>NC_138772.1:471871362-471921362 GCF_965119305.1 Pelophylax lessonae
AACCTAGCTAGTCGTAATAGCCTTAAAGGCCCTGGATAAACAAACGATATTAAACGTAAAAATTAATAATCATAAATTTATATCTTGTCCCTCCAGCACTATGCAGAATGACTAACCCCATCATCAAAACAACCCAACAAGTCCATAAAAAAAAAAGAGTAAAGTCAGAAAGGCTCCTTAGAAAAGGCTGCAGGGGTCAACATTTAAGTGCCACAGCAAGTACCAAATTCACCCAAATCTCCAAGGAGTTTCAACCACCAATGTTTCAGCTGCAAAATTCAAAGCTAGTAGCACAGCGCTTCTTGCCTTATGACATGGGGGGGGGGGGGGGGGCTTTGTTATTCAATTGTGGCCCCTCCATGACATGAAATATTGATACAGAGAGCAACAAATCACTGCTTACAAAAAAGAAATGGCCTAGCAGCATTTTCTGTTGAGAACAAAGATTTGTCAAATCATAGTCCTGAAGCTTTGTCGGAACAGAACTGCCGAGGCATGAGCATTGGCTGGGGATATGTTGACCCTCGGGTGTTGGAAGGGTATGGGTTACCCACATTCACATTCTCGTTAAATGCTGAAAATAGGAACCCAGCTTACTGAAGACCTATGGGCTGTAAATAAGGAAATCTCCCTTACTATGTAAATCCTCTCTGGCCACAAAGCTCTCTCTTCTTGAAGCATGCTGGTCTTAGATGGACATGAAAGAAAACTGCAGAGCCTTTTTACTGGGTTAGCTCATTCTTTGTGGGTCAAGTTGGTTCAAATGAATAAACAATGGAGTCTTCATCTGGTATCATTAGCTAAAGGATCTCAGAAGTGGGCTGAGATGATGCCTAACACCTGTGTACTAGATTTTCTCAGCAAGCTATTAAACTAAACGCAACCCCAACCCTTCGTTTCACAAAGGAGAAGTGTGTGGCTCTTGATGAATATGGTGGAACAAGGCCAAAAGACAACTCATTTGATGGTGATGTTCATTTAAATAGGCACAAGCTGATGCAGATAAAACTTTGTAAACACGTGCTTCTTTTGACAGCAGATATTATAAAAACAGAACTCCATAATTCTTTGTAGTGATTCTTGTGCAAGCATTTTACATTTTGTTTTATAGTGTCCCATGCAGCAAACGCAGTATTAAGTCACACAAGAAGAGCTAGGCCCCTTTCACACATGCTGTCCGTTCATCCGTTTTTCATCCGGATGAAAAACGGATGAAAAATGGATGAAAAACGGATGAAAAAAGGAAGGAAAACGGATGAAAAAGGACAAAAAACGGATAAAAAACTGATACATTTTGACGTGACTGAACTGATGAACTGAACGGACTGTATGTGTGAAAGGGGCCTTATACTAAATTTGGTGCAGCTGTGCATGATAGCCAATCAGCTTCTAACTTCAGCTTGTTCTATTAAGCTTTGACAATAAAACCTGGAAGCGATTGGTCTCCATACAGAGCTGCACCAGATTTTGTACTCTCCAGTTTTAATAAATCACCACCAAAGTGTTTATCATGGAGAAATGTAACATTATCAAATGAAGTGGCTATACAAATGACATTTGCGTCTGCGGTTTTTTCTTTACTTCGTTCTATCTTTCCATAATATGAAGATAAAGGGTTATTTATTTTTGATTTTTTTATAAAAAAATAACACATATGAGCCTATAGAATAAAGCAATAGAAGAACCATGGTGTAAAGTGAAGCAATGACAGCCTACATAAATATCGCATGACAGGTGTACTTTAGAATCTATCAACTTGCCCATTGCCAGAAAACCCACAAGTTTTCTTGTGAGAAAAATCCCATCCCACCCCATCAGCTGATATTTGCCTTTAGTGTGTTGCCCTACCCCATCAGAGTCTATGGTAAATACTTGATCTTTCTGGATATCAGGGAGGATATGCCCCCCTCCAAGGATGCAGTACTCGGCATGAGCAGGCAGGGGCAAGTATCATGGGTCTGGGAAAAAGGGGGAATGGGTCTTCTTACAAGAGAAAATGTAATTTGCTTCCTGAATAGGCATAGTGACAGAGTCTCATTAAAGCAATGGTAAAGTGGTTCCAAAGCCTTATGGTTTTTCCCCCCTAATGCATTCCCCTTAAAAAAAAAAAAATGGGTTACCTATAGCAGCCATATACCAGTTTAGCCAATTAAAGCAAGCACCAAAATTGTTTCACTGAGTAACACCTCCACTTTTCCCTCTAGTCAATATATTTACCTGCAAAGCTAGTACATTTAGAAGCCAATGACAAATTTTGATTTTCATCTCCCTAAAAGCTAATTCATCTTTAGCGCTGCCCTTAACTATATCCCTTCTCTGCTCACCTTAGCCAACCTTTGCATCATTGCCAGCCATGGAATAAATTGCTTTTAGCTCAGTCTGCTAGAGACTGAAGGTGACAATTAATGCTCACCAACTAAATAAACCCAAGTATTCCTCTCCTGCCAAGGAAATAAAGATAGGAGAACATTTGCCAGAATGTGTGTACAGATAGCAGAGAGAACGCTGGTCCATCTGGAATGCATTCTGCTAGCACTCACTCTAAACTATAGCAGGAGACTGCTCAGAGACCCAGATTTGAAACATGTGGGACCAGTAAAGGGAGGAGGGTTCATTTCGGCTGAGATCTTTGTACAGAAATAAGGCACAATGTGTATCCTCTAATTTGACTATTTACAACAAAACATCATTCTGTCATTTGGAAACAGCCCAGCTAATCTGCTTTCACTTAAAAGAATTATCCAGTAAAAGACTCTTGTTTAGAATAAAAGACGTATCTGCCAAGGATGGAAGATGGCTGCACGGTGGTGATATAGTGGCTAAAACCAGCTTTGCTACTTGGCTACCACATGCATATGAGCTTCCTAATCTGCTCTCTGTGAAAGAATTATCCAATAAATGGCCATCATTAAGAAAAAATTACTTCTTAGCCAAGGAAACAAGAGGACTACACAGTGGGGGTCAAAATGTCTCATGGTAGCCTTTACCAAATGCTGGACTTTAACAGGACAACAAAAAACTGGTACCCGTGACAGATTTAGGTTATGATGATTGTTTTTCACTTGGGCCCCCCTATTCCGGTCTGTGTACTATGGCTTGAGGCATGTTTTTATGACACATTTAAATAACGAGTTTGAACATGTTTTTGGTGTCATACAAGAGCTTTTGTTGGATGTTCTAGTTGGATGAAATAAAGAACTGGCAAGGATTCCATCAGGCTTCTACCAAGGAACTTGGCTGTCAGTCAAGATCTAGCTTAGAATGGAGACTCATGTCTGACCAACCAGGACTGAAACCCAAAGGTCATTGAATGGAAGCCAAAACGATACCATCTGCTCCTTGTTTCACATTCTGAGCAATCAGTTCATGATGGAGATACATGGTGATATAATGGTTCAGACTAAATCCTCATACACGCATACAAGCCTCTGGTGAAGTAGGAGATTTAGAAATAAATTCAGGAATATGTTAAAAGCATGCAAAGAACTATGTTTTGGAAAAAAAAGAACTATGGCATTTGTTTTGGATTACAGCAAAAAAAAAAAATGAAAAAAGAAATAGAGAGAAACTGCAGGATAGAGAATAACAGAGTCAATTCGCGAAAAAAGGGAATGAGTTCTTTTAACGACATTTGTTATCTTAGCTCACATTTTTCTCAAAATGCCCATTTCAGAAATGTAACTATCGCATAGGACCTATATATAATTTATGCTTTTCACATTAAATAGATATTTAGAGATTGAAAAGCATCCATTTCTCACAAGTAGGTATTTTATATCAGAAATCTGAATTTTATCTCTGCCTCCTTGTTTAATACACACTTAATAGAACCTTAAAATTATTACCAGTCAAAATCCAATGGTATTTAGGCAGGCAATAACCTTGGCGACAATCTTTATGAATTGACAGAAATGAAACGAATTTGATGCTCATGGTTCAAGTGACCTCTGCTGCCCTCTGTGGCAGATAGAAGAATTACAAAATACGATTTCTTTGTGGGGCCAAATCGTAAACGCAAACAAATCAATAAGCTATACAAACGAATACCCAGGAAAAGGTGCTCAATTGACATTCAGTCTCTAATAGGTAAGCAAAAGGCTAACAATTGCAGGGCACACATTAAGAGCCGGTTCACACAGGGGCGGCTCAAAATCTCCCCGACTTTAAGCTGCCCCGTGCAGCACGACTTCATCGCGGCTTGCAAACGACTTCTATAATAGAAGTCAATGCAAGCCGCTCCGATGTCGCCCCAAAGTAGTGCAGGAACCTTTTTCTTGAGTCGCTCTGATTAGAACGGTTCCATTGCACAGAATGGAGCGCTACTTGTCAGGCGACCAAGTCGCCTGACAGGTCGTGGCAGTGTGAATCGGGTCTTATACTCTCCATAAAGAATGTTTCTTTCAAATTATAACAAACACACGCAAATAAAATATTTTCATGATATACCTGAAATAAAGGGCAGATAAACAATAATTTGCCATTGATCACATTTCTAAAGTGTATGGAAACTCTGATGCAATTCTCGTTTAAGGGGGCAATATGCCATTGAAAGCATTAAGTTAGATCTGTTCGATAAATGCAAAATAACCCTGTTGATCCTGCCAGATATCTTGTAAGCAGCAAACTTGTGCTCTCTGCCTGTGCTACACTGATCAGTTACATTGTTTGCAGCTACCTATGTAGACTACAAAACACCTCCCCCTATGTTATGGAAAAGTGAAAAGCAAGAGATGCTCTGTAGTCCCCTTGTAAGGTAATAGCTGCTCTTCCGTAGATACAGTACAGTGAGTGAGCGCTGACAACCTAGGACAGGAAGTGTGTTACTAGGACAGGAAGTGTATTACTAGGACAGGAAGTGTGTTACTATGATAGGAAGTGTGTTGCTGGCAGGCTCAACCGGGTGAAAAAAAGCCTGGGGGGGGGGGGGGGTAAAGAATAAATGTAATGCACTCTCCACATCTAAAGAGTGATCAGCTTCAATAGATTACTTTTTGTTCTTGAGCCAAAATAATTGCATAACTAGTGACATAATTCCAGAACACAAAACAGAGAGCAGCATATAAAAAATAAGCAACTCAAATGGTCTTTATAGATCATGTATTTCCAGCTACATTACAGTCACACCTCTATAGTGATGCTGGGGACAGGTCTCTGACCAAACTTATATTTAACTGCTGAGAGGAGGAGTGAGGTCATCAACCAAGTCGTGTCTGGCATGGGTGCCTGGACCACAAGACTGAACAGAATGACACATCTTTTAGCAGATACGATTATTCATGTAATTCAACTGTTTATTTTGAAGTGGAGTTCTACATAAGAGCTTTTAATGTTTGACTGATATTTTTAGAACACCTGTCAGTTTTTATTGCCGTCTCCATTTGTCCTGTTTACCATTAACATTGAAAGTAAAAGAAAACCTCAAATTTTGGGCTGTCCCCAGAAAAATAATTGGGGAGAAATCTTCCCATGGAAACACTAGCCCTGGTGTCCTCATGGGATTCCCTTAAATCTGCAGGGATTGCCTCTCACTTCCTGTTTGGCTATGGGACAAGAAGTGAAGGAAAATCTCCAAAATGGGACCCAGATGGCAAAAATAAACCGACAGGGGTTATAACCCTTCCTTACTCTATCCAAAATGAAACAAAGTTTTTCCTTTAGTTCTACTTTAAGGAACCTCTGAAGGAATCCTAGTGAAGGAATCCTAGTGATCCATGGAACCCTGGTTGAGAGAGGCTGATCTAAAGCCCCGTACACACGCACAGATTGTTGGCCGTAAATTGTCGGCCAACGTCCGATCGGCCGATTGTCGGCTTGTTAGTATGATGCTTCCGACAACCAACTGCGAATTTTCGGCCGAAAAAAATCTGGTGTGCATGCTATAAAATTTTTGTTGGCCAACAAAGAACGGCCGATTGTTCCTCAGTCAGTACAGATTTCCGCAGACAAAAATCAGATGAGCAAGACTGGGCATGCTCAGAGAAGAATAAACACACGGAAAGTCAACCATCACATGACATCACTTCTGAAGTTGGTTTTTGTTGGCCAACAAAAGTCCATTGCAAGTCTAGAGCACATTTCAACCAACAAACAACACTGGACAAAAGACGGCCGATCGGTTGGCCAACAATCCGTGCATGTGTACGGGGCTTAAGATGTTCCGTAGGCATGTTACATTTTTTTTTTTTTTAATATGCCTCGAATAAATGAGTTACAGAACTAGAAAAAAGTAAAAAAAAAAAAAAAAAACAAGAGTATTCTTAACATGTAAAATACTCCTTGCTCTTTTATGGATGGACTATACTTTGTCTACTCTATAGTAAGATGTTCAATGGATTTTAATGAGTCCAAGATTCCTGAAATAAGAGTAGAGCGTTGCCTTGTGCTGTTGTGCTGTGTTTATGCATAGTTGGAGAACACATATCATTAACTGTCTCCTGGGCTAAATGAAGGGCCTTTGATCAAGCTAACAGTTGACATGAGTGTTGGGTCCTGCTCTGTTAGAAAGAGTCTGGCCTCCATCCTGGGTCTTTTTACCAATAAGTGTTTCCAAGATCAAGCTCTTCCTCTGTAAATAAGACCCACAACTCACTAACGTGTCAGGAACGCTTTGGTAAAATATAAATTATATCATTTATTTAGTATGTGTGGTTTTACAGAACAGTTAAACAATGTCTCCGAACCACCCCGGCAGTGTGCTGTGTCTCCAGGTCAAAGGTACCCTGGATGTTTACCTTATGGAAACAATATGGAATCTATAAGCATTTCAATTGGGACTTTAATGTCAAATCTCAAGTTTTTTTTTTCTTTTTCTTCCCTTTCCCAGATGGAAAAAATATATTGCGCAGTATTCATTCACAGATGTCAGCCGCATTAAACACTTCCATATGTCTAGCAGGACGAGTTTGCTCTCACACAAAAAAAGTAAACATTTTAATATTTATGTTTTAAGGAATTCATGGACATATGAAAAGAGTTAATACATGTTCCATTGTCTGACTGAAGGCCAGAGAAAAGTCAGAGGACTGTACAAAGTCATAAGCTATTGTCCAGTATATAAACACTATATTTTTTATTTTATTCATTTCATAGCAACAGCAGACTCCACAGAAAGTACACAGCCCATTAACATCAATCCTTGCATTTCAAGGAGCTTACAATGAGGTCCTTGTCCTTATTCATACAGCTACATGCACACACTAGGGTCACTTTAGGTGGAATCCTGCTGTTTTTGCATTGTAGGTAGAAACTAGAAAATTCACAGAAACCCCACAGACAACACAGAGGGGATACAGACCGACTTTCAATGAGATAGGAACCAAGACTACCACCAAAAATAAGCATGTATGACTGGAACCAGGACTACTGCTGAAAGCAAGCAGGCAGGCCAACTACGTTGCTATCAGGCAAAAATTGCTCTGACTTAACCACTTTACCACCGGAGGATTTTGCTGTCTTACGTCCAGGCCACTTTTTGCGATTCGGCACTGTGCAACTTTAACTGACAATGGCGCGGTCGTGCGACGCTGTACCCAAACGAAATTTTCGTCCTTTTTTTCCCACAAAGCGGGCGGATCTCCACACTCGATTCCCCGATGATCGGGGAAGAGCAGCGGCAATCGCTGCTGCTCCTCCCCTGGCCTGACTCCCGCTGTGACTGAACACAGCGGGAGCGAGCCTCCGGCGGCGCACGCACGCCGCCCACAAGGGGAGGAGTCCAGCAACGTAGTACTACGTCGCTGGACGATAACGAGCCACATTGCTGCAGTAGCAGCAATGTGAGCAGACGTAAAGTGGTTAAAGCAAACCTTTCCCCCCAAAACATGAAAAATCATGGAACACTACATACAAATCTATAATCATCCATAAGTAATTTTTTTTTAATAAAAAGTTTTTTGCAAACTTTAATTTTGTGTTTTGGCACTTCCTGGTTTAGGGAGGCATAAATGTCACTGGTGACATAGCCAGGGCATCCCAGCTGCTCCCTGGAAAGGCTAGGTCACCAGTGCCTTCCACTGCTTATTTTTGGTGGTAGTCTTGGTTCCTATATCATTGAAAGTCTGTCTGTATCCCCTCTGTGTTGTCTGTGGGTTTTCTGTGAGTTTTCTAGTTTCTACCTACAATGCAAAAACAGCAGGCTTCCACCTAAAGTGACCCTAGTGTGTGCATGTAGCTGTATGAATAAGGACAAGGACCTCATCCTGCGTAAAATTTGTTTTAGAACTGGCACGTGCGGTGTACGATCTAAACTGAATTGTCATTTGCATTGGTAGATTCTGGAGTGAATGTATTAACTAAACTACTAGAACTGGCAAATGCAGCATTTCTAAAACAAATGTATTATCTACACTAGTTGATCCCACGATACATGTGTCGGTTTAAAAAAAAAAAAAAGCATGATCTGCAATGGTAGCTTGTACAGAAAATGTGGCAGTTCTAGATCAAATGTATGAATTAAACTAGTGAACCGTATGACACATGTGTGGGATCAGGCGCAAGCGCCATCTGTCGGCCGGCCCTAAGTAAAAAGCTGGCATTTATAAAATGAGTGTTGGTTTTACATGCAAGTGGAGAACAGACCATGGAGGCTAGAGAGGACATCAAAGAAAGAGGTAAGTAACCTGCCCTATTAGATTGTAAGCTCTCATGAGCAGGGCCCTCTTAACTTATATTGAATTGTATTGTAACTGTACTATCTTCCTTTGGAAACTGTTGGCACTATATAAATCCTGAACAACAACTAATTTTATTGTTTATGTGTTCAATATTTTTTGTTTTTGACAAAGGGGCATTACCTGAAATCATAGAAATGGTAACGCAGCTTAGAGTGACAAATTCCAATTGTCAACACAACAAAATACAACACACCACAACATAGGATAACAGAACACGCCAACTTGTTGTCTTCTGAATACAGAATGTATTTCTAAATCCTTATAGCTATTAACACACACGATATATAGCTGAAGAAACAGCATTAACCATAAATGGAACGGTGATTATAAAAAATGCAGAGGATCGAGGTAATTAAGCACACATTATTCTCATTGTTGTAGTCCATACGTCCATAACAATTTACGGCTGTGAATGTGATGCTTTGAAATCATCAGTCTCAAGTTCAGAGAGACTAAACTGTCTGGCGAGCCAATGTGACCGCTGAGGACCCAAGAAGATAAATCCAGAGCGAATGCCAGCTGTACAATGTTCTCCTTTCACTGTAATAAATGGGACTTGTCTAATTAGATGTGCAGATGTTAACAGCACTGCTGGCCATCGTGAAACATTTCAAGAATCTTGTAAGTGCTGACTATACTAGTTTGGATTACCCACACTGCCTCCCACATCCCTCTTTAGAAACCTAAGCCTGTTGTAGTGCTTTGAAAAGTTAAGTGTTGAAGAAGCAATGAAAACATGTCATGTCCTAAAGGCTGATGTTCCAGTACAGCTGAAGCTCAGTAACAGCAGCAACAGGCTGTCAGCCTATAGTGTGCCAAGTCTGTCATGTGACCTTAGCATAGGCGCGTCACCAACAAGTGGACTCCCAAGTTGCTAGGGAATCTCTTTAGCCTTCTACTATGTAAAGGCCTCATATATACTGACAACCACTGCACATACGTTTAAAGGGTCTGTCTTTCCCATAAGTGATATTTTAAATAAAGATGGAGCCTAGTTGGCAGAGTCAGCCTTGGTTTTTCATACTCCCTTAATACCTACCAGCTTTACTGTCCAAATTTTTTTCTGTCCACCTGTGACTTTGGGGCATTTTTGCACACCTTCTAGCTCTTGTTGCATTCACCATAATATAAAATGAATAATAATTAAACAAGAAGGACAAGATCCCCACTGAATGGCCATAGCATGTATGCCAAGTATGGAACTTTAGTCTGGAAATGTAGTCCTTCTAGATCACTTCAGGCTGGCCCATTTTGCAAGTCTAGCTATGTAAAACATGAAAAATACATGTCTATACAGTTTAAAATTCAGTAGCACTCTGCTTCAACCTGCTCTGTACATGCTCAGTTGCTCTTTATTTTTAGGCATTTTTAGACACTGCTGAGTTTGTAGAGTCCGATCTGCTGACAGCCTTAAAGCATTATTAAACCCGCCTATCCTTCACAACTAAAGGCCCGTACACATGTACCGATCGTCGGCATACAAACGTCGGCGGACGAAAGATCTGCCGATTGTACGCTTGTTAGTATGGTGCCTCCGACAGCTGTCTGCGCACATTCTGCGGACAAGAGTCTTTCTTGCAAACATTAAAATTTTTGTATGCTGACACCAGAACGGACGATTGTTCGCCAGTCAGTACAGAATTCTGCCGACAGACCGCAGATTTGCAAGACTGGGCATGCTCAGAAAAGAAAAAACACAGGGAAAGTTAACCATTACATGACATCACTTCTGCAGTCGGCTGTAGTCGGCGGACAAAATTCTTGGGCAGTCTTTGCCCTTTTCAACAGACACCGACATCCCGGGGAGAAAAGACGAACGTTTGTATGCCGACGATCGGTACGTGTGTACGGGGCTTTAGGAAGCTGTTTGTTTGATCTGCAACTGCCATGGTCCTGCACCATGTGATCAGTTATGACACCAGCGATTTGATGGTTTGACAGTTTGGTTGAGGAAACAAGCAAATGCGACAGTTAGCAATCCCGGCATTCCAGAAATGTAACTGTTTTTTGAAACCGTTAAATCGAAGGGTTTAGTTCCACTTTATAATTTACTGCTCTTCAGGGGCTCTGAACTTCAGCAAAATGGCAGTTTCCAGCAGGAAGAAACAGAAGCAATGCTGGAGGCAATTTACAGCACACACTAATTTTGGCAGCATAATTATTAATGTGGAACAGAGGATCTCACCCAGAACGTCCCTAACAGTTTGTTAGGTGGTTTAAATCCAAATGATTTACCAAAACTGGAATGTCAGTTGACGGTTTTCAGTAGACAGCTCTTTTAATGTGAACTACGGTATAAAAATCATTTACAGCAATTGCATGTATGGCCAACCATAGAGGGGAGTTGGGAACTGGATGGTAACGCGGAACTAAATCCATTGATTTATAATCAGTTTAAAAAAATAGTTACACCCCTGGCATGTCGGGAATGCTACCTGTCACATTTGTTTGTGTTTTCAACCAAACTGTCAAACTAGGAAATAGTTGGTGTCATAAAAGATCACATGTGCAGCACCATTGCAGATCAAAGGCTATGATGGCCATCCCCATGATTAAGCTCCGGGGGGGGCAGAGCAAAAGCACTTTCCCGAAATATCGGCAATATCGGTCACCTTGGTGGCCTATTACGATATATCGGCCCTCTATATATCGACTTTGCCGATAATCGGTCGATCTCTAATACACATATCAATTTTTTTGATCAGCCAGCAGACTGATCAAAAAAAAAAAAATAATAAATAAATAAATACCAAATAAAAATAACTGAACAGGTTCCCCCATCCACACAATCAAGGTGGTGTGTCATTGTATTTGAACAGTGGGACTCCTCCCCACCTCAGAATACACTGATCTACGCTGCAGCCTGATCAAAGCAAAATTTCCCCCCAACCCTGTTAGAGAGCAGTTGGTCCCTATTGACTTTTCTCGAATGGGAATGGCCATAGATGGATCAGAATTCAACTGGTCCCTGCTGAACTGGCCAGATTTCAATCCATCTATGACTAGTCTAATAGGAGGTATATAGATAAAAATAAACTTTGTGTGGACATACAAGATTGCATTCTGCTCTTGCTAATTTAAAAACTTCGGAATACATACCACAAATAGGAATTACACCATCTAAAACATTTACAACTGGCCAGCCTTACTCAATTACTCAAGCCAAAAAAATCAGAGTTGATAAAAAAGAACTGCACACCTTTTGTAATGTTCAGCAATTCCTATGCTGTCTGGACTCTCCCTTAATGCACTACAAAAGGTACTTAGCTAGCATAGCAATGCTAAAAAAAAAATAAACACACAGACAAGAGCACGTACATATAGAAAACACCAGTCTCCGGTGTGTCAATATGCCATATGAATTAGTGGGAAAATAATTAAAATATAATGCTTTTAAGCAGGCTAATAAATAGCCCAGAGGCTGTTAAACTGATGATGAACCTGTCTGGGGTCAAACACTCACTTACTCTGTGCAATAATGATGTTCTTTCTCCACAGCCTTTAAACGCTTCATGTTATTTACAAGCTCTACTGTAAGTGTTGACAGGCTAATCCCACTGATGCCTATTGCTGTACATCTCTGTGCTCCTTGAAGGGTGACACCAGGGTAATTCGGTTACTGGGATCTATTAAAATTTCAATTCAGCAGGCCAAGTGAGACAAATAAAAATACCAAAGTACGAAAGTATGCATGTCAAACTAAGTGTATGTAAAACCTAGACATTTCTTATTTGGACAAGGTTACAGCTGGTTAGCAAAACTGATATGTTTATGACCAAGTACTACCTGTGTATTTTCATACATATCGGTGCTAGAAATGCAAAAAAAGACTAAACCAACAAAAACAAAAAAATCACCAATCGTTCCACTCTCGTCAAGAATGAGCTGTGAGTACTACATTTATATGGTCACCTGGGTTTGATCCCAAACCACACCTAAGTGAGCATTCACATACTAAAGCAAATTGCATAAATGTAAACCTGCCATGACAGCAATAGTGGTGCTGCCACTGTAGACCACTCAAAAAATGCTAGTCGGCATGTCAATATGTGGAGTTGTTCGCTTTTTTACTTTGAGTCCCCAACACAGAACAAGTTAGACCTGGAATACATATACAATTTTTTTTTTTTTTACTGCTATGACTCAAAGCAAGATCTAGCATTTTCAGGAAACAGCAGCCTCCACCTTCTTCACCTGACAATCAAATTCTTTCTGCTGTGCTTTAAAACGTTCTTATAGCAGGACACCAGACATTAAAATCTTTGGTGCAACTTATATATGGTGGCCTAAATGCAAACTACGGTGGTCATTGTTTTGATTATGTTCTGGGTTTTAGGGTAAAGAAATCCTAAGGATGCACCCAATATGTATCCTAGCTAGTTCGTTTTATGTAGGTACAATGGAGGGCTACTTCTGAGCATTTAGATTCCCCTTCATCTTCAGTCTGCTGCCCACCAGCATGGTGTAGTATTAGAGAGCAACAACGACACACAGTGTGCAAGTCGAGTACTGGAGAGTTAGTCATTGGCATGTTTACTGCTCCAATATTGAATGGCATTGGTGCAGAGTGGACAACCTCCTCAAAAAGAGTACAACAGCTGCTTGGCATGGGACCTGGAAGTGAGTAGCGATCACTGTAGTAGGTGTCTACTTCAGTGATTTCCATCTTCTCAGATCATCGGCCAGGTGCCGTATATACATTGTCGCATTGGTCCAAGTTGGACCAATGTAACTATGTAGGATATACTAATACCTGGAATTCTGCTTTAATTTATTCAAGCGGGGCTCCACCCAAAAGGGGAAGTTACACTTTAAGGTCTCCTCTCCAGCTCGGGTTTGTAAATTGAGCTTTTGTGGAGGAGGATGGGGGGGGGGGGGGGGCAATCAGAAGAAGAAGTGTTTCTTCCCCCCTCCTCTAGAAGTCTTCTGGGATATATGACAGGTCCCAGAAGACTTCAGGACCAGTCAAATGCACTACAAACGTCACAGTTGGGTGCCCATAGTGAAGTTGCCAGGGAGGGAGGACAGGGCAAAAACAAAACTGGGGTGAACACACCGCTGGATCGTGGGACAGATGAGTGGTTGTTTATTAAGTTAGCAGCTACAGTTTTTGTAACTGCTGACTTAAGTTTTACTTTAGAGACTGGAGCTCCTCTTTAATTCCCTGCTTTAAAGGTTTGGAGTGTAGTAGCCCAAAGCAATTAGGGTTCAGCTTTATGTAGTTAAGCAAGAAACAAGAAGAAACCCGATTGGCTGCAACTTGTTAGAGCGCTTTTCACATAATCATGGAAAGACCAAATTATAACAAGGCTGTTCAGTGGTCTCTAGCGATTGTGCTTTTTACTAGGTGCACAGTGCAAAACACAATATTTACCGATGTAATGCCCTAATTGTCAAAGAGCATCTAATATCATTAGCGTTGCACCAATACCGATACCGGTATCAGTGCCAATACTAAGCATTTGCATTGAATACTTTAATTCACGCAAATGCTCCGATACTACAACTGATACCTTCAAGTCTGCAGACTGTAGGACCCAGTTCACATATATTGAACCAAATCCAATTCGCATTACTTGTGAGTCTGCAGCCTATTCCATGGAGCCAGCTCACATATGTGCTGGCCGGCCGAAGAGCATTTTTAAAAGATTCCGGTACAAACCTTGAGCATGGTTCAGGTACGACCCCCATTGTCATACACACCCGAGTGGGGCTGAAATCCTGTTGTCAAAACCAGACCGCACGTATGTGAACCCGATCTAACCACGCTTTTATGGGAGAGAAACGCAGGACGATGTCGCACGAGGGCGTGGCAGTGTAAGGCATGACATCAAGGACCACAGAAGCTCTGGCAAGTTCTCTACTGCTACACCACCAGGGCAAAGGCAGAGGCAGGTGAACTGGGTGTTCTATGTAAAAAATAAATACATCCAAGGGCAAAATAGGTATCGGAAATTGGTATCAGCGAGTACTTCAGAAAAAGTATTGATACTCGTACGCGGTCTTAAAAAAACTTATATTGGTGCATCCTTGAATATAATACATAATAAAAGATCTGCTTACAAAGAAGCCACATGGCGACAAGATGGCGGATACATCGCTAGAGCAAAATCTTTACAGATCTTCAGGATTCTACCTTCTATCTTCAGGTTTTTGTCTTTGGTCGCACTCTACTCTACATGAGTACTGATATTACCAGGAATAAATTCATTGAAAGATGATTACTTAGAGACCAAGCCATCCCTCTTTATGTACAACACCACCAGATTTACACATGGCAGCCTTCAAACCCCATCTCCAAACCAAAATATAAAGAGGTAAACACAATTTCCCAGCACTAAGCAGCAAAAAGGACCTGTAAAATGGTTTATACATTTATAATAAAAACAGAAGTCTTTATTGTGCACATCGTGAATCCTTGTCTCATTGTGAACCTCCTCCCTTTTTACTTACAGCCACAAAATATGAAGGTGCGTAACGCACAATCTCCAAGCACTTAGCAGCAATTAGGATTGACTAAAACAGTTTACAATTACTGTACTATTGTGCACCCCCTTTTCTAATTATAACCACAAAATATGAAGGTGCAAAATAAACAATCCCGGCAATAAGCAGCAAAGAAAACCTATTACAACAGTTTATGATTTAGAATCAAAATACAGGTCTGTATGGATTATGCCATTAATTACTCTCCCATTGTGCACCTCCCTTGCTGGTTATGAATTCACTGGGCAGCTGCCATTTTCTCCTTCTGATCTCTCATGCTCCATAGGGTGAAAATTGCTAGCCCTTAAAGCCGGACACAGAGAGGTCTGGATGTCTCATGTAGCTTCTATTTGTATTTGCAAATGTCAGTAACGGAGACCTCTGCTTTTATTATAAATTAAAAACCGGTATATTTGATTCTTATTCTTGAAGATAGGGCTGAGCGCTTAGGAATTTTGTTTTTGTGTAGTGTGCGCTTAGTGAATTACCCCTCCCATTGTGCATTTCCCTAGCTTGGTATAAATTGATTGAGCAGCTTGCCCTTTACTCTTTGTGTTTCCTAATTAGACGGCGGTACTTTTAATCTGAATGTACCAGTTATGTTCCAAATACAGTGATTAAGCGTCTCACTGCAAGTGATCTATAGCAATACTGGCGATGGTATTATTGGTTGTGCTGTATTTCTGTACCATCCCTTTCTATACATTTCCATTAGGATGAAAAGCTTTTCTTTAGGATAGCTTACCTCCTTGCTAAGGGCACAGCAGCAGCAGTCATTCAGCCCCCAGGGAGAGGAGCTGGATGACTGGAACATTTTGCTGATGCACGGCTGGCTTCAGTCCTGAATTCCAATATAAAAACAGAAAATGACCCTCAATTATCTCTGCACATGTTGGTATAACAGCCCGCTTATCAATGGCAAATTGCCAGTTACTGTGAAAAATCTTATACATAGCATAATCCTGTTAACGATTGATTTTGGGGGAGTAAAATGAGCACACTTCTATTGCAGATACACATATCAGAACAAATCCACGGCAAGCACAATTTAAAATCATTATAAGGACGGGCTGAAGGACTGAATGCAGATTGCCACGTTCACGCTGAATACAAACTGAAATGTAATGCAATTAGAAGGACAAAGCACAACCGGTGAATAATGAAAACCCAGCTGCACACACAAACACGTATATATTTTACTCCCATGTTTAAGGTCATCAAGGATGATGTTTATTATGGTGTACTCGCACTAGGGTGTATGTACTGCGCCCTAAGCACGCTTGACCCCAAAACCCATTTCATTTGACTAGTGTGACCGCTCTGTACTGTGCTTGGGTTCAGTTCAGTGTATTGATCCCCTGCCTGATTGAAAGAGGCATTTTGGGGGATACTTGTTTCGGACTTGGGCAAAATTCACATCTGTGTGATCCCTAAGCAAGCCTGAGCATGGATATTAAATGCTTGAGCAAATTAGATTAATTTGTGCCCACTTCGGTCGTAAGGGTACAGATGTAAGCTTGCTCAGGTTGAGCTCAATATGAGTGCAGGAACTGTGCTTGGGCCTAGTAGAAGATGAGTGCAGTTCAGCAGGGGTGTAGGAAGGGGGTCAATCGTGCTAGGACAAGATACAAGGCAACCATATCTACTGTATTTTCTGGCGTATAAGATTACTTTTGAACCTCAAAAAAATCTCCCAAAAATGGGAGGTCGTCTTATACGCCGAGTATAATATCTCCAAGGTAACCTAAGTATAAGTATTACCAGTAGATCATGTAATAGGGGGGTCGTCTTATACGCCCAGTCGTCTTATACGCCGGAAAATATGGTAGTTACATATTTGGTAAGGTTGAATAAAGACACAAGTCCATCTGGTTTAACCTGTGTGGGCATGGGGGTGTGTGCTTTATGTATCTACCACTTCCTATAACCCTATATATTTTGTTCAATAAGATGCCCATCTAAGAGTTTTTCCTCCAGTTCAATCTGTGTGGGTGCGAGTATACTCTTACTCAACTGAAGGTATTGCTTTTTTAGTTCCTGCATACTGGAAAAAATAACGCTAGACTATAACCCAAATGGAGGAGGTGCCTCTATAGCAAGCAAGCCTTTGTACCCTGGCTTTAGGCAAAACAAGGAGGTCAGCCTTTGTAGCATGATCTTACTGCTAACCAACAATTCTGGTGTCAACCTTCTTTACGAAAAACATTTAATATTGTTTACCAACCGAGCTGGTCAATTATCCCTTTAAAGTAGATGTAAGTGGATAATCCTCACCTTATTTGTTGGCATCTCAGTTCTCCTGTTCTTTTTTTGGCCTCCTTTAGGCTGTATTCACACAGCAATGCAGAGCTCTGGCAGAGGTAGGGGGCAGTGTGGTGCACGATTCAGTGCATCCAACCGTCTCCCTTTTATTTATTTGCCCAAACTTTATTTAAAGTGTACAAAACATACATTTCATTCACTGCAATGTATAGCAGTGTGATGTGCTACGTTGCTGTACATTGCCGTGCGATTCGGCACAGTGCCCAGTAAAAAAATGCAGCATGTGTGGATTTTAGCTCAGCCCTAGGCTGCATTGCAGTGTGAATGGGACACATAGGAAACAATTGTCCCTGCGGTGACAGATGTTATACCATGCAGTAAAACATCTGTCACCGCATATAGTGTAAATAAGCACTTCACGACTTCCTGACTACATGCACTCACTCCAGCATCACTCAGAAGCAGATTCCCAATAATGACAATGGTTGATCATGCCTGAGCAATGTGCATTGGTACAGTAGTCTCGACCAGAGGTTCTTGTAATTGAGTGACAATGCAGAAGCACAACTAAGACAGTCATCATTCCAAAGCAAGAAGTGCGTGAATGAGGACTTTGATGGCAGGATCACCAGGTGATTGTTTAAGGCAAGACGCAGATTTAAAACAATTGAAAACATTTGAAATTGCATTTACAAGTTAAGGCTTATTAAAAGGTTTTAGCGTTTGGGTTTAGATCTACTTGAAGAACAATATGCTAGGGACGGGAGTGAAGAAAGAGTGAGAGAGTAATAGCAAAAGAGAGACAGCACAGAATGATGGCAGGCCACACGTTAAATTCTATAAAACACAAAGCAGGAGGTGTTTATTTTATGAACGAGGTGGTGAGTTCAGTCATGGCACGGTAGGCAAAAACTTCATTGAAATTCAAAGGCAGCTTTCACAGTGAAGATTCCTCAATTGGTATGCAAGGGATGCTGCCCTGAATACATTAGGAACTGGCAGCATGCTAATACTCCAAGCTATCATAAGCACCAGATGGAACAGTAGGCAGTACATGTCCCATCAAACCTTAAGACGATGTATTAATGTCCCCACTCAATGTTTTTCACTGCCGTCTCTTGCCCGGGTCTCTAGATTTCCTATTTCCTCACATTCCATCACCTGCCTCCCCTGCACTGCTCCCCTCTCCAGAGGAAAGTCATCTCTGCCAGGTGGTGCAGAGAAAATGTGCTTTCTAAATCAGCACACATTCAACGGACAGTAGAAGACATGCTCGCATGTAAAAAAAAAAATATATTATTATATATATATATATATATATATATATATATATATATATATATATATATATATATATATATACACATAAATAAAAATATAGGAGACAGCTTTTATTAAAGAAGGGAAACATGGACAATTCATTTTTACTCAACTAGAACAATGAATGGACTGAAACCCCAGACCTGGATTTTTCAGAAGAGCTGGCTTTCTGAGCAGAGATCATTGAGATGCACTTTAGGGCAATCTGCTTGAATCATGTACAGTGTGCATTTACCCATATTAACTAATCAGAATACATTTTTCACGGGCCTGACCTCAGTAAAGTGAATTATGATTGTTGCTAGGATTTGCTTTATTTTCCAAAAAACAACTATACCCTAATAAATAAGCCCATGTGTGATTTTCTGCACATAGACAATATAGATATATATTTTTGCATTCTAGTAACAATAATAAATACTTCCAACACTACCATATGCACAATACTCTATTTTATTTTGGGTGGAATGCAATAAAACCTGTGTGATATTATGCTTGCAAGAAGGAATACAATCGATCGGGATGCCTCTGCTGCATTTTTTTCCCCATTGGTTGACTTGCAGGGATATCTCAATACCTTAGTTGCACTTTTAATTTTTCTGTGATGCATAAGCTGCATAGTTATTGTACTGGTACCTTGATTGTGTTCAGTTTGAAAATATCAAAGATTATATATATATATATATATATATATATATAGATATATATATCTATATATATATATATATATATATATATATATATATATCCAAACTGCACCCCTGTGATGTCACCCTGCCACATGGGGGACTACAAGTGACCGTACCGAGACACACCATGCAGGCATGGTCCACTGTTGTCCCACTAAGAAACCTGGCCTAACTCTTAGGTGGAGTAGTTCATGGATTGCATGACAGAAAGTGGCTAAAAGAGGCTGCAGGAGATTAGCAGCACTGGGATTCAACAAAAGGTGTAAACAGTATATTCATAAAAAAAAAAAAAAAAAGTAAAGGAGTTGTTGAGGGTACCATGCCGCCTAACTTGGTGAGATGAAAAAGAGGGAAGCATTACAGCACAAAGTATGGCAAACAACAAGCCTCTGCCATGCCTCCAGTAACACGGTCACGGACCATGAGAATTAATGTGCAAAAATGATTGGTTTAATCCATTTTTTACCTTTCCTCTTGTTTAGCTTTTCAAACCAACAAATAGAAGAATATAAACGGTTGGTAGTTAAATCAAACATTTTTATAAAGATCCTTACATCAGGCCAAAAAGAGGGACAACTGAGGAGGAAAGAAGGACAAAGGGAGTTGGTTCCCAAAAGAGATACAGTTGGAAGGTAGGATGACACACAGAGCTTTAGCAAACTACATGCATAGCTCCCAACTGTCCCTGATTTTGAACAGAGTCCCTCTTTCCTCCTCATGTGTCCCTCATTTTGGTCTGATCTATATAGTTGTATGCACATGCACATTTTTATCTTTTAAAACGTGTTTCACAATGCTTAACCGTGCATCCAATTTCTAAATTACAGCATTTGTAAATTTCAAAAGCCAGTATAAAGGAACCATAGTGGTAAAAAAAAGCATTTGTCGGTTTAACTAATATTTTTTGTAGAAGGGGGCATGAGAGGTGTCCTATGCCTATAAACGTTTGCTAATAGGTGTCCCTTGTTCCTAGCTCAAAAATTTGGGTGGCATGTACAGGTTATTCAGTTAGGGCAGGGATCTCCAAACAATGGCCCTCCAGCTGTTGCGAAACTACACGTTCCATAAGGCATTGTAAAACTCACAGACATGACTAGGCAGGATGGGAATTGTAGTTCCTGAACAACTGGAGGGAAACTGAAGGGCCATGGTTTGGAGATCCCTGAGTCAGGGCCTACTTTAAAGCCTAAGTTTAGTCAAAAAAATAATAATCAGCACAAGGGACATCACTTACAATAACTGCGATATGTCCCTTGTTCTGCTGGCTGATTCTTTGGTTGAAATTTTGTGATCTTCTGATGCGTGCCACCCCCCCTCCCCCCACGGAATATTACAGCCACGGGGGTTAACTGAACAGAGGGCCTTGCCAGTTGAAATCTTAGGTCCTCAAATGCCTCCCTACTACGGATCTTTGAGTTATTAGAGCCGGAGGACCGGTCCTTTTTACTTATCAAGAGTGCCAATTATGCCTGCCCTTTCTGCCCCTTCCTCCATCCAATCTATGAATGGAGGATGGGCAGGTGAATGAAGGTTCTGCCACCTTCATTCAAAGATCTGGTTTAATTATTTCAGGTTTTAGCCAAGCTTCTATGAATGGGGGAAGTAGGCGGAAAGGGGGAGGCATAGTTGGCACTCTTGATAAGTGCAAATGACAGGTCCCCTGGCTCAAATAACCCTTGGAAGATCACGGTGGCAGTAGTAGGGGGGGGGGGGGGGGCACTGATGGACATATTTCAACTAAAGCACCAGCCAACAGCACAAGGGACACATAACATTGATTTTAAGTAAATGTAAGCGGATTTCTTTTTTTATATATTTTTATTTAAATTTAAGCTTTAACCAATTAACATGGCAGGATTTTATATAATTGTCCATATTTCCATATTTCCACTTTAAGCATGATTTAACACACAGTCCATCTTCTTTGCCCACAACAAATGTTTTGTTTAGTATACATGTCTTCTTTAAATACCCAGTCAATCAAAAATAATGTGATTACATGGTATCTACATTTGTCTTTTAAAGAAAAATTTAATTAAAAAAAAAACAGTCAAAACATGTATTGCCAACGGACAAAATTCTACAGTTTGGCAGCTACAGATGTTGGAAAAAATATACATGAGCAACAACTGAACAATTTCCTGTTTACATGTATCCTTCTAAAAGTGCAAAAAAAAAAATGCAAAAGAAAACCCCGCGCCCCGCTCTGTTATATATTTATTCCCAGTTAGCTGGACGATAACAAAGCTGCTTTTCAAGTCTGAGATTTCAGACCTTTTCTGAACACCGCAGAGGATTTCATCCTGGTTTCCATATATTTATTTACATGCCCATGCTGTACGCTCATAAAGTGACTTCTCCTAAACAATTCTTTTGACTGGCAAAACCAAAAGCAGAAAAATCAAAAGGCTGTGTTAAGAGATAATATTATTGATTTTAGCTTGACTCCTGTGATACAATGCAATTTTGTGGAGAGAATGTAAACAATTTGCCACCTGCTTGCGGGTGTCACTGAAATAGCTACTATTTTGAAAAATAAATTGGCAATTTTACGCTAATGAGGCAGCTGCAGAGCGCACAAAAATCGCTTAGATGATAGGAGAATAAAAAAGGTTTTCCAGATCCTCCGAATGATGAAAAAAGGTTAGTTAATCATGAAAGGCTTTAAACTGGGCTGCATGAAAACAGCCATAAACTGCAGGAAAATATAAGGCCAGTGAAGGAATAATGAGAAAATCGGACACATTTTATATTATCAGCTAGCTAAAAATGGATTTTATTACATAAAAAAATGCTATGCATTTATAAATGGACCTTTGCCATTTTAAGATTCTATCAACTGCTATTTTAAAGCAACTAGAAAAATAATAAAAAAAAGCAAACAAAGCAGCTTGTCATGTGACCATTCATCAACTGCAACCTGTAAAGATTGGGGCCCATTTACACGGTTGCGTGGGCACTAAACCACGTGTCAAGGTTCCCCATAATAAAGCTGATCGGGCCAATCCAATAAAGCACCACCAACTGTTTTTTGCCATTAGGGCCCTTTAACCTCCCTGGCGGTATGATTCTTTTGGATTTTAGGTGCTGAAAGCGGTACCATTATTTTGCATGTAATTCTTGTGAATGAGCAGCCCAAACCAACTGTATACATTATATATATATATATATATATATATATATATATATATATATATATATATATATATATATATATATATATATATATATATATATATATATTGTATACAGTTGGTTTGGGCTGCTCATTCACAAGAATTACGTATATATATATATATATAATGTATACAGTTGGTTTGGGCTGCTCATTCACAAGAATTACACATATATATATATATATATATATATATATATATATATATATATATATATATAAATATATATATAATTTACATAAAAAAGTACAGTAAAACTGCAGGAAAGGGCACACGGGGGGGCAATGTAATGTCATTTTTTTTTTATTTTGAATGGTATCAGTGTGTTTGGTGTGTTTTTACATTTGAATTTGCCGCCGGTTCCGCCCCCCTGCGAACGTCACGTCGCCGGAGACGGAAGCTGGGGCTCGCAGACGATCGGGAGGAAGCTCCGCCGCCGCATACCGCCCGCATACTTCGCTGGAGAAAAGGTAAGTAAAACCTCTACCAGGATCCAGCGATCTTCCTAGCGCTACCCGAGTGTGGCTCGGGGTTACCGCTTTTGGCTCTAAAATCTAACCTAGCTCGGGAATACCGCTAGGAAGGTTAAAATGGCCTGTGCCAGATCCAAAATTTTTTAACAACCACATGTGCAGTAAAGTGGCACTATTAATGCATCAAATTCAAAAATAATTACCTCCAGCTAGTAGATATCGAAAACTGGAGGTAATTAAGTCCTACTCTAACTTGGCATACAGAGACAGGCAGAGTGCCTGTCCCTGTACGTAGTATAGAAAAGTGGCATATTTACCGCTACCCTCTCCCTGTCACCGGTTAAGAATGAAGCAGGCTTCACAGTCTACAACCTTCCATGAACCAGTGATGCTACAGTGGGCAAAGCCTGATGGAGAAGCTGAGATACTAGTTCCCCATCAGGTCCGTTCTCTTCTTGCAATTGACCGCAGACAGTGAGCAGATTCTATAGCCAAAAGCAAGCTGGGCTATTGGCTTAGGATCCACCCACTACCTGCTATCAATTACAAGGGGAGCAGTGCAGTGTTCAAAGATATGACTTTTTTTTGTCTTTTAATGCATTGGAAGGCTCGCAGAAGTCAACAGAAGCAATATTACATGCATTTTGATGGCAATGGGTATTACAAAGCCTTGGTCAAGGCTGTTGATCTCCTCCACTCCAAATTCAAAAATGTATTGGAAACGTGTGTCAACACAAAGGAAACACACACTGATGCATTAAAATGCAACTGCTGAATGCTCCCAAAAAATACATCCCTATGCATACCTCAAAACATAGCTGGAAATGGGCCCTTAAGTCTGCATGCAGGTTGTACATAAGTATGCATGTGCATGGTTGCACAAGCACCAGCGTATATCCATGTTGATTTCTTTGTACTCAGCAGCTGTGGCTCCTGGGCAGGGAAATATGCTCAAATTATATGTCACACAGCCCTGGACAGCCATATATCTGAGGCCTGCAGGGAATTTCAATGAACGCTAAAAAGGTCTGTCGGTTTATGATATCCTATGTGCTTTACCTTAGAAAGGTTCGCAAATCGCTCATATTGTTGCTGGATTCTAACTGAACTAGGAGCTGCTATTGAAAACTGGTGGCTTTCTATTTTTTTTTTTCTCTTCTGGAAACGCCCTTTAGGAAGTTAGAAAATAAAAAACATGATAGCTAGCTTTTGGTATTTTTCAAAGAATACCAAAACTGGTATTCTTTGAAAACTCCAAACAACATAAAGACGGAAAAGTCTGGATACAACTACTTTGTTCAACAGTAAAGTATGCCTATTGCAATACTGAAAAACATGTGTTATTATTTAACGTGAAGGAGGCCAACAGATTTCATGGGAGATAGCCGAGTATTCTGGGGAGTGCTTAAGAAACAAACATTTTCTGTTACCAGTGTAACCCAACGCCGCAAAATGCAAGGCCCGTGAAAAATGATTTATTTAGCAACACCGCTGATAATGGTTTCAACTAGCCATTTATCCCATAATGGAGAATGTCAACAATAAAAACACCACTGAGCAGTATTTAGTTGTAACTTAGAGCCCTTTTTGGCTTTTGTCACAATCTGTGATCATCTACACACTCATGCTGTGACCGTCTCCTTTGCCGAGCTCCACCCTTGTTAGCCAGCACTGTCTGGACCAAATTATGATCCCAACATATTGGCCGCAAGCCTTGCCATATGGGCTGTATAAAAACGTCAATTTTAAAAACATGAAAAAAATGTTTCTGCATTCAGACAAAGATATTCTAAGATCGCTAGATAGATAGATAAATTAGTAGCAATGATGTCCCCTGAATACTGTACATTCTGTAGCTGTTGCGTAACATTCGTACAAAGTAATCAAGGAATTTGAGATCATTCCTACTTAAACAAACCATTGTAATTTTACACAAAAACACAATATATATCTTGCTTCAGCACACAATCCAAAACAATTTCAAACACCTAACCATAAAATAATTTCAAGCCACAAAGACCTCATAACATAACTGGCATCTGAGTTGTAGTAAATATTATCAGAGTTGTAATAAATATTGCTAGCACGCCCTGGTGATGCAATCCCAATCTCTGTTCTGGTACAAGATCTTGCTTCAGGTCATACAACAGCATTTCAATTGGGTTGTGGTCTGGACTTCAAACTGGCATTCTAGAATATAAATTTACTTCTATGTAAGCCATACTGTTTATTCACGCCTGTAGGCAAATGTACTGTTTCTTTACCTAACACTTATTACACTTCCTGTGAACAAAACACCACCCTGAGATTGTCCTATAATTTTCATTATACTATTTTTTAATACATTTTGCTCTTTGATAGCAAGCGGCATGTCCCCTAGATTGAGAAATATTCCCAAAACAATATGCTTTCTTCACTACACCTCACAGTTGACATAAAGCTTTGGTGCTGATGTACAAGCTTTATTTTCCTCCAAACTCATTGATAGATGTTTTGACAAAGCATTAAAAAGGAGAAGTAAAGTCAAAGCTTGTTTGGCTGTTCTGTGATCCACAGGAGAAGGAGTGCAGTTCGTTCTGCGCTCCTGTGACCCATCTTCAGCAGACATCAGGCTGGGGAAAGATCGCGACAATATGGTGGGGATCTGCCCACAACCCTGGACCGGCACCTGGCTCAGCCTTTCTGCGAGCTGCACTTGCCCCCTCCACAGCCCAGCGCTTCAGTGAGTGCAGGGGGGCAGCGCAGAGAGTGGTGTCATGGAGCTCAGTTCTCAGTCTTAGAGCTGGCGGGTGTAACATGCAGCATCGGACTGATGCTGCATCAACATAGGCAAGTATGATTCTTGAAAAAAAAATCCCTATACTTCTCTTTTAAGCTTTTATCTGTCCACAAAACATTGTACTGTGGAACGTTCAGGTGGGCTTTTGCAAATTGGTGGTGTCATACCTTTCCTGCTCAGTAATATTCTTTTTTTAGCAGAGGAAATGTAGCTAGGGTTTATGGGCGGGCTTTTCCCTAAGTCTCAGTCTCAGAAACACTGAGCCATGACTAAGCCCTGATGGCCGAAACGCGTTGATTGTTATACAGCTGTTTAATGTCATTTCAGTAAAAAATATTGACATTTGAGGTTTACCCGACTGCAGACTGTCCCTCCAGTGGTTCACAGTACACAGAGACATCAGTAGCCTTTTAGTTGGTGGAGCTGAGGATTGAAGAAAGAACCACTATACCTGTGTGCAGTGTTTAATAAAGAAGCAGGAAGCAATGGTCCACTATCTTCAAGGAGGATCCCGAATCTGCTCAATGATAAGTATTTTAGTAATGATCATTGCGGTTTCTACGGGAAGGTTGTTAGTTCTAAGTTTAACCCCAAAAAGTCTGAAGCACAAGTGGATAATTCTCGGATCTCTAAAATGTGGACATGTTTGGCAATGGTGCCCCTATAAGGGGAGCAAGCTCCAACCAGTCTTTGGATCAAAAACACATGTAAGCTTCTGCACCACAACAAGGTCCAGTTAGCCACAGAAGATGTAAAATCAATTTGATTGTTTGAATTAAAAACAGATAAAAACATGCAAAAACCAATGGTGGTAGATCAGACACGTGCTGGAGCAGATACAAATTATGGAACCAAAATGTCCTTTGCTAGAAACTGGAAGGTAAGTGCAGGAGGGATTTAACTTGATAATATTACTAGGTGCTTAAAACTAACACAGGGCACAGTTCTAAGATTAGGCAAAGACCAGCAGTAGTACAAGACCTTTGTCATGGTCTTACATGCCAGAATGCAGTATTAACAATGGAGAACAAGTGCGTTAGTTATACTTTTGGTTAAGTAGCAGCAAAAGGACTGCTCATGTTACATATGGGGTGTAGGTCCGCTTTGAGGCCTTCTCCTTACTTCGTAATAGGATTCCATTAATGTAGTGGGCACAAAAGGTGAAAAAAATTGAAAGAGACCATAATTCTTTAAATTGTCTATGTGACAATTTACATGGAAACTCTGGATTCCAAGCCAAAACAAGTGTTATGTTCTATCCAGTAAATGAAGAGTGAAAGTTAATAGATATCTGTGCAAACCAAACAAAATTGTAGTATTGGCTCAAACAAACACGAGACAATTTGGCCTAGATGTATGATACATGAATTATTCAAAGAGAGATAAAGGAAGCACGTCGTCGTTTATTAAGCAATAATTGCCGCTAGAGAGTAGGTTGAGAATGGCAAGATTCCGCTTGGTTCTTGCTGTTATACTATAGGGTTGAGTAATAGGATTACATTTAAACCCTATGGGAAAAAGAAACCAATCCTTTTACTGTGTATCAATCCCTTAAATGCCTTTTACAAATAAAAATATACCTATACATTTAAACCACACAGATGTGTTATGTGCATACTGCCGCTGTAAACCTTTTAAAATACCTTCTATGGACATTTGACTGCTGAGCTGGGAAATTTAGGTTTGTTACACACAATATTAGCTTGGAAGGACCAAAGAGACATTTAATATGTTCAAAATTTGACACCATGAACAGCTTTTGTGGTTTTAAATGCGGTTCTTAAAACTTCTAAAAAATAAAAAAAAGTTTTGTGGTCTTTAAACAACAAAGCTCTTTAGATCTTGACGTATAAATCTGTCTCTGTACCTGGGAGGTCCACTATTATTCAGATACACAAATCTTCTAACCCTAAAGCAGACAAGTTATCCTTGGTCTAATGCCTCGTACACGCAACGATTTTTGGCCGACCGATCGGCCGTCTTTTGTCCAGTGTTGTTGTGTTGGTTGAAATGTGCTCTAGACTGCACACAAATTTTCTAGGCCAACAAAAACCAAACTTCAGAAGTG
Source organism: Pelophylax lessonae (assembly GCF_965119305.1). Taxonomy (NCBI): domain Eukaryota; kingdom Metazoa; phylum Chordata; class Amphibia; order Anura; family Ranidae; genus Pelophylax; species Pelophylax lessonae. Next base: position 471,899,288 of record NC_138772.1, read on the forward strand.
ATGTCATGTGATGGTTAACTTTCCGTGTGTTTTTTCTTCTCTGAGCATGCCCAGTCTTGCTCATCTGATTTTTGTCTGTCGAAATCTGTACTGACTGACGGAAAATCGGCCGTTCTGGTGACGGCCAACAAAAATTTTATAGCATGCACACCAGATTTTGTTCGGCCGAAAAAGTCGCAGTCAGTTGTCGGAAGCATCATACTAACAAGCCGAAAATCGGCTGATCGGACGTTGGCCGAAAATTCACGGCCAACAATCGTTGCGTGTGTACGAGGCTTTAGTCTAACTGATAATGCTCTCTCTTCTATACCACTGAAAGCTAAGACTTGGCAAACAGAAGGGGTGGACATATCTCCATATTTTGAGCGTGTATATCACATAGGACGATCATCTTCCAATGTAGCCAGGCTAAGCTATACATGACTATGCATTTATGAGCACTGGCTGACCAGAGGACTACAGGTTTTGAGTTCCTGAGAGCCCAGTCTGACATGACAGGGAAAGGAGACCCATGACATGTATGCAGGTGCAGTCTATTTTCTCCACTGTAGGTGGTATTTAACTGCAGCGGTATTGTAGTTGAAGGAGAAATCAAGAGGAACATAGTTCCTCTATGGTTTCCTGGATCATTGGGGAAGCTACCTGATTCAATGCTGCCACCCCATGTGACTCTGGCAGCTATCTTCAATCAGGAAAAGGCTATTTAAGGCCTTGGCTACCGAGGCTTGGCACACATTTTGCTTGTGGGTATTGTAGGGACAGGTCACCCATCTGACAGGGACAGTCATTAGTGGCAGGGAGAGGTTCCAGACAAGCAGGGAAAGGATAGGACATGCCATTTTTCCTGGACACCTCCCTTTTTAAGCACGGGCTCTCCAAGCTGCATTCCACCCCTGAAGACAGACACTGTTGGCACATCTGAGACCTGCTCTGCTACACATTGCTGTTGCATTCTGTTCCTGCTTGGGTTCCTTCCCGCTGGGCTTGTTGTGAATTGCTAAACTTTAACATTAATACAAGTTCTGTTCTCTGCAACTTGACTGTTTACTGCCGCCGCACCACACTGCACTGCCCCACAATCATATGGCCCAAATGTTAAAGAGGTGGGCATGCAATCTCTGGCAAGTTTAGATGCCAACATTGAGAAGAAGGAAATAGACGATATGTCAATAGATTTAAAAAAAAAAAAAAAAAAAAAAAAAAAAAGGACCTGGACATCATCCTGTATTCCAGGAAAATGCTGGAGTTCTGCTTTACCTCATGACTATTCAATATTTCCAGTCTCCACCCCATCTGGTCTATGACTTCAGCTTTACATGCATGAGAATTCCAAAAAAAGTGTGTTTTCACAAACAAAGTAAAGCAGAGTTACTTTAGATCTAAATTAATAGGATAAAGATGTTCTTTGCAAAGCTTCAGTAAATATGTAAATTATACAAATGTGAAAGTACACCTATACCTTAAAGAAAAAAAAAACTGCCTATATTTCTCACCAGTGAAAGCAAACAACTGTTCAAACTTCTGTCAGTTATGGCACTTTTCCACTGCAAGTGCCGGCTCGGCTATACTCGGCCTGGTTTGCTTTTCCACTGCTGGTACCGCATGGTACGGTGTTGGAACGGTTCGGTACGGTACGGTTTGCTTTTCCACTAAAGTAGTACTAAAGTTAAGTGGGTGGGATAACAACGGGGTGGGTGGGATTCTCTGACAAATCAGTGGCTAGTAGTGACTGCATGCAAAGGATTGTGGGATATGGTACCGGTATGGTACCTCTTGGAACCACAATCGAGGTGGTACTGTTTTTGAGTGCCGTACCGTTCGGTTCCATGCAGTGGAAAAGCGCCGCCGTACCGTACCAAACCGTTCCTACACCATACCATGCGGTACCAGCAGTGGAAAAGCACAAAAGCGAGCCGAACCGTTCAGTTCAATGCAGTGGAAAAGCACCATTAGTTTGCCTTTCTTCTGCAGGGTGACAATGTTGAATAGCCTATAGTGAATTTACTGCAGTGTTGTCACCCTCTCTCACCCATAAGGAATACGGCACATGTTGAAGATGGGGGGTAATAATCTAGTCATTGTGTAGGCTGAGGGGTAGGGGACAACACAAAGTGGTAGGCATCCAGAGGGGAGACACAGCAAACACAGTGGTTAAGCAGCTATAATGCATTGTTAGCCATTCCAGAGACAACAGCAGAGTCTCCTAAGAACTGAGCAGAAACAGTCACAACAGTGGACAGAAACTCATAGCAGGAGAGTGGTACATTGAGGCCATCTACACCTGGCGTAGGGGTGCAGCAGTAAGCACCGCAGTGGAAAGGTTTCCCAAGAAGTCTACGACAGTTCTTACATTGTCCCTCCTCCTCTGGATCCTTTCCCTATGCCAGGTTCACTCTCCCTGTCAAGCACACAGATTGTGCACCAAATAAAGTGGGTGAGGGCTTTTTGTAAGCTCTGCCCTCACCAAAATTGGCTGAGAGATCACCTGGGTGGTAGCGTCAACAGACAGCAGCCTACCCGATGACTGTGCAGAGCCAGAAGAGGAACATTCCTCTTGTCCTCAGCTCTCCCTGTAAGGCAGAAGAAACAGTGCCACCCATGTAGGGAGGTCAACCTGCACCTGCCTACAGCTGCAGTTATCCCTCTTTCTAAAGCCCCGAACACATGATAAGAAAATCTGAAGTAAAATTTCGTCTGACGAACGATCTGATTTCTTATCATTAGTATAGTGCTTTCGACAGCTGATTACGAATTTTCGTATGACAAAAACTGAATATGCAGGCTTTAAAATTTTTTATAATACGTGAACACAACGTCCGATTTTTGTTTATTTGTACAGTTTTTGTCCAAAAGAAATCGTAAGAGCAAGACTACGCATGCTCGGAAATGAAATACATACAAAACAATTTAACACATAACATCACTTCTAAAGTTGAATTCTGTTGTATGAGAATTTTTGTATAAAAGTAACCTCTTCACTTTCTATATGAGACCAGCATGCAACAAAAACAACGGGCAAAAATTAATCTGATTCGATTCGTGATCCGTGTACGACGCTTTACTCCCATTCAGGGCTGGTCATACCCGATGGAGGTGAGGCTTTACTCCCATTCAGGGCTGGTCATACCTGGTGGAGGTGAGGCTTTACTCCCATTCAGGGCTGGTCATACCTGGTGGAGGTGAGGCTATACTCCCATTCAGGGCTGGTCATACCTGGTGGAGGTGAGGCTTTACTCCCATTCAGGGCTGGTCATACCTGGTGGAGGTGAGGCTATACTCCCATTCAGGGCTGGTCATACCTGGTGGAGGTGAGGCTTTACTCCCATTCAGGGCTGGTCATACCTGGTGGAGGTGAGGCTTTACTCCCATTCAGGACTGGTCATACCTGGTGGAGGTGAGGCTTTACTCCCATTCAGGGCTGGTCATACCTGGTGGAGGTGAGGCTTTACTCCCATTCAGGGCTGGTCATACCTGGTGGAGGTGAGGCTATACTCCCATTCAGGGCTGGTCATACCTGGTGGAGGTGAGGCTTTACTCCCATTCAGGGCTGGTCATACCTGGTGAAGGTGAGGCTTTATTCCCATTCAGGGCTGGTCATACCTGGTGAAGGTGAGGCTTTATTCCCATTCAGGGCTGGTCATACCTGGTGGAGGTAAGGCTTTACTCCCATTCAGGGCTGGTCATACCTGGTGAAGGTGAGGCTTTACTTCCATTCAGGGCTGGTCATACCTGGTGAAGGTGAGGCTTTACTCCCATTCAGGGCTGGTCATACCTGGTGGAGGTGAGGCTTTACTCCCATTCAGGGCTGATCATATCTGGTGGAGGTGAGGCTTTACTCCCATTCAGGGCTGATCATATCTGGTGGAGGTGAGGCTTTACTCCCATTCAGGGCTGGTCATACCTGGTGGAGGTGAGGCTTTACTCCCATTCAGGGCTGGTGTCATACCCGGTGGAGGTGAGGCTTTACTCCCATTCAGGGCTGGTCATACCTGGTGGAGGTAAGGCTTTACTCCCATTCAGGGCTGGTCATACCTGGTGGAGGTGAGGCTTTACTCCCATTCAGGGCTGGTCATACCTGGTGGAGGTGAGGCTTTACTCCCATTCAGGGCTGGTCATACCTGGTGGAGGTGAGGCTTTACTCCCATTCAGGGCTGGTCATACCTGGTGGAGGTGAGGCTTTACTCCCATTCAGGGCTGGTCATACCTGGTGGAGGTGAGGCTTTACTCCCATTCAGGGCTGGTCATACCTGGTGGAGGTGAGGCTTTACTCCCATTCAGGGCTGGTCATACCTGGTGGAGGTGAGGCTTTACTTCCATTCAGGGCTGGTCATACCTGGTGGAGGTGAGGCTTTACTCCCATTCAGGGCTGGTCATACCCGATGGAGGTGAGGCTTTACTCCCATTCAGGGCTGGTCATACCCAGTGGAGGTGAGGCTTTACTCCCATTCAGGGCTGGTCATACCTGGTGGAGGTGAGGCAGGGAGCCCTCTGAACCCTCCTTCTGGCTCTGGCAGCTTGAAGACCGTGGAACACCCTTTGATAACAATGCCAGGGCAAAGAATACGATGTATGGGAAAGGTACCAAAAAAAAAGACAGAGGGAGAAGTGCACAGCCACAAAAAAAATTGTAAAGGCTGACTTTACCATCCACATCATAAATCGCAGATAGCTCAGGTTCCCTGCCAGGACCACTTTATCTACTCTTCAGAGTTAAAGACCAGTTAGGTAGCCGGCAGTTTTGTAGATCTCATCAGATTCAGACACTGCTTGTAGAACAACGCAGCCTCTCAGATTCATGTTAAGTGGACAATTATTGACAGCAAACTTCACTTAAACATCTAGACAAGCAAGCAGTATTCCTAATGCAATCCTTTTTCCGTTTTCCAGCCTGTGGTATGTTAACTCAGCAGAATGGACTCATTACCAGTTTCCAGTAAATGCAACCAAATTTTTTTATTTTATTTATTTACATTTGCTCTATGAAGAGGAAATCCTCTGATATGTTATCTAAACAACCTGGAAGGAGAAATATTAACACATGTCTACATTTCGGAAGTTCCTGTGTATAGTTATGGCATCTTAAAAATAACTAGAGTCATATTTATGTTTTCGCCCCCCATTCACTAATCGCACCTGAAGTCTCATCTAATGTTTTTTCTATGATACCCTCACAGGTGCGATTTCAATAGGTCTTAATAGGTGCAATTTCAAGTAGCGCGATTTGACAGCTTCTGCACTATTTTTCGCAGTTTCATGTGCGACTTGCATTGACATCTGTGCATGAAATCGCACAGACGTCGGCAAGCCACATATGAAGTCGCACTGTCCGGCGGCTTTGAAATCTCGCTGAAGTAGTACGATTTCAAAACCGCATTCAGTGTGAATGGGGACTTAGGGCTCACACCAGATGCAGCCCAGTGCATTTTTATTCTGCTTTAAAAATGCATGGATAGTGTTTAAAGTGTTACTAAACCCAGGACCCTGCATTCAATTATATCTGGTCTCCCACAGTACACAGAACATGGAAATGCAATTATTTTAGGAAATATAAACTGCTTAATACCTTTTCTTATCAGCAGTATACAGAAGTCTTGTGACTGCTATTAGTGTCTGGTTAAAGCTTGTAGGAGTTTTCATTCTCCTCTGACTGTGCTATAAGGTTGCAGGACCCCTGATCCTCTGTCTGGACAGTGCCAATTGGCCCTGTGCTGATCAGATGCACCCTCCCAAAAAAAAAACTCTTTAGCAATACATGCCAAACTGAGCATGTGCAGTGTGACTCTTATCAGGATATGGATCGGGGACAGTGGAAGAAGGAGGATCAGAGAAGACAGGAACAAACAGCCTTTTTACACAGTGCAGAGGATTAACCCCTTAGGATCCACAGTGAGTATAACAAGCATGCTTTACTGCATATGCAGACTGAATTTACTGTTGTGGGCTTAGTAATGCTTTAAACATGGATTCCAATGGTCCTAGTTCACACCAGCACAGTGCATTCCACTGCATTTAAAGTGAAACATGCTGCGTTTTTTTCTGTATGGAATGCATCTGGAACATGGCAAAATGCTTCAAAAACGCACCGGAATACACGTCCTCAACTGAGATAAAGAAAAATACATTTAAAATACAATGAAACCCTTCAAAAAACATGCATGCAGAAACGCATTCGGAAAGCAGTAATTGTGGTGTGAACTGGCCCTTAGGTCATATTCTGGTCACACACACCTACCCTATGATTTGACATGTGATCATTGCCCTTTGGCGCTTTATAGTCAAGTTAGAGATATCTAAAAGGTCAATTCCAACCATAATATAGAATTCCATTTTGTAAGTTGGTTAACATGTTGTAATCCATGCTGTCAAATATGTTAAAGTCCAGGAGTACAAAATTCCTGGCAGAGCTTCCACTAACACCCAAATGTCACAGCTATTACAAAGCCAAAAGATAGTGTCCAAGTCCCAAATGGATTTCATTTGCTATGGCATGATAAACACACACTCAGAATTCAGGGACAAGAGCTGAGCTACTCCTATTGTTATAGAAGGGAACAGACACACATAGTGCTGGAAGAAAATATTGCCATCAAGTTTCTAAAACGTAGAAGCTGAAGACGGATTCAAGCCAATAGCCTTTGAAGTGCACCTGTCATTTTTGCAGTAAATGAAATGTTGTAAACTTAAGTAACAATGTACGATAGCTAAGCAACGCTCCTCTTTCTTTCAATTATAACAGTTTTAGTGTATTTTGGAAAAGTATTGTTAAGCAGGTTACAATCTGAGCATGCCTTGGTTTAGGGATGAATTAACTCCCATCTGCATGTGCGGGAGTTACGTCATCCCAGGCCAGCCAATCGAAAATGGCCAAAGATGCCATACTATCAAAAGAAAAAAAGGTTGGTCTATACAGAGCTGTACACTGCCACATCCCCGATAGCACAACAATAATCTAGCGCATTCGCCCAAAGGACCTTACATGGCAATAGAGAAAACACACATGCGTATATATATATAAATAAATAAATATAATCATATTCAATGCATCATTTAGTCCCGGTTCACACTACCGCGACTTGTCAGGCGACTGGTCAGCCTGACAAGTCGCGGTCCATTCTGTGCTACGGGAACCGTTCTAATAGGAGCGACTCAAGTCGCTCAGACTTAGAAAATAGTTCCTGTACTTCTTCGGGGCGACTTGCATTGACTTCCATTGACTTCCATTATGTGAAGTCCGTGCAAGTCGCGCCGAAGTCGCTGTGCACGCAACTTCACAGGTCCCCCCCGAAGTCGGATCGCCATAGTGTGAACCAACACTTATAGAAAAATTTACAAAAATGTAAAAACATTATGTAAACGACAACTGTTCCATCATCCTAATATATTTACTAGAAAGTGACCATAACACACAATACCCATAGACCCACTGAAGGAGTAGATATACAAATGTGTTCACCAACAGAATTTCTTCATCAAGTATCCCCGGCCAATAGAATGGGGTACATTTATCACAACAGGCAACCAGTGACAACAAAGTAGAAAGAGTTACAAATACAGCTCATACAGGGGCTCATACAGGGAATATGCCATTACTGCCATGTGCTTTGTTGTATTCACATCTGTTCATTAAAAAGCAAGGACAGCCTTGTAACTACTACTCACTGGTGTCTCATATAAGCTGTAACTGAAAGATTTCCGGACCTGGAAGCGAGTGATAGACACAATTAAGGATCTTCTGAAGGTCTGGTTTTTCATTTCTGTATGATCAGATCCTCCATGCATGTCCATCATAAGAGCAATAAAAGCTCATATAAGACTGGTGCTCCCGGTTCTTTCTGGCAAAGAAGTCCCTCTTTCAAAATAAAATTTATGAATTTTGAAGTAAAAAAAACCCACCAAAAATGTGTCCCATCACCAGCCAGGTCCTCAGAGACCCCATAGACCATATTCCTTTTCAGTAGCATGAGTCACCATTATTTCCCACAAGGTCATAACAAAGGGATCACTCTCTTGCAGCTGTACCAATTATTTGTACAACATGAATAATCCATTGGGATAGTGTGACACCACCATTTGGTTCTGTAACAGGCACCATCAGGGAGAAATGAAAATCTGGGAGGGAACCTTGGTACTGGAGTCCATAAAAGATATGCTATGTTGGCATTTTATGCAACCTTCTACTTGCCAACAACTACACAAGACAGAAATATTAGCATACACACACAGAAAAAAAAAAAAATAATAAAGTGGTCTGTTACAGAATTATAATTTTTTTCCTGTCCAATTAATGTGCACTGATCTCCCCTCAAATAGTCAAAGTATGCACCCAAAATGATTAGATTATATATATATATATATATATATATATATATACATATACACACACACACACACACATATATATATATTATATACATATACACATTATATTATATATATATATATATATATATATATATATATATATACACACATACATACATACATACATACACACATATATACATATACACACACATACATACACAGAGTAGAATTTCACAGCGAAGTCTGTGATCTATCCTTTTCCCCCACTTCAGTTAAACAATATAGCTAGGGAACAGTAGGCTGATATCAATCAAACCATATTCAGGCATTTAAACTAGCTGCATCTAAAAATATATTTTTTTAGCCAAGGAAGCTGCCATCTTGGCCTCTGATCTTCAACTGCCATGGTGCTGCACATGTGATCAGTTATGACACCAGCTATTCGATGGTTTGACAGTTTGATGGAGAGCATAAGCAAATGTGACAGTTGCATTCCCAGCATGAATGTAACTTTTTTGAAAGTACGAAAGTTCTTTGCGGAAACATATATTTAATGCCAGTCACTATAACATGCGTCAATGAAGCCGTCCTCCTGTGGTTTGTTGTAGTGACACGAAGGCTAGGTTCCCACTTCTTCGTGTGGCTGAAGGTGTTGGAATCGCAACGATTCCCATAACCACGGTAAAAAACGCACTCCTCTGCAAAAAACATCATTCTGAATGGGCTGCTGTGGCCATGCAGACTAGTGATTGACCGATATTGTTTTTTCATTGCCGATACCGATATGTTGGTCATCGCATATCGGTATCGGCTGATATGGGCCGATATTTTCGTACATTTAAAAAAAAATTTGTTTACATTTTTTTTCTTTGACAAGTACTCTTGTGGAGGGATCTGGGGATCTAAAAGACCCCAAACCCCTCCTCTGCACTTAAAAGCATTCAAAATGCCAAGTTTGGCGGTTTTGAATGCTGTCATTTTTCTGAATCTGGCGCCAGTACCCGGAAGTGATATCATGACACCACTTCCGGGTTTTTGCATGGAGACCCGATCAGAGCCGAATGCGGCTTTGATCGGGTCTTCAGCGGCCATGCAGGCTGGTTGCCCAAGTCTCCTGTGAGATGGGAGACCCGGGCGAGCCGTGGGAGGAACGTCCCCTCCTGCTCCTTGTAATGACACCCGAGCGGCTACTCAACCACATAGGTTGTTATTACAAGACAGCAGACTTTCACCTCTAGCTGCAGGCATCACTCCGGTACAAGCACTTTCCCGAAATATCGGCAATATCGGTCACCTTGGTGGCCGATTCTGATATATCGGGAAAAGTGCATATCGGCCCTCAATATAATGGCTTTGCCGATAATCGGTCGATCCCTAGTGCAGACACATAGGTGTGAACCTAGCGTTCTTGGTAATAGCACCACAACACATTTTACTGCAGAAGCTGAAGAGGAAAAAAAAGGGTTATGTCTATTAATTGATCTGCGAAGGTGCATTACCAAAGTGAATATGATAGATTGAAATGGTCCCTGAATTCCCTTTTTTAATGAATGCATAGCCAGAATAAATTGTTTTAGATCTAACCAGAGTTAATTGTTTATCCTATGATGAAAACATTTATATCTACATAATGTATGCAAACACTTTTGGGGATGGATTTAACGCTAACCAAATGTTTGTGCATGTTAAATTGTTATCTTGAAAGGCGTTTTATTCACGTCCAGTTTGAGGCATTGCAGAACTACAGAGCATCAGATAAAAAGCAGCACATTCAGCCAAAAAAGCAAGATCCGCATGCATATGTTTACACACATCGGACTATGCCTGGCCGCTGATTGGACTTCCGCTTTGGAATTTAGAACGGCTTATTACTGTGGCAAAGAGATATGAACTGATTTGGGCACAAGGTGTTGATTCCAGAACAGAGCAGGAATTCCTCATTTAAATAAACAGTTCCCTTTCCTCCGGGGAGATGAGCGTGTTGTGATTCCTTAAACATCTGCTTGGCAAACAATCTTCTCATCTTAATCCATAGATGCCAACGTGGCTTGGAATGAGATCTGATTCAATTGGCAGACAGCAAGAAGAGTCAATAGACATGAGGATCTCAAATGCTTTTTTGTTATTCAATAAATATTATCCGCCGGATTAAACCCACTAGAGTGATTCCTTCAATTTAATTACCACCCACCTTTGTGTTTGGATATAGAGTGGGGCTAATGACACAGACAGATGATAGATTTGAAGAGAACCTGTTAACAAAGTTGCTATTTTTGCCATGCCAAAAAACAGACACCAGTGTGAAAATGACCAGGATTCCAGGATAAATTGGGAGGATAATTTACTGAGACAGGAAACAATGGCTGTGTGCTTTGAGTATTACCTGCCACATATGTATGTGCTGCCCCCTGCCTTGGGGGAGCAAATGAAAAAATTGCAAAATGGAGGAACTGTCCTGCAGAAAGGTAGAAAGAGAAGGAAAAGCTCCCAGCCGTATTCCCACAGCCAGTCATGTTCGCAGTCAAAAAGAAACAAAGAAAGGGCGCATCGACCTAGCGTGGCTCTGAGGAAGAGGCTGAGCCTCGAAACGCGTCAGCCGTCATCTCATCGGATTATGGACTTTTATATGGACTATTCCTGACACTGGAGCAACTGAGCTTGTTATGATCATTTTTACACCTGTGTTTGTGAGTAGCCATTTTATATGTTGCATAAATAAAGCCAATTATTGAGGATAATGCACTAGGTCGATGCGCCCTTTCTTTGTTTCTTTTTGCCTGTAGTACCGTTGGACTACCCCAGTCCTTTTTGGGCTGCAAGACCTAGCCATCCAAGACGCCAGCTATAAGTCCCGTGGTGTGTGGTCGGGGAGCTTGTATTCTAAGCGCAGGAGAAGGGTGGTATCACCTTATTGTTTTGGAGCAGTCATGTTTGCAGTGTCTGAGTGATGTTTTTCTGTGTGAACACTCTAAAGTGCACTGATATCTATATCTAAGGCCAGCTATACACTGTTCCCCCACCGGGAGAAGACAAATCGCTGATTCCCCTGTCAGCACTGTCTATTGATGGGGGGAATAGCAGGAAAGAAATTTGCCTTAAAATATAACTAAAGGCAACATTTTTTTTTTTCATTTTGGATAGAGTGGGGAGGGACTAGAATAGCTGTAAGTTTTTATTGCTGTCTGTAACCCCATTATTTAGATTCACTCTCTATTTGTCATGTTTACCTTTAACATTGAAAGTGAAAGTAAAAGAAAATCCAGAATTTTGGGTTGTCCCTCGAAAAATAGGAGAGGGAAAATCTAATGGGGACACTAATTCTGGTGACCTAAGGGACCTCAAGAAATTCACTTATTACAAGGATTTCCTCTCACTTCCTGTTGGGCTGTGGGACAGAAAATTTGGTGAAAAAAAATCTAATAGGGGTTAAAACTTTCTTACTCTATCCAAAATGAAAAAAAAAAAGTTTTGCCAATAGTTCTACTTTAATGTTGCAAGAACTCAAATGATACAATTGGCCTTATTCAATAAGACATTTTTTTTTTTTAAGTGCAGTAACCCATAGTCGCCCATCAAAATGCAACTTGTAATGGCACTGCTTCGGCAGAGTAAATTCTGATTGGCTAATATAGAATACTGCACATAAAGCAGAACTAAACCCTCCTATGCAGCCAAAGAACCTGCCATCTTAGCCTCTGTTTGATCTGCAGTTGCCATGGTTGCACATGTGATCAGCTGTGACCTCAGCCATTTGCTGGCTTGACGTTATCAGTCATGGCATGTCTTGAACGTAACGGTTTTGGAAAGCAGTTTAGTCAATGGGTTTATAGTTCCACTATGGTACACTTTGAACAGGCATACACTTTATTGCATAAGTGTGCTGGAATGACTAGCTCCCGTGTACGGACAGGAGTGACTGCATCCCGTGATGACTAATGAAGATGGTCAAAACCGGGCACACAGGAGAAGAGCATTGGGAAGGTGTGTATTTTTTCATTTTGTTTCGCTTTAAGAACAACTCTTTAGAATATAAACTAGATTATTACAGGAGTTTGTCAGTCTGCTTCCATTATACATGCTTTCTCATCCAAGTGGTGCTGTCAAGATATGACCGCTTTTCCTTTTTCAGAAAGGTCCTCAGTGTGCTATCATTACATATCATTACATACAGCTCCCATCAGGATCAAGTAGTTCCTGGGAGCAGAGACATCAACCACGTTTCTCCACCTGCCAGGGCTACGCCTTGGTCTCAAGACAGAAGAGACCCAAAAACAGAAATGAAAAATGGACAGCCCAGAGGTCACAGCTCTACTTTCAACTTATACAGTGTTGAGTTTGACATTTTGTGCTCCCCAATGGTGTCCAATAGACTGAATATTATTATAAAATGGCTGCCTCATAAAGTAGTCCTATGTGAACTAATTGCTTAATCTGGGTTCATCAAAAAAAAAAAAAAAAAAAAAAAAAACGTAAACAGATGGCTGAACAATGGTTTAGTCCAGCATTTCTCAACCTTTTTTTTTTCCAGTCAAGGCACCCTTTAAAATTATAAAACAGTCTCAAGGTACCCTTTAAAATTATGGACAGTCTTGGGGCAACCCATTCAAAAATGTAAAAAACAATTCTAATAGTTTTACATAATGCAGCAACATCCACACGTAGGACGCCCAACGTTAGCGGTGATTTATTCTTTCAAAGCAAATACCTTTGGCACACTGGTACTGACTAGTATTCATAGGTTTCTCTTCTCCTTTAGTTATCTCAGCTAATGTGACCCCAGTGCTGAGGGAGAGAAGCACAGGAGGGTCAAATCTGGATGGTGTGGAGGCAACAGGCATCATCCTTATCAACTAAGGACATCATTGGTTTGTTAGGATGCAAGTGTCTAGAAAGTCGTAATGGTACATAATGAAAAACCATGATTTTGTGTAATTAAGAGGCGGGCTTTACCTGCTGGCTTGTATACAACTTTTGATATAATTTTAGGCATTTTGCCAAGGCACCCCTGAAGAAACATCAGAAGCCTGGGCACACTGGTTGAAAAAGGCTGGTTTAGTCCATAGATTTTCTTCCTCCTGCCTGGGTTATGCCACAAATTCCTTTTATTTGACAGACTGGATATACAACTCCTAACACAGCTAGCTAGTACACAATAGTTCCTAATGAAGTGATAGTTTGCAGATTATCATCTCTACAACATGGTAGACTCCGCTATCCATGAGTAACAAACACACTACCCTAAGGACCCATTCACACCAGTATTATACATGCGCATCTTTGTTGAGGTGTGTTTTATTGGGATACCCAAACTTTTTCACTGGGTCCCCAATGTGCCTCAATTCACAAAAAAAGAGGTTCTTCACTTATATTTATAGAAATGATATATATTTATATAAATATACATATTTATATTGAGAGGATGGAGAAGTCTACACTAGAATAGGCATGCTCTGGTACACTATATATGTGTGTTACAATTAAGGACAGACTACACATCAGCAGTGCTTCCTAGAGTAAAATTATTTTTCTTATAAGGGGCCTTTTCATGTATTCTGATGTAATTTAACTCAAACTTGCCATTTGTATTGCTCAGAAAGGCAATTTTGAAGTTATACATACTTCCCTTTCCAAAGTACCTTGATTTGACACAGTTGGGGTTGGTTTACTGTTTGAATACTAAAGGAAATGCCACTTAGCAAAATGAAGATTCAATTAGCTTATAAATAAGGTACCGGCTGTGCTGCATTGGGTGAAAAATAACCAATAATGTCAGGGACTCAATACCCTGTGCAGGCGCACTGGCGTCGCTAACCGGCGAACGCCTATGCGCATGCGCTGAGGCTACCTTAGGTAGTTCGGCGCTATCATGTGTTGGCGCCAAACGGCCTATTTAAAGCCAGTGATCACTCTAAGTCATTGCTGTGTGATCATCAGCTCTCCTGTATTCTGTGCCTGTTATATCTGCTGTTCCTGTTTACCTGACCCAGCTTGTCTTTGGATTCTGATTGTCCCTGTTTACCTGACCCGGCTTGTCTTTGGATTCGGATTACCTGCTGCCCGCCCTGACCTTGGCTTGTCCTGACTATCCTCCTGTCTCTTCCTGATCTGTTACCTGCTACCGGCTATTGGTCCTGGAACTGTTCCTGGCTCACCCAGGGAATCCGGGGGGGGCGCGACCTGGTGTTAGCAAGCAGACAAATCCATCCCCACCATCTGGGGCCCTGGTGAAAACCGGCTAACACTTAGACTCCGCGCCTCTGGTGAACCTGTGCCACGCCAGTTACCCGGTAAGCCACTCCTCTTACGTCAGGCTCTGCCACGTTACCCCGTGACAAAAAATGTTGTGATTGGATGAAGTGAGCACAGCCATATTCACCAAGCCAAGCGCAAATTTACTTTGCTATAATAAAATCAACCCTATAATGTATTGAGCTACTGCATTCCAGTTACTCAAAATCACTTTAAAATGTGACAATTTCACCTTGTATAGTAAAAAACACAATTGTCATTTTGTAGTAATCTGGATTTATACAATCTGGATTTATATGAATGCACTTTATTCATCAAAAGAAGTACCTACAATTAAGAGTAAAACAAAAGATATGCACAAAAACCATTATTGCACACATATAACAGAAAAACAACAACAAAGCTTCAAAGTCCCTTCCTGCCGTACATATCAGTTGGAAAGCTTAATGATCCAATATGATGACTGTTATTGACAAAAGACAAAAAACAGCCTCTAATGCACTCTCTCTCTCTCTAAATGGGAGCGATTGTCAATGACTGAATTGTTTTTAGAGTTGATTAGAATCCTGATCACTCTCGAGGTCAGTCCACCACAATTTGACAAAAGCTATTAAAAACTGAGATTTCCAGGAAATAAACTTTAATTGTCTGATGACTGCGCTGCCAGTGTGCGAGAGAGGGTAGGGGAATTTAATAGACTTTGTTCAGACAGAAGAAGTGATTTCAGTGATATCAACTTTATTGGAGATATTGAGCTTATTATAGGACTGGTGGACTCTATTATCTGTGTGAATTAAATTCCGACTGAAATAAGGAACTTGTCTCAAGATAAAAGATGAACAAGAGCAAGGATGGTGATAGAAAAGATTACCTGCCCCGCTGAACTTACATTTTTATTTCTCACTACAACTGTAATATAATCTACTCCTGTTCTCCTTTGTTCACAACAAGCTTTATGACACAAGGCCAATGGCCAACTTTAAAATGTTCTTGTAATTACTGTATATACTATATAAAACTATACATTGTATTCCACTGGCTGGTTTTATTACAATAAAAAAAAATCCCAACATGAAATGCAATACCATTATTTAGTTTACACCTAATTACATCACCATGCACAAACATGAACTTTACTCTGGCAAGGCAGTGGTTCAAAAATAATGGCTGGATGAGTGGTAAGATGAGACTTGCCAATAACTACCCAAAACAACTTTTAGAACTGAGAGTTAGGCCCCTTTCACACAGGCGGACCGTTCAGATCCGCCTGTCCGTTTTTTTTGGCGGATCTGAACGGTCCCCCCATGCACCTCTATGGGGGATCGGATGTCAGCGGAGACATGTCCACTGACATCCGATCCATCAAATCTGGACGGATGGAAACCCTATTTTCCATCCGTCCAGTGGATCGGATCGGATGGGATCGGATGAGAACGGACCGACGGTCCGTTCCCATCCGATTCCCCCATAGAGATGCATGGGGAACTGACAGCTGACACACAGCGTGGAGACACAGCTGTCATCCTGCTGCTCAGCGGGGGATCGGCGGCTCGATCCCCCACTGAGAAAAACGGAAACCGTCCGACGGACGGATAGTGTGAAAGGAGCCTTAGAGTGAAAAATGAAATGTCAATTTCTGACTAAAGACCAATGGGCTGTCACAGCTGCCATCTGTTTGTATCCATACAGGACATCAGGAACTCTATCCAGTGGATTGAAACGGTTATAGTTAAGGTAACTTGCATAGTAGGGGACTTACAAGTGTTGTTCTGTCAATGGGCATCTGGAAGGCAAAAGAAGCTGCCAGATGTTGAGTCCTATGAAACCTAACTAACTCGGACAGCTCAGATTTGAGTGGACCTTACCTTTAGACCAACACTGTACTAGAAAAGCCATTACTATCTCCCAATAGGGTTTCATTTGTAAGGGCATATCTTAAAATTGTATGGGCCATAATGAATGTATAATGGTCTCATAGTGAAGAGCGGACGTCATTAGGCAATCACATTTGCAATGCAAGTGGCCAAAGACCTCGGAGTCAAGATTTAAATCAAAATGTCTGCAAATTAGCACCTACAAATCGCCTGTCACAAATTCAGTTCACTTAGCAGCATTTTATTCCCTTTCTAGCTGTAATGAACATAGCCCTTAATGAGCTTTGTTTTGTTTACTGCCCTAATTATCCAATCACCTTTAACATTTCTTTTCATATAGATGGTCATCTGCATGACCATAGATGATAATAAACAATTTAATAAAAAAATGTAAAAATGATGACATTGTAAAAGTACAAAGCACCCAACCTTTAATAAGTGAAGTCATTTCTAAATTTTCTAAATTTTTCTAAATTTTTTTTTGCTATTGAAGATTGACAACGTTGTAATATGCCCATGTCTTACAACTTTGTCAGATGCTTGTACTACAGAGCCTCAACATCCAGTACCTCCCCTTTTGTTATGTGAAAGATAGTAGCTACCTTCACTGACCGTACTCATGATTTCCCTGGCATTGCAAGATTGATATGGGTGGAGGTGACTGCACTCCCGATCTTCCTGGCATGGCAACAGTGATGTGGGTGGAGGTGACTGTACTCCCGATCTTCCTGGCATGGCAAGAGTGATTTGGGTGGAGGTGACTGTACTCCCGATCTTCCTGGCATGGCAAGAGTGATGTGGGTGGAGGTGACTGTACTCCCGATCTTCCTGGCATGGCAAGAGTGATTTGGGTGGAGGTGACTGTACTCCCGATCTTCCTGGCATGGCAACAGTGATGTGGGTGGAGGTGACTGTATTCCCGATCTTCCTGGCATGGCAAGAGTGATTTGGGTGGAGGTGACTGTACTCCTGATCTTCCTGGCATGGCAACAGTGGTGTGGGTGGAGGTGACTGTACTTCCAGTCTCCCTGGCATGGCAACAGTGGTGTTGGTGGAGGTGACTGTACTCCTGAACTTCCTGGCGTGGCAAGAATGAGGTGGGTGGAGGTGACTAATTCCATTCTCCCTGGCATTGCAAGAGTGTTGTAGGTGACTGTACTCCCAATCTTCCTGGCATGGCAAGAGTGATGAGGGTGAAGACAACTGTACTCCTGATCTCCCTGGCAGATCAAATGAAACTGACCGCCACTGCTACCCTCCTCCCACAACCAATGCTCAGAAAACTTCACAGTAGAACATAGCAGTCACATGACCACAACCAGATTTACTGAAAAGAATTTAAAGGATTTTCTTAAAAAAGAAACACAATAAAACGTTACAGTATTAAGTTCATGTTTTTTTTGTATCAGAAATTACATCTGCTTTAACTCGTTCATTTTTTTTACAGATGCTCTGAATTCTCTTCCAAGGTTCCAAAAACACGAGACTTCCAGCCTTGATATTAACCAAATTGTCTAAAGCTAAATTGCAGAGCTTCTGAACAGCGTTTGCAGCCGATTACTGAAAGCGTTTTAACAATTGGCAGCAATGGAGTCATGATTCAAAATATTGATGGCAAAAAGATCCTTAGACTGCCATACATCTTAGATGCATGTATTACCCAAACATTCAATTACCAAGATAACTGGCAGTTATTTGTCTGCACTTATTAGAAGTCTACACTTTTTTTTAGGCAAAGAATCACGGGCAGAAAAAAGCAATTCTGAAACAAAAGTGGTCTCGAAAACAGGCAATAAATGCCAAATCAATTTTCAGCAGACAGTAAAGTCGTTCAGAGTTTTCAATAAACAATGCACCATTATAATACAGCAGAAAAATGTCTCTATGATATATAGCTGGACTAAATGGAAAATACGGACATGCTATAAAAAAAAAAAAAAAAAAAAAAGGGGGTCTGGCTGTGGGCTGATGGATCATTTCTTCAGGGACCATCTTAAACTTATGTGCAAGTGTTTTGAAAATCTCACATGATGTAGCCATGTGTTAGAAATTACAGTCAGTTAAGTTCTCTGCTAAAAAAATATGTGGGTAATTTATGAAATGCACTCCGTGATGGAGATGTCTTAAGTAAAACCAGATTCTCAAAACAAATCCATTTTTGAAACATGAACTTTGAAAAAGGAACAGATCCAAGCACATCTGGCCAGCAGGAGCCTGGAAAGGGGTGGTCTGACCCAATGCCAGGACATCTTCTAAGGAAGATTATTATTGCTGGCCGATGTTGACTGATAACCGACTGTCCTTTTATGGAAACAGAATCCAACTGAGCCACAGGCAATGCAGACATGTTTTGTAGGCCAGCATCTGTTCCTTCCTACTACGAAGCCAAAGCTATTCAACCTGGACTGTTTCTAGATGATGCTTGCAGAGTAAACATGAATGATTTATCAAAAGGTTTCTAGCTGCAGTCTACATTATTGACAGCTTGTATCAATGTATATAGTTTCCATTCAAAGGGTACCTGTCTCCCATGTACATTTTTTAGCCTAACGGTTCTCTGGGATCCTGTTAAAATCTGCTGCAAATAGCGATGGCAGTGAATTTACTATAATGGTAGGCAGTGCTTTTTTTCCCCGGAAATAGGTGCAGAAACTCCCCCTTCTAAGTCACTTCTTGTCTCCGCCGCCTATCCACCTCTGAGCAACATCCCTTGGTTCCATCCCTACCTACCTCCCAGTACTGCCCCTTTTAGAGACTACAAAACCAAGTATAATTTTGTGGGGATAAGTAATTTGTATGGAATTTGTTAATACCAGAAAAGCAGTACAGTAGATCCCCAGCAGCAATAGACCCCCCAGCAACAATAGATTCCCCCAGCAACAATAGACCCCCCCCAGCAACAATAGATTCCCCCAGCAACAATTGACCTCCCCCCCAGCAACAATAGATTTCCCCCAGCAACAATAGAAACCCCAGCAACAATAAACCCCAACAAAAAGAGTCCCCAGTAGCAACAACAGATTTCTCAGCATCAATAGACTCCAGCAGCCAACAACAATAGACGACGTCAACTCTGACAAAACGCGTCGGGTGGAGCCTGTGGCGACGCACGCCACACCAGGAAGACACACGGCGGCCATATTTCTGGTGGGATGCGCTCGGAGGTGGAATAAGCAACGCTCTCTAATTGCGGCAGTCCAGTAAGTGTATACTTATCCTTTGGGAGCAATAAACGTTTTAGCAGTGTACACTATGTGTTGGCATTTTGTTTCCTCACATGGGGAGCCTGTAAGGACCTAAGGAATGTCCGCTTGGTGGATGACATCCAATGAGGTGGAGTGAATGATCCCGGCTTTCCAGTGCTTGTACCATTGGCGTTTTTTGACCTTTGTGATGAGGGTCAAAGGGATCTGGTAAGGATCAGTGTGTGCGGGTGCCTGGTGGTGGTTTCCCTTGCTGAGGATCTTCACATCTCTCCCCTTCTTTTGGAAGTTTTATTTCTATGCATGAGGAAGAACTTGAACTGTTGCTTTTTTTATCCACTCATATCAAGGACATTTCTTTGATTACAGCTACCAGATTAGCGCCACATTTGTATTTATATAGCCAACAACAATAGACCATTCCCTCAACAGTAGATCCCTTCCAGCAACAATTGACCTCCCCTAGCAACATAAGCCCAGCCAACAACAATAGTCCCCCCCATCAACAACATAAGACCTCCCCAGCAACAATAGACTGCCACAGAAAAATAGATGCCCGCCCGCAACAATAGATCACCCAAACGCCAACAACTATAAACCCTCCCTCAACAGTAGATCGCTTTCAGCAACAACTGGCCCCACCAGCAACAAATATTCTCAACAATATATCTCAATTCGCTATGTATCTTTCAATCAACATTAACATATTCAACCGCAAATAAACCAACCCAGCTTTTGGAGCACGGTTATCTTAAATCTTTATATTTCATAAACATTTTGTCTCCCTTTATTGCAAAGGTGACCCAACCACATAAATAAGGCCGCGGCGAATAGAGATTAGGCTCCGCCACTGCTGACGCTCTGAGGTGACTGGCGAAAGCCTGCTCTGGCGCCGCCCCTTTTATAAGCTTTCTTGGCTTCTAGAATGTACCTTTACCTCAACCAATCGCTGACCAGCCCCCGCCCTTTGTGCTGTAGCTCCACCCTATACCTTCTGAGGTAAATTTTATCTGTATCTGCCGCCTTCCTATGCAGAAAAAAGGCGGCAAAGGGGGTATTATCGCTTACCCCTTTTTTCCCTATATTCTTGCCAATGAATCTTGCCCAAGCATTTTTGTGCCTAAACGCATTACACGTGTCTACAAGCGTTTTTTTCTGACAAAACATCCAGTCTGCATGAGGCCTTAAAATAGACATAAATAAGTTTGAAACTCTATAGCTGATGTCAATGTAGTGATTCTATTTTTCTAAAGATTTTCACTGGAAACTTTTTATTTTTTATAATTCATCATAAGAAAAATATGAAAGATAGAGCCTTTTCACCTGTAATGCTGTTGTCGCATGAAATGACTTTCATTAATTCAGGGACTTCAATTAGCATATGAAATATACTTTCAAAGACCCGTGAAAGCACTGGCTGGCTTACAGTAAACCAAGGAACGCATACAGGTTAAACCCGCTTGTTTTCTGTTTGATACCTTGCATATGCTTAAAAACCTATTCACTTAATAGCTGTCTGTGAACTGCACACCAGGAATAATAAACGGCCACCAAACAAGTATCCCTAGTGGAGAATTGTAATGGGAAATCACTGTTTATCAAAGCATATAATACGTTCATATTTTGAACTAACGTATTAAATGTTATCTATATACTGCTCCACATCAAAAGAATTGGGTGTGTATTTTAAAGTGCACCTGATTTCAATAAGTGATGACCTGCTATCTTAAAAGGGAATATCGAGAAATACTAATCATGCCTAAGCAATATTCTTAAAATTCTACCTTCCGTCTTGAAATCTTACAAAAAATAGACCACTTCCTGTGCCTAGGCTCTCCTACCTAGGCACAGAACATAGCTTATGCCTCATAGCGGGCATCTGTAGTGTGAGAGTTATGCCTCGTACACACGACCAGATAATCGGATGACTTATATTTCGCATTTTGTTGCATGATACTAAATATCGAATTCAAAATGTATATAAAAACGTAGGATTTTTTTCGTACGTTTCTGGAAAAGCTTCCTGGTTGCTTAGCTACGTATCAGATGGTGCAAAACAAAAAACAACGGCAGCCAGGCTTTTTCCAGGTCACTCGAGATCATCGGTTACAGAGGGAGAAAGGCAGGCGGCTAATGTAAACAAAGCCGCCTATCAGTCTCCCCTGTGTAACAGCACAGATCACTCGGTCCTGCTATGTAGGACCGTTGATCTGTGCTGTTACACCACTAGCCACAACCAATCACAGTAAGAAACACGCTCCTAGGGACACACTTGACCCCTCCCTCTCAAATAAAGTTAACCCCTTCACTGCCAGTGTCATTTTTACAGCAACAGTGCATATGTATAGCACTGATTACTGTAGTAATGCCACTGGTACCCCCAAAAGTGTAAAAAATGTCAGTCAAGGGTCCGATCTGTCCGCCGCAATGTCGCAGAACCGCAAA
>NC_138772.1:471926362-472416362 GCF_965119305.1 Pelophylax lessonae
TGGCACATGTTCCTAGTCACAGCTGTTAATGTATTCTCTGTTTCCAAGTGCAAGCCTTGCTGGCACTCGCTGCAAACATTTGAAAACACGAGTGCTCGCTTCTACTTTTAGAGGAAGGCAGTAATAATTTAAGCTTGTTTAACAGGGAATGTGGTATAAATACTGATGACAGATTCAATTGGATTTCTTTATATTAACATCACAGGTTATTATTGTGCTGCTGATTTATTTTTATTTAGGTATGTTGCTACTTTTTTCTACATAAAAAAAACAAACAAAAAAAAAAAAAAAACAACACACAAAGCTACTGTTCAGGAGTAAATATGAAAATATTATTCCTGTTATCCATTAAGGCTCGGTTCACATATATGCGATGCGGGAAGGCTGCGAATTCGCAGCCTGTTCCCGCATCGCACACGCACCCCCGGCAGTTCACACTGCCATATGCGATACGCTGGGGGTGTCAATGTAATCTTAACGACACCCCCAGTTTTATCGCATATCGCAGTGCGATCGTGCAGTTCGCACAGGATCGGATCGCACAAGTGTGAACCGCTGTGCGATCCGATCCTGATGCGGCTGCAAAAATGCCTCCTGTGCGTGTTTGCTGCGGGAGCGATGCGAATTTAGCCATACAGTTTGTATGGCTAAACTCGCACCGCACAGCTGATCGCATGTAATGTCGGAGCAGTGCGCTCCGACATTACATGCGAACCCCGCACACGCACAAGTGTGAACCGGGGCTCAAACATCAGAATGGAAAAAAAAAGCACCTTCCAACCAAGGTAAAAATTAAATATATGCAATTACTTTAAAGTGATTGTAAAGTTAAACCCTGCAAGACAGGCATAATGCATCGCATACTTGCTCATTATGAAAAACTTACCTTAAAACGAAGCCCCGACACGGACCCCCGGACACCACTGTGGGAGCAGACATGATCCTTCGGCGTCTCTTCCGGGTTCGGCGGCTCGGGCGCTGTGAGTGTCCAGAGCCGCGATGACTTCATCCCGTGCATGCGCGCGGGAGGATTAACTTTCCAGCAAGGAACTCTGAAGGTCCGCCGGACCTTCAGAGCGCATGCACCGCTCGCGTCAGCGGCTGCATGCAGTGCAAATATCTCCTAAACCGTGCTGGTTTGGGAGATATTAATTGTACCTAGAGGTAAGCCTTATTATAGGCTTACCTGTAGGTAAAAGTCACAAAAATTGGTATACTACCGCTTTAATCTCATTTAAGCTTTAAAGTGTTACTAAACCCAGGAGCCAGCATTCACTATATCTGCTCTCCCACAGTACACAGAACATGGAAATGCCATTATTTTAGCAAATATAAACTGCTAAATACCTTTTCTCATCAGCAGTATATAGCAGTCTTATACCCTCTATCACTGTCCGTCTAAGCACTGGTTAAAACTTGTAGGTCATTCTGCTCTGACTGTCCTATGAAGCTGCAGGACCCCTGACCCTCCGTCTGGAGAATGCAAATTGGCTCTGTGCCGATCACATGCGCCCCCCCCCCCCCCCAAAAAAAAAGAAAAAAAAAAAAAGAAATTCTAGAGATACACACCAAACTGAGCATGTGCAGAGTGCCCCTAAGGCTCTGTACTATCAGGAGATGAATTTGGGACAGTGAAAGAAGGGGAGGATCAGACAAGAGAGGAGAAAACTGCCTTTTTACAAAATGCAGAGGATTAACCCCTTAGGTTCCACAGTGAGTATAACAAGCATGCTTTACTGCATATAGTATAGTAGATGGGGTTGAATAAAGACAATAGTCCATCCAGTTCAACCTGTATAGCTGTGTGTCAGTGGCCTGCCATACAGACTGATTTTACTGTTGTGGGTTTAGTAACACCGTAATATGTAAATGTAACACTTCTATGTAATGTAGCTTTTATTAAACTAATAGCTCCTGCCATGAAGGTCCTTGTTCAAGCACTTCCTGTTTTTAGGGTGACAACACTCTGTCCCTTTCTTCTAATTGTACTCCTGCTTTGTCACTCTTTTACACAGATTTCCAGTGGGGATTGCAAGTGACCATTTCAACACAAATAATATCGCCGCACTCCCCTGTTGCCACCAGAATTCTGGCCCCCAACGAGGTCATGCAGCCACATTGCTGCCATGCATATAGACAGGAAAGGGATGCAAACAGGTGGCAGGAGATCTGCAACACTGAAGTTGAAAACAAGTATTTAATTTTACAGAAAAAATTTGCTTACAATACATAGGACTTTAGCAAGCGAGAAGTCATTCAAAAACGGTTTACTGCTACTTGAATGTACGCAGGCAGCGGGGTTTGTGCTCAGCGGTCCAGGTTTTTACCCCAGTCTCACCAACTGGAAAAATATTCGATATTAGGATATTTCTTACAGCCACCAATCAGATCCAATCCTACTGGTGCCAGCAATCACAGAAAGAAAGTACAGAGCACAGGCTTCAGGAAGTTCACACCCAGTGTCACTGTGAAGAGCTGTGTGCATTCCGGGGTTGCAGGGGGTAACAGAGCTAACATATGTGAAAGCAAACGATCTTCTGATATTAGCACCTTTGCAGAGTTTCCTCCATTTCAGAGTAGCTCACCAATTGCTTTTTACTTTTTGTGTGGAATTGATCTTTCCTTGGATTTCCTAAAGTAAAATTTCCTTATATATCATGAATAAAAATCAGAACTACAAGGCCATGGAATCCAGCTTTGTCCTCTTTGCAGATGAAGCTCTCCTGGCTCGTCTCCCCATCGCCTCCATCACCCAGAGCTGGCTGATTCTTCTTACCAGCCCCTGTGCACACATACACAGACAAAGCTCTAACTCCATCATTCTGTTTACATCTTGCCATGAGGATCAGAATATTGCAGTGTTTTGGGCCTTCAAGGAACACAACCCCCTGGGACATGTGAAATGGATATTTTTTAGGAGGCTATGGGTGACATGTCTCGAACAGCTAGACACAATCATTGTAAATGAGAGGACGCAGAACTAATTGCTCAATACAAAGGTTTTTACATTTGCTAAACAAAAAAAATATATAAAATTCAGTGATAGACAAGAGAAAGTTTAATTCCTGCCAAAAGGTCTACTTCAAAGTGAATATGTGCTGTCACATGGAGGGCAGGCTAAATAATCAAATGCCAAGCACTGGCACGTCACATGGAAGAAAAAGGAAGAACGTCAAATGCCAAGCACCAAAGCTGTCACATGGAAGGAAGGGAAGAGAGCCAGCACTAATGTGGTCATGCGAAAGGAAGAGTGTCAAATACCGAGGGAAGGGAAAGGAAAGGGAAGGGAAGAGATTCGAATGCCAAAGCACCAGTGCTGTCACATGGAAGGAAAGGAAGAGCGTTGAATGCCAAGCACCAGTGCTCACACAGAAGGACAGGAAGAAAATCAAATGTCAAGCACCAGTGCTGTCACATGGAAGGAAAGTAAGTAAATCAAATGTCAAGCACCAGTGCTGTCAGATGGAAGGAAAGGAAGAAAATCAAATGTCAAGCACCAGCGCTGTCACATGGAAGGGAAGGAAAAACATTGAATGCCAAGCACCAAAGCTGTCACATGGAAGGAAAGGAAGAAAATCAAATGTCAAGCACCAGTGCCGTCACATGAAAGGAGGAAAATCAAATGTCAAGCACCAGTGTCGTCACATGAAAAGGAAGAAAGTCAAATGTCAAATACCAGTGATGTCACATGGAAGGAAAGGAAGAACGTTGAATGCCAAGCACCAGCGTTGTCACACAGAAGGAAAGGAAGAAAATCAAATGTCAAGAACCAGCACTGTCACATGGAATGGAAGGAAGAACGTTGAATGCCAAGCACCAAAGCTGTCACATGGAAGGAAAGGAAGAAAAACAAATGTCAAGCACCAGTGCTGTCACATGGAAGGAAGAAAGTCAAATGTCAAGCACCAGTGCTGTTCCATGGAAGGAAAGGAAGAGTTACATGTCCCCCATAGAATACTACCAAACACGCTGCATCACCAACAAAAGAGCAAAAATCCCCATTTACCAAAGGAGTGTGTAATTAACTGCACCTTCCCAACCCCTTAACCTCAAGGGGAAACTGTAGATGTGAACAATTCCATGTCATTTGATTTACAACCTTCTGGATGTTATGAAATATAAACATTTAAAAAAAAAAAAAAAAAAACAACAATCTATCCAAATACAAAACAAGGAAAAATAATAAAAACAAAACAAAAAAAGGAAGAAAAGACTCATATGAGCTCCAAGGTGTTTGGAAAGTCTTGCCTCATTAATATGCATATATAATTAAAGAATTGGCCAGGCATCCCTCAGAAATCTATTGAGGTTTTCTACCTTGTCACTCTGGCGGCACTGCAATATAAGCACACATGGCGGCCCAGGACTGTGACCACATATCAACCCTAAGAAAAGACATTCTTCAAACAACTGCCAATACCTTCACACAAATGTGGCCACAGCAAGCTGGCAGCCAGATAGTGTTTCAAAACACCATCTGCGCTGTGCACAGGCTCTCCAACCAAAAAAGCAGCATGTCCTGCCGAAATCAGACAACATCCAGGAATGCAAGGAGACAGCACAGAACACTCCCTGTCTCTAGCTGTACCGTATGCCCGCTAGCATCCAAAGTGTTACACGGCCTTCCCTGTCCCCTGACACTTCCACCCCAGCCATGCTCTTTCCATTGGCCCTCTCCAGCTAAGCCAGATGTGTTTTTACTGGCTCTGCATCTTAAATTGGGGAACTAACCCTCATCCAACATTAATATTTTCTTCTGCATATTTGACTTGGAGGAAAAAAAAGAAAATCACAGTTCCAACCACAGTATATACTACATAACTACTTCTGCAGACATTTTTACATCTCATTCGGCCAAAATAAAAGGCACTTTAAATACAAATTACAGCCCAGCTGAGATATGAACAAGGACCCTAATCAGCATTAATCATCAAAGACCAGTAACGAGCTCAGCAGATACAAACCCATAACAGACTAAATCACGTTACTTCTATTTTAATATTAAAAATTTACACAGGCTATATCATTCATCAAACCAACACCTACATACAGACACCCATCTCTCATCTGTAACTCCTATATACAGGAAAAACAAAACCTAAATCATCCTCACTTATCTGTAAAATCATCAAACAGACAGACAGACGTCATCACCAAACAGCTACATGGAGGAGAAGATAAAGTAAGGAAAGCGAGCTGCAGAAAACCGTCCTTTATTCTGAAATCACACTTCATATATTTTGTAGCAAAGGAATTCAAAGTATGAAACACTGCAACCAAATATTACAATAACATTGGATTATAAAGCGAATATCCCTATACACATTATAAAGCCAATGCACATGGTTTTCATCTTTTATATACATTATCTATAAAATACATTCACAAGGCTTTCCGCATTTACCAATATAGTGGTTATAAGTATATATTTTGTATATTAGTATATATGTGTATTTGTATATTATGTAAGTCTCTGATATTAATGCACTTTATACATATTATATATGTGTGATATATATGTATATATATAATATTATATATACAAACACACACACACTTCTCGCTTTTTCCATATACGTACACAGGTATACTATATGGAATGCTGTTGTCTTTCGGCTAGTTGGGAGGCAATGCAATAAAGGAGACTTCCCATGATTATATATATATATATATATATATATATATATATATATATATATATATATATATATATATATACACACACATTAGGATCTAAATTTTATTTCTATAGTATACACAACCACAGATATAATAGTGTCATTCCCCTAGTAGCTGGCAGGGTATTGCAAAGCAGACTCGCCATGCATGTTGGCACACATATTAGGACCCACATTACTATATATATATATATATATATATATATATATATATATATATATATATATTACACACACACACACATACATATACACACACAAACAGAGTATATAATGGGTGTCATTCCTCTTGTAGCGGTCAGGATGATGGTAATGAAGGACTCTCTCACCAGGCATGTTGCACACATACATTCTGAGTGTGTTCTGAAGTCTCTATCTCTCCCTCTGTTATATTAATCTATATAGAGATATATATAATCTTTATATCCCTGGCATGGTGTTGACCTGATCCCTCTACTAGTTGTCAGGATGACGGTAAGAAAAGACACTCACCAGGAATGTCACACATATATTATATATATATAATGATCTACATTCTAATTAGTACCTAATTATAGAAGATCGTAAATATATATATATATATATATATATATGTGTGATTTTTTCCCTTTATATCCCTGGCATGGTGGTGATGTGATGATTCCTGTAGTAGTTGTTAGGATGATGGGAATAGAAGGACACTCACCAGGAATGTTACACATTCACCTATATATTACAATCTACATTCTATATCTTATATAGAGTCTCATTATTATAAGAATCTCTCTATTTCTATTTCCGTATCCTACATATCCCTCCCTGGCACGGTGCTGTGCTGACCCCTGTAGTAGTTATCAGAATGGTGGTAAAGGACACTCGCCAGGCACATTGCACACACATTCATGCTTTTAATTAGATCTACATTATATTGCTATATTATACTGTAGTATTATTGGTCTCTCTCTTTCTATATATACACAGT
Organism: Pelophylax lessonae; assembly: GCF_965119305.1. Classification (NCBI taxonomy): domain Eukaryota; kingdom Metazoa; phylum Chordata; class Amphibia; order Anura; family Ranidae; genus Pelophylax; species Pelophylax lessonae. The sequence continues at coordinate 471,933,002 of NC_138772.1, forward strand.
ATATAGTGTATATATATATTATATTACACACACACACACACACACACACATATACATATACATACACATACATACTATATATAGTGTATATCGCTGGCACAGTGCTGATCCCTGTAGTAGCTGTCAGGATGATGGTAATAAACGACACTCAGTAGGAATGTTGCACACACACACAGATAGATATAAATATATATATATAAAATAGAAGCTACATTCTATTAGTAGATTATTCTAGTAGTGTCTCTCTTCCTATATATACAGTATATAGTGTATATTGCTGGCCCTGTAGTAGCTGTCAGGATGGTGGTAATGAAGGGGACTCACCCGGCATGGTGCAGGGACAGGGCTGTCAGTCCGCCTCTCCCGGTTCTAGCAGAGAGTCCCGGCCCGGTGGCAGTGCGGGGCTCCCCCGGCCATGCGGATCCCGGTAGATCGGTGTGTGAAAGGTCTGAAGGTAGGTCGCAGATGTGACAGGTCGGTGATCGGAGATCGGAGAGTCCGGTCGGTGGGTCGCAGATGTGACAGGTCGGTGATCGGTGGGTCGGAGATGTGATCGGTAGGTGGTTTGTAGAGGTAGGTGATGAGAGCAGTACATGTGTCCGGGTGTGTGCAGGCAGAACAATGAGTCGGGGGGCGGTGTGTACACATGGAGTATGTGTGTGTGTGGGGGGGGGGGGGTGTGCAGCCTCCGCTCACCTGGCTCCCTCCCATCCCTGGTGATGAAGATGCTCTTTGTCTGGCTGTGGGAGACCCCCCCCCCCATTCAGTATGCTGCTCTTTGTTGGCCCCTGATGTGTATGAAGAGTCGGTCCGGGGCCCCCCAGTGGGCTCCGCTCATTGACAGGCTCCAAACATTGGCAGCGCCCCCCCTATCTGAGCCATGTGCCGTGCTGATCCATAGGACAGGAAACAAAGTATCTCCTGCCAAGGCAGAACAATCAGCACGCTCCCAGTGTTTATCCTGCCATGAATGATATTAGAAAAGCGAGGAGCACTCTCCTCTAATCAGCTCTAATGGACACCATGATACACAAAGTGCCTTTTGTTCGGCGGAGGACGATTTTCCTCCCAGCGGTGTCTCCTCGGTCCTTTGTATGCGATCCTTACCTCTCCGGAGAACACAAGTCCCGGCAATGTGTCCGCCCGGGCTGGGACTCTTCATGGAGGAGCGCTCCGTCCACCTCTGACCCTTCTGTGGCCGAGCCCCCGCGGGGCGCACTCCGCACACAGCGCCGCGTACAATGCGCGCCTCCTATGTACCTGTCCAGTGTCTGCTACAATCCGGGGGAGGTCAGGTGATATTCCACAGCCCCGGGGGGGCCCCTGTGCATCATTCCAGCTCTTCGTCCTCTCTATGGTCGCTCTGTGCCTTGGGAAGTGAATTGTCGGGCTGCTGCGCTGTGTTATCTGATGTCACCCAGACACTTGTATACCGCCGGCTAATGATATCTATGGGTTTACACAGCGCCCCCTCCTCCTGCCTGTCTTCCTCCTCCTGCTCCGGATAATGGGCTGCACACAGCAGGCAGCTACAAGGTTCAACACAAGGAAGCTTCTCACTGACAGCTGCATGGAGGAGGAAGAGCCAGCAACCCTCTGCAAGGTGGCACTGCCCCCTCTCCAGTGGAAAGGTAAGGGTAAGTTTTACCATCCTCCAATTCTACCTCTGCTCTGAAGAGTGATCCACGCTTGGATCGCTTTTCATAGGCAACTGTTTTAACCCCATTTTTTCCTACAAACGTTCAGCAACCATGTGCATGGCACTTCTTTTCCCCTAAATGATAGCCACACGTTGGGTTGTTTTTGCCACAGGCAAGAAGCATTGCATCCCCCCTGTCTGCTGCCTTCTGCAGCCCAAGAGGCAGATAGGAAGTGGTTAAAAAAGAAAAAAAACACGGCTCAACCGCGCATTCTTGCCGCCCCCCCACATCCTAAGTAAGGTGATTGTAAAGCCTCAAGGTTTTTCACTTTAATGCATTCTATGCATTAGGAGGGAAAAACTTTGCTGCAGCTGCCCCCCGTTTTCTTACCTGAGCCCAATCCAAACCAGCCAGTGGCTCCGGCCACTGTCTCTCTCCTCATTGGACAGATTGACCCATTGGCTCCCGCTACGGTCAATCAATTCTAGTGACACAGAAGCCAGGGGTGGGGCTGAGTCTCGCTGTCTGTGTCAATGGACGCAGCAACAAGACTCGGGAGCATGCCAACACAGGTGCCCCCCCATGGAAGAAGGCTTTTTATAGGGGGCACCCAATGAAGGGGAGGAGCCAGGAGCACTGACAGGGCACCCCAGAAGAGAAGGATTTGGGCTGCTCTGTGCAAAACCCTTGCACAGAGCTGGTAAATATAACATGTTTGTTATTTTTATTTTTTTTAAAAAAAGCAAACCATGACAACACCTTAAAAGTTTTACCAAACCCAGGACTCTGCGTTTCCATGTTCTGTGTACTGTGCGAGACCAAATATAGTGAATGCAATTATTTTAGTAAAAACTGCTAAATGCCTTTTTTCATCAGCAGTATATAGCAGTCTTGTGACTTCTATCAGTGTCTAGGTAAAGCTTGTCGGAGGAGTTTTCAGTCTCCTCTGGCTGTCCTATGAGGCTGCACGACCCCTGACCCTCTGTCTAGACAGTGCAGATTGGCCCTGTGATGATCACATGCACCCTCCCAAGAAAATAAAAAACCTCTCTAGCAATACACACCAAACTGAGCATGTGCAGAGTGTCCCCCAAGGCTCTGTACTATCAGCAGATGGATTGGAAAAACTGGAAGAAGGGGAGGATCAGAGCAGACAGGTTCAAACAGCTTTTTTACAAAATGCAGAGGATTAACACCTTAGGTTCCGCAGTGAGTACATGAAGCCTGCTTTACCTCATATACAGGCTGATATTACGATTGTAGGTTTAGTAACACTAAGATTACTACGGTATAAAAATAAAATTATGGTGACATGCAGACCTTTTATCACAGAAGGGACAGACTGGGGGATATTTACTAAAACTGGAGCACACGGCTCATCTGTATTGGGGCTCATTCACACTAGTGCTTGGAGGGTGGTACCACTCCGCAATTCAGCCATGGTTCTACCACCCCCAACACTCCCTGTTTAGCTGCTAAGGCAGCTCCCGGGATCTACACATACAGCGGCCGCAATGCTTTGCTTCTCAGCAGGATATATAGCGCCGTTACGTTCATTGGGTGCTATTCAAGTAAACAAGGTTGTCCTGCTACTGTGGTTGCTGCACGCTAGTGCAGGGTCCAAGGGGTTAAAGTAGGAGGTGATACAACTCCTCTTCACCTCCTGTCAGTTGCTCTCTGAAGAGCGATCTGAATGAAGATTGCTCTTCAGACATTAACGCTGGTGTGTACAAGCCCCTTAAGTGTTCTAACCTACCTGCTTGCAGGGCACACGCACAGCTCAGCGTAGGATTTCAGTATCTGCCGAGATGAATAAATGCACACATATGTGCAGGAGTGAAGTGATCTCAGCCCAGGAAAACAAAATGGCCATAGATCAGAACCCAGAAGAAGACAGGGCACTTTAAATCTTACCACACATGGTACAATCTGATCATGCAATCTCCTTTAGGATATCTATACAATATACAGTCTCTATCATTTATGGCTCGTTCACACAGACGACAGCTACAAGGTTCAGCAGAACAAGACCTCAATATTCACCCAGAGCATTACTGGGCTGCATAGTGGAGCATTACTCATATAAGGATGCTTCTTTTGAAAGACTACAGAGCAAGATGCCAGAATTCCACCATACATGGTCCAATCTGACCATACAAGCTCCTTCAATGGAGCAATAGGTGTTTGCCCAGTACTTGGCACACCTAATATTAAAGAATGTGGTAGAGCAGTAGCTTCCAGGCATTCAGGAGGTGATACTCATTACGACAGCCAAATGGGGATCTTGTATGTAAATTCCGCACCACAACCATGAGCGAAGTGTGGGGTATTGCTTTGTGGCTGACTGGCTGTGTCGTGTGTACAACCCTGAGCAGCTGGATGCCATCTTCTAGGGGGGCTCTGCTTTTACCATCACCCATGTGACCAAAGTCTTAAGTACTTTATTATATTGGACTTTTTGCATTTTGCACAATTTATCACTTTGCACTTTTATATTTCATATTTATTTGTTTTTTTATTGCATGTCTATATATCACTTATTCATCTATGTTAATTATTTATTTTGTGGAGTTTGGTTCACTGCTTTATTTATTACTGATACATTTAGGTTATTCATCTATTTATTTTTGTGAAGTTTTTTCCATATTTGGTTCACTGCTTGATAGTTATCATTTATTTTATATTATTTGCGCAACACTATTTATTTAATATATATATATATATATATATATATATATATATATATATATATATATATAGTGCTGCGTAAATTTACAGCGCTATATAAAAAACTATGTAGTACAAGGGCCTATATGATATGATACAAATGCAATGACTTGTGTAGGTTTGTACTCATATTACATCATTTTGGAATCTAAAGGAAACTGTACAATCAGATTGTATAGTGTATGGTCAGCTTTAGATTTACTAAAACTATGCAATAAGAGGACAGACCTAAACAATCTATTAAATTTGCATTAAATCAGGCAGGTCTTTGCACTATGTAGTTGGTGAACCTAAAGTTGTAGTTGGTGTACAAACTGATTGAATAGTGTATAGTCAGCTTTAGGTCTGCCAAGCAGGAGATTTTCACCATCAGATTTATCACACGTCAGGTTCACATAAGTGCAGGACCATCTTAATAGCATCATGGGTCCTTAAGCGAAGTAATGCACTGGGGCCCCTACCAACTAGCCCAAATTTAGACACCTACTCCCAAGAACTAGCGTATAAAAAGTTAATAGAATGAAACCTATATTTATTAGTACTAAAATTAATTTTAAACGATAAAAAAATGCCATAAATGAAAGACTCGTCAACACAAAGGGCACAGTACAGGGGGGAGGCGGCAGCATCAGAAGGGCACAGTACAGGGGGGAAGGCAGCAACAGCAGAAGGGCACAGTACAGGGGGGGTGGGAGGCAGCAGCAGAAGGGCACAGTATAGGGGGGAGGCAGCAGCAGAAGGGCACAGTATAGGGGGGAGGCAGCAGCAGAAGGGCACAGTACAGGGGGGAGGCAGCAGCAGAAGGGCACAGTACAGGGGGGAGGCAGCAGGGCACAGTACAGGGGGGAGGCAGCAGCAGAAGGGCACAGTACAGGGGGGAGGCAGCAGCAGCAGAAGGGCACAGTGCAGGGGGGGGAGGCAGCAACAGCAGAAGGGCGCAGCAGAAGGGCGCAGCAGAAGGGCACAGTACAGGGGGGAGGCAGCAGAAGGGCACAGTACAGGGGGGAGGCAGCAGCAGAAGGGCACAGTACAGGGGGGAGGCAGCAGAAGGGCACAGTACAGGGGGGGAGGCAGCAGCAGCAGAAGGGCACAGTACAGGGAGGGGGGCAGGAAGACAGCACAGGGGGCAGGCACAGAACAGATTCCATAACGCTGCCCAGGACACATGAACACATAGCTATCCTAGGACAGTTTAGTGAAAAGTGTTAACTATCCCAGCAAATCCAGGACACTTGGCAAATATGATGTAATGCAAGATTATCATGGGGCAGACGTGCACCTGGGCTTCCCATGCATTAAGGGGGCCTTGCATAAGTGTCCACTGTACAGAACGGTCATCCATACAGAACAAATGAAGGTGGATTGCCAACAACACTGATCGGAAGTGTAATTCATATACAGCAATACATCGTTGTTGCTTCCCCCTCCGCCCCCCAATCTGGCAGCATGAAATGGTAAATAGGATGTACAATACATTTAAGAAAGTATACAAACACTGGTTAAATGTAAACCAAAAGGTAGATTTTACTTTACTTTTAGTAGGTCCTAAGAAGATTGCACAAAGATTGTGCAGGCAGGTTGTAAAGTGTATAGTGAAGTTTAGCAATGGCAGGTAACATCTGCTCACTATTGGTTCACCAACAACTGGTACTGCTTTGTATACTGTTGCCTAATGCTAGTGATCCGGTCACTGGTGACTGCCCGCTATTGGCTGATGAGGCAGAGCCGCTCCAGGGTCTAGCATCGACAATATAGTTGGGATCCACCAGGCTGCCAGATTAACAGCTGGCTCCGCCTCTTGAGCACACAGCTGGAGTCAGCTGCTCCCACCCTTCCCCAGCCTAGTATTTTGGTGGGCAAAGACGGAGCACGCCTATGTGTGAAACATGTCAACTGTAACCTATCCTGTGCCGTGCTTGAAGAATAAAAGACATTTTATTTCATTACAATTGAGGTGAAACCAGCTTTCTTCTAATTTGCATGTACTGTGGTAGCGAGCTGCGGTCAGCACCTGTGAGTAATCCTTTACATACCACACCTGAGCAGTATCTTGTTCTCTAGTTTGGAGTTCGGTGGGCAAAGCAGAGAGCGGTGACTGACAGTCACTGCTCTCCACAGACCAAGCGCAGAGCAATCAGCGGTCACGCAATCCTTCAGTCGTAAAGTGGACGTTAGACAGCTGCAGGATAGAGGGGTATAGAAGGGTGTTTTTTTTTTTTTATAACCCCATACTTCTTTAAATTAAGTAAAACGAATGATACATAGTCTGTTAGATCATTTTATATATTTTTATGCAGGTTTTATATATTTTATAGCAGAGATATGTCAATGTCATCTGATTATGCAACATGGGCTTTTCAGTTTATCATTTCCTTGTCCCTAATTGTATGGGGGGTTCATTCACACCATCCCACGTGCAAAAACACATGCATGCTGGCGTCCATTGTGTAGGGGGGGTGCTTTGCGTTTTTTTTTTTTTTTTTCCTAGAAATGTATTGAAGTGTTACAGAACGACACTTCATTTAAGCATACGCACATCTGCATTTTTAGGCAATGCACTGCAACATTGCGCTGTGAACCGCTCACATTGGAAACAATGGCTTTCTATGAGTCTAACCTGCATTGATCTGTGCAGATAGTGTGAACGAGTCCTAAGGCCGGCCATATACAGTTTGAATCTCGTCTGATTCAACAGAAATCAGCAGAGATTCGAACCATGTATGGGCAGGTGTGATTGCAGGCAAGAATTTCGCTATGTGTATGGCCTGCCTAAGCCCTAAGAATGCTTGATTCTCGAAGTTAGACAGTTTCTTATATTTAAATATTTGTAAATGACAGTCCCATGCCCAAAACGATTCATACCCTTGTGTTAGCCCCATTCACATGCATAGCGGAACAAGTTTTTTTGCAAATAATTAGCTTATTGCTCATAGGACAGCCCATTCAAGTGCCCATAGGGCAGTTTCCCCAAAGTGTGTGCCAAATTTTTACACCGAGCCAGAGTTTTTTCTGTGCATTTTTCAATCGTCAGCCCATTCAAGTGAGCTTCTTTGCTGCATTTGCTCATTCAAGTGAATGGACTGCCCTGTGTGTGACAAAACGCACCAAAGAAGCTTGGTTGCCAAATTTTGGCAACAAGCGTTTTGTCATGTGACAAATGCAGCAAAAATGCACCATGATTGGGGTGCCATTAAGAAATAATGGCACTGCAAGCACATTATGTATTTTGCCAGGTTTCTAAAAATGAAAAAAAGTTTGTGTGTGTTTTAGGAGCAACCAAATACACACCACTCAACTTTTTGGGATGGGAACAAGGGACACCTATTAGCAAAAGTATGTAGGCATAGGACACACCCCCTGTCACGCCCCCTTAAAGGAGAATTATGCAAACAAAAAAAATAAAAGTTTTTAGTTAAAACCACAAGTGCCTATATTTTAACCACTTTTATTCCTTTATACTGGCTTTTAAAATTTATAAATACAACCATTTAGAAATTGGATCAAAGGTTTCGGACCGGGTAACACTTTTTTTTAAGATAAAAAGTGCATTTTATATAAAACTATATAGGATCAGACTAAAATGAGGGCCAATGAGGAGGAAAGAGGGACTTTGTTTCAGATCAGGGGCAGTTGGGAGCTCTGAAAATGTAAACACAGCCTTAAGATGCTGTGAATTGAGCCTTCTTCTGGATTCAATCTGAACACAGACTACATTAGCTGCTAAAGGTTTCAAAATAATGATAAAAAAAAAAAAAAAAGAAAAAAAAAAAAAGAAAACAAAAAAGGGTGTTAAGAGCACCTGGAAAAAAATTGAAATTAACTATAAATGCTTATCAAGATGGTATAGAACGCCAGTAAATGCACATAAATGCCACCCAGAGAAATCTGCATTGTGCTGGGTGCTGGTGGGACTACCCTAAGATCCGTGATTACTGGCAGAAGGTACAACAGCTTATTAGGGAAATTACAGGAGTGATTATCACAGATGACCCATGGACGGGTTTATTCCACAAAACAGATAAATCAAAACAGCAGTATAAAAAGCACAAAAGTTCCAAACCTGAAAAACGCAGCAAAAGGGGGAAAATCCCCATAAAAATTGTTAGACACAGAAAGTCCCACTCTTAAAGATTGGTTCCGAATACATATACAAACAAACCGAAAACATATACAAAAGAACTGAATACATATACAACATGGAATACATATACAACATGGAATACATATACAACATGGAATACATATACAACATGGAATACATATATAACATGGAATACATATATAACATGGAGTACTTAGGCAGCAGAGACGAGGAACGAGTAGAGAGCTTTTCAAATAAATGGATAAATGGGTAGACTTCAAAAAGACAGACAAATATACAGAATTATGGGTAGATTATGGGAGCGATTGAAGGATGTATTGGAGGGTATATAGGGGGAAAATGTAATCTTTGAAGTATATTTTTATCTGTATTTTTATACTGAGTTGAAAATCAATAAAATTTAGATTTAAAAAAAGCTTGCTTGGCAAAAAGTGTAATTCTAACCGTGTAAAAAGCGCAACAATCAATCAGTTAAAACCCTAAAAAGCAAATACAAGATTTAAAATAAAATAAAAAATGGATGAACAAAAAAAATAAATTGCACGGTGCCCTGACTTAAAATTCAGCTCCCATGTGCTGTGCGATTATACATCCTTTCCTTGCGAAAAAAAAAAAGCCTTTTAAAGTCGTTATCTGACTAGCGTAATTGCCACTTTAAATTGATCCATGTCAACAGAAGCAGGATCCCTGGGGATTGTCACCTTGAAGCTGGTTGTAGAAAAGGGTTGACAGGATACCGGAGCATCTGAATATCCTTCAGTCTTTTCCCCTGTCTAGAAGCCAGCTGCAAGCTCACTTTTCCTCATTATTTAATAGTTGCAGATTTCAGCGTTGTTGGCAGCTCTCCCTGAATACATATTTTTTTTTTTAGATGTGCGCCTTTTTTTAATACAGCTAAAATAACATCTTGCATCATTAGGAAAAAAAAAAAAAGTGATATACAAGGCCAAATAGGCAAAGCATTAAGACACGGAATAACACAGAGATGGATGGAAGATTAGCAGTGAGAGAGAGAACACAATGCAGGACATAGCAGGCTTAATAAATGTGTAAAGGGGCAGGTACCAAGAGACTAGTTGATACACATCTTAAGAGCTTTCTAATGAACACATTTACTAGAGCCAAGTGCTAAGCCGATACAGATAGGCGTCCTAGACTGGACAGATCTGTAAACTGAACTTACCACCATGGTTTAAGAAGCTATAAAAATGCATCTGGAAGTCAGAGAAGCCAGCGCTGACCAGGAATAAACGGAGATATGGCGAGTCTGCTGAGGCTCTAACTAAGTTCCCCCCTACTTATAAGCTCCTCTATGGTGATGCATAGAGAATTCATGACTTCACACAGTGGGTATTAAGTGAGTGCATTCAAAAGAAGCTGACACCTGATTGATCCTAATTGAAAGCAATACACCCGACCAAATACACCCCTTTCCCATCTGCTCTGGCCTGCCACCAGCTATTCTCTTCAGGAGAAATAATAGTTTTAGATATTCTAACCCAGCAAATAAAAGGCCATCTTCTATGCAGGGCTGCATTAACAGAGAAGAAAAAAAAAAAACAGGGCCAGAAAAGGTTCAAATGGCGACTTTTACTCCTTGTTGGCTTTAACAAAGCTCAATGAAGCCTTTTTTATTCTTGCCTTTCTATGTGCAAGACTTGATAAACTGAAAGAGGAGGCGGAACTCAATGATCGGCCAAGTAGCATTGATGAATGGTCAATAGACTTTCTTCTTAGGGTGGGCGCTGGGAGTTGGTAACAAACCAGCTTGGATGGGCGGATTTGCTAGTGTCCACATTCTGCTCCAGTTTTCCTCTCAGACCAGTGGCTACCAATTGTGGCTGGCACATTTGAAAGCAATCTCTTTGGGGAACGTAGAAGTATGTGCAATTGCAAGTCTTTCAAATTCAAATTTGTCTAAGGTTCTCTTTCAGCCTCTCAAATTTTCCACCTAGCTGGAGGCTATTAGTGTTTTCCTAAAGTATCCCACTGATAGGGCAAACCCACCTAATGGGGGGAGCGATATGGGTGGGTAGAGCTGTGTTGGATGCCCTAACTTCACACCAGTAAAAGCAATCAATTCACACGCCTTAAAACATTCATTATTATCATTGCTATGGTGCAGGGATGAATGGTTTGTCTTCTAGCTGGTGTTTTTGTAATGAAGGCATACAATATTTAGATACAGAGTTCATAGATAAACTAATTAAAGTAAAAAAAGAATAAAAAATTAGACCCAAAAAATAACATTTATTCAAAAAGGGGGTAAGTGCACCCAAAACGTGCTATATTTTGGATGATCTCCTAGACCATGGTAGGGACATTTCTCTGGAAATATCACGCCTTTATACACTCAACTAGGCCAAAACAACAACAGTCAACTGTTGAAAAATGTCAAGACCAGCACCTATGAGTTATTTTCAACCAGACATAAGCTGTGGCTCTGGATAACATATAGTAGCATACATCTATGTAACGTGGAACTACTTGCAAAATGCTACATTGTTGTTGGGTTTCATAGCAGTTTATAAACACGTGAGACATATCAGTAAAAATATGATTAGGAACCAAGTTTGTTTCAGGGCTTCTTCACACCAGGTGCGCACAGGAACAGTCTGCCTTCTGAAGGTGCATATAATTCCTAATGGGACACCCCCCCCCCCCAACATGCTGCCAAAACACTGCAGTAACATGCGGCTTGTTAAGACGTGATTAAAAATGGCCCCTGCACCTTTTTTGCACATTTTACACGCAATGAGCTGCCCTAAAATGTGATGTGCAGGAACATGCCAAAAAGTGCATTTAGATGCACCTCATGGTATGAATGAGCCCTCGGTGTTGTTAACGTTTGCCATTGTTTATATGGGTGACATGTGTGCATATATTGTGGTTACCAATACGGATACTCCACCCACTTATGAACATCCTGCAAGTCCATCCATAGGCATAGACAGCAGAGAACAATGCTGGGCACCCACACCTTTCAGAATACCTGAGCAATGGCTGCATCTGATTGGATGCAGGTGCTGTTTAGATGACAATTTTCTGCCTGGCTTTTTTGATTTTGAGATTAAGCCTAGGTTCACACTGGTGCGGCGCGGAGAACCGCATGTGATTCGGAAAGGAATGGCACCGCATTCCCGTTTAGATCACATGCGATTCTTTGCAGTGCAACTTGAGCCCCTTTATTTTGTATGGCCCAAATCCCACACCACCAGCACGAAAAAGGTGCATGCACCTTTTTTCATTGGCCACAATGCAGTCCTATTCAGGCAGCCAATCCCACTGCATTTTGTAAATCATTTTTGGGGTGACATTGACACCCGCATTGGTTCACATGAACGGAGTGCGATTGTGATGTGGTACAGGAATCGCTGAAAATCCACACACCGCATCAGTGTGAACCTAGGCTAAAGGAAGTTGGGAGGGGGGGCCAACATGACCACCCACAGCTCGAACTTCAGTTCATCAGGAACCTGCCAAAATTTGCTCCCTGTACGGCTAGTCCTAGAATTGTCATCAACACTATAGTTTAAGTGAATGATGTTGTTCTGACTTGTGATTTATGCCCCATACACACATGCAGATTATCTGCAGACTTTTGTCTGCAGACTTAACAAAACCATATAATATGAGGTCAAACCTAAACATTTTCAATTTGTATGCAATCCGGCAGGCCCTTGCACTACATAGAAAAGGTAAGTCTGCAGACAAAAGTCTGCAGATAATCTGCACGTGTGTATGGGGCATTAGGCTCGGTTCACAGTGTTGTGATCCAAATGTTGAGCGACTTCCTTGCGACTGGAGAGTGCAAAATCTGGTGCAGGTGTGCATGGTAGCCAATAAGCTTTTAACGTCAGCTTATTCAATTCATTTTTGGCAATAAAAACCTGGAAGCTGATTGGTTTCTATGCAGAGCTCCACCGGTTTTGTACTCCTAACTCTTAAGCCCCGTACACACGATCAGATTATCGAAAGATCTGTCGTCCGTTTTTTTGTGGCATGCTAGTCTGATGTGGAAAGTGAAGAGGTTTTTTTCATACGAATTTTCCCGTACGACAGAATTCTACTTCAGAAGTGATGTCAAGTGTTGGATTGCTTTGTATGTGTTCTTTTGTCTCTGAGCATGCCTAGTCTTGCTCTTAAGATTTTTTTCCGTCGAAATCTGTACTAATGAGATGAAAATTGGACGTTGTATTACGGACAACAAAAATTTTATAGCCTGCACATCAGGATTTTGTAAGCCGAAAAGTCGGAGTTGGCTGTCGAAAGCACCATACTAACAATCCGAAAATCAACAGATCGGTCGTCGGACGAAATTTCCCTTAAGATTTTCTTATCATGTGTACGGGCCTTTAGTAAACCAACTCTGAAGTCATCTCTGAAGTTAAGGTCCCATAATGATTTGAATCTCATCACATATGTGTATATAAACACCAGGTATAAAGAGAAGGTGCCTAAAGTACTACTGGTGGGGGAAGTGAATGCCTACGTTAACCGTGTTATTTAATGAAACTATATATTGCATTAAAAGAACACCAAACAAATATTTGACTCGGCTCATAATTCTCATCCACTTGGGAGAAAAGGTCTGGTAGCAAATATACACAAGCTTCTATCTGCCTATGTCTGCCGCATATAAATTAATCTATCAGTTAAAAGAACAGGTGGCTTTGCATAGAATCCCAATGAATTGCAAACAGTCTATGAAATAAAATAGGATTGTCTATTCACTCTGCCTTCTCCTAGGCGGCATTAACTGAACAGACAGAGCAGCAAACAGACTTAAGTACGGTGATTCTTCCAGGCAAAAAAAAAAAGAGGGATGGCGGTATTAAAATTCAACTAAATTCATTGCACAAGGTCTCTTAACAGTTTATTGAAAAGCCATTGTTTTAATGTCAGCCCCTCTTGGTTGTGAGTGATGGTGAGTTAGTTTTGTTAAAATGCGAGGGTGATTGCATATGCTCCAGTGAACCTTCCCCTCCTCTCATCAGCAGGGACAAAAACCTGCAGCTTTGCTGTCTGCCGGCTGCCATCTGGACAGCCTCCCCTCCATGCCCACCCCTTGTCTCACTACGGGCTCCATTACAGGCCTCTCGAGCTGTGTTGAGCTATTCATGACATACCAATTTCAGGTTTTCGACTTGTCCGCTTGCAACAATAAATGCTAATCAGGACAACCATGACTGGTGTTATTATTATGAAGACAATGGGATAGGTCTATACATTTCTTTCACATAGACTGAGAATTAAAAATAGACACAGTGAGGGTTCCCAATTCCTCTTTCATTGACAGTGATGCAGCTATAGAGGTTGCAAAGGCATCAAAGTCCATAGTACTGAGCGAAGCCGTTTGGACATCTTGGGGGTGATTTACTAAAACTGGAGAGTGCAAAATATGGTGCAGCTCTGCATAGAAACCAATCAGCTTCCAGTTTTTTTTTTTTTTTTTGTCAAAGCTTTATTGAACAAGCTGAAGTTAGAAAATGATTGGCTACCATGCACAGCTGCACCAGATTCTGAACAAATCAATCCCCTTCTTTTGCCAAGTCATACATTGAATCATCAATATGAACCATTGATCAATATCTTATATATATTTTTTTTTTTTTGGGGGGGGGGGGGGTGAATCTTGACAGATGTAGAAATGGCCAGGAGGCAATATAATGATAGAATTGAGAGGAAGAAAGTACTAAATAGGGATAAGCCAATCATCAAGAGTTATATTTGCAGACATTTTTGCAATTCTTGCTCAAAGTTGGAAGCTGGTGCACTTGGGCAGCACAGTGGCTTTAGCAGTTAGCAATTTTGTCTTGCAGCATTGGGGTCTCTGGTTCAAATCCTGGTTAGTACAGTGTCCGCATGAAGTTTTCTGGGGAGAAAACTTACTGAAACTGGTGCAGCTGTGCATAGTAACCAATCAGTTTCTAACTTCAGTTTGTTCAATTAAGCTTTGACAATTAGCCCTCATTCACAATGAACGCAGGCTTGAAGTCGTGCAAGTTCAACTGAGCTCGCACGATTTCAAACCCCCATTTTGATGCGAGTTTGGGGACACAGATGTCTATTAAAATCATCTCCAAAGTCGCCAAAAGTAGTGCAGGAACTGCTTTTGGAAATCGGTGCAGGGCTGCAAAGTTGGCCTTGCACCATTTGGGACAGTGCTGGCTATAGGCTGTGATTTGACATGTAAAATCGCGCCCATGTGAACAGGGGCTAAAACCTGGAAGCTGATTACTATGCACAGCTGCATCAGCTTAAGTAAATTCCCCCCCCCCCCCTTCATGTTCTCCCTGTGCTTGCCTGGGTTTCTTCTCACACTGAAAAGACAAGCTGGTGGGTTAATTGGCTCCTGTCTATATTGGCCCCCAGTTTACGGTAAGCATGCGAGAAAGAGACCTCGAATTGCAAGCTCCTAGAGGGCAAGGACTGAGGCCCCATTCACATCTGGGCGTTTTAGAATCGCCAGCAGAATTATGGGTTTTTGCCCTTGATTCTGGTAAATTTGCAGAAAAATATGCATTATTATTAATTGCACCCCAAACATGCAAAAGAAACAGGCATTTTGTCACGCAAGAAACGTGCAAAAAATGTTTAAAACCACACTTTCCAAAAAAGTAGAGGAGCTACTTTGGCTCATTTTTGGAGCAGAGAGCAGCCCAGTCAAATGAGTGGTGCTGATCTAAAAGCGCTGCTAAAAAAAGCGATGCCCTGCTGTCAATAGAAGTGAACGGGGCAGAATTTACAATATTGTGCATACTATACTATATAAATACCTGTAATAAATTAACTTTGCAGCAAAGCCTATGGGGGGGGGGAGGGGCAAATATTGTTATTCAATTCTGGCCCTTTGTAGGAATAATATGCAAGCTACTGTCAGACAAAGGCATGGGAAGCCGAGCACTGCCTGGGGGAGCAATACCAAAAAAATTACCAAAATCCCTCTCCCTCCACAGAATTATCATCTCTCTTCACCACATAGCTGTATAAAGTGATGTCTGGGTTATCTATTCCTTCAACATATTGGTTCCTCCAACCAGGGGCAAAGGCCATGCACTGCATTCGATTTCTGGAGGAAAACCTGCAAATGTTGTTAGCCACAAATTTGCCTTGATTATTCTTCAGACATGTAAGAACAGTAAACTTAAATCTACTACAATAGGATGGTTCACTTTGCACATCATCAATGCTTTCTGCAGTTTCCCATAACAATGTTTGGAGTTTGTTTTACCGTGGAAAACACGGTACAACAATGCTACAGGCTTTTTTTTAAAAAAAACAATACATTATAGAATATTTGATCAATGCAAAAATAATAACATTAAACTGTATGGTATTAGAACAGCTGTGATCTGCAGAGTAGTCCGCATTGGGAGAGAACTTGTGGCCAGTCTGGTTCTATTGAAGAGTGCAGTGTTATCAGTCTAACAATGGTGCTTTACTGACAGGAAGAGAAAGCAGAGTGAGCTCAGAAAGGGGTGGTGATGCCTTTGGACTGTCAAATCTGCATGCTTTCAGGGACTTGGCTCTGCTGTCTGGCAAGGAAGCCTGAAACACAACACAGGCCAAACAGATCGGCTGGGTTCACACTGCTCTAACATGAAAGTTCCATGACTTCCGATACGTCTTTGCCCTGCAACATCGGTTAGACTTTAATGAACAGATTCCGACTTGAGATGAGTGTGTAAGGGTAACCCCAAAACTTGACTGTTGAAGCCAGATTGAAAATTATATTTATTTAGACAAACATGTAGATAGGAAGCCATGTTTGGAGAGCAAGTCAATCACATTACATTCTGTTGGCTTAAAATGAACATTGCTCTATATGACTAGGGTTTCTAATACACTTTTATACACTAGTGGGTGGAAACCCTAGTCATATAGAGCAATGTTCATTTTAAGCCAACAGAATGTAATGTGATTGACTTGCTCTCCAAACATGGCTTCCTATCTACATGTTTGTCTAAATAAATATAATTTTCAATCTGGCTTCAACAGTCAAGTTTTGGGGTTACTCTTACAAGTGCAACTTGGATCTGGTAAGGGTTGGGATTTTCTTTTATATATTTTGCAGTAATGAAGGCCCCCTGAACCTCCTTTAGGGAAAGGGAGCCTTGACTGCTGGAAGCATGGCGCCACTGTGGGTGTGAACCTAAAAGAGAAGTTAAGTAGATCCCTTGGGATTGGCTACAAAGACCTGAGGTGACTGGGTGGAACCTGAACTCTATGAAAAGGCTACGCTGGGGCATATCCAACAGATTCAGCTGTTGCCCACCCCCCTGCCCGCTGTGATGTTTTGCCACAGCTTTATTGGCGGTTTTGACCTAGCCAACAATTGATGTTGCTTTATGGGCTATGCCCTCAAGTTAAATTCTGGGGTCAGTCTAATGTCTGTCTGGCACTGATGGTAAGGACAGGCCTCTTAGACTATGTAAGTTTATGTTTTATGGCTGGTTATGGTAGAACTGTGACTGGCATTGTCGGGTGCTCACAGTATAACCGTGACTGGCACTGTTGTTTGGTAAAGTTGTTACTTTTGCAAAGTTCAATAAAGCTGTGGCCTTGCCCTATTTCCAACTAAATCAGCTTCTGTGTCTTTTTGGGGGGCAAGGTATTGGTTTATTAACTGCTCATAAATGAGCCTATGCTTCTCAGCAGTCATAACTTTTGCCTTTGAGCACAAGTCGGATCAGTTAGGATGCTGACCTGAACTGGATATGACTTCAATGATATTCAATGGGCTGATATCGGACCAAAGTCTGATCAAAGTAGTGCAGAAACCTTTTCCAAAGTCAGACCAACACATGTCGGACCAGTTAAGAAGGCTCTCATAGGGAATCATTGAATTATACATGTCATGCGACATGTGCTCTCAAAGTCGGAGCGTATGTCGCACCAGTGAACCGGCATTGACAACTCTTTTGTCAGGTAAGGCGGATCAGATATATGAATTTCAATATGTGTGCATTAAGCTGCTTGCATGGAGTTCAGCTTTAACACGAAAAGGTTAAGATTAAAGCCCCATATACACGATAAGAAATTCGGAAGGGAAATTTCGTCCGACGACCGATCTGCCGATTTTCGGATTGTTAGTATGGTGCTTTCGACAGCCGACTCCAACTTTTCGGATGACAAAATCCTGATGTGCAGGCATTAAAATTTTTGTCCTCTGTCAACACACGTACGATTTTTGTCTCATTAGTACAGATTTCGACGGGGAAAAATCTTATGAGCAAGACTAGGCATGCTCAGAGATGAAAGAACACAAAGAAAGCAATCCAACACATGACATCACTTCTGAAGTAGAATTCTGTCGTACGGGAAAATTCGTGTGCAGTCTAGAGCACATTCCAACCAACGGACACGCACTCTGGACAAAAGACGGACGACCGGTCGGCGGAAATTCATAGCGTGTGTACGAGGCTTAAGTAAAGAAGTCATCAGATACTAACATGGTGAATCATGTTCTGAAATCTGACGAGTGTACCCAACCATAGCCTGAGCTGGTGCCTTTAGGCTGGGAAAACATGCTTTGCAGTTCATTTTGGCACTGCGATTGAGAAAGTGAAATAAAAATGGAATATAAATATATTTTTATTTTCTGGGCTCCTCTTCTACATACTACAGTGTATGCAAAACCTTCAACAGAACCTTTTGAACAAGAAATATTTCAAATAATAATGGATTATTAAAAATGATTATGGGTTTAAAAACTGCACAAATTCCAAACCTTCAACTATGCGCCTAACAAACTAAAAGCATTGCACTGTAATAATTTATTTGAAATACAATGCGCAAACATCACATGTAAGGTGCAACAATTCCCATTCCTCCACAGCCACCAATCATAGTTAATCGAGGCCCAGTGTATATACTTGCAGCTCTTAAAATGAACACAATGAGTTACTTGCTGGAAGGGTGTTTGGTTAACCCATATTTCTTCCTCACTTGTCACCAGGATGCACTCTGCTTACTCATACTCCTAGTTGGAATGTGTGGAATGCAATGAATTTCCATGCTGACGCAGTTAGTCCTAGGATCCGCCAGGTGGCGCTACTGAGCAATGATATGAATCTGCGCTCACAGTGGAAGTGATTTATCAGTTGGAACTAAAGATAAGTGACGAGAACAAAATAAATGACCACTATTTAAATGCCACTCTTGCCTTTACTGAAAACATACAAGTAATAAAATTGATGCATTGGATTATGCTAGAAAAAAAAAACAAACAAAGAAAGCAGTTCACAAATGCTGCAAAGAGATATTCAACCAATCAGAACTCATCTTTAAATTTGTAAGCAAACAGTTATCGTAACTATGATTGGTTGCTATAAGTATCTGGAATGAAGAAATAAAAAACTTTAAATGTTCCAAAAAATGCAATCTGTGATTTAGATGGTTGGGGTGTTTGTGCTGCATTGTGTCTGGGGGCAACAACTTCTTGTATCACACGCAGCAGAGGATGGAGGGGCATTTAAAGTGCTTCTAAAGGCTGCAGGATTTCTATCTTCATGCATGAAGGTAAAAAGCCCTCTGTGTACAGCATCGCTGTCAGCCCCAATACTTACCTAAGCTTCCCCCTTAATCCAGCGATTTGCATAATATCATCAGCTTTCCGAGGACTCTCCCTCCTCATTGGCTGAGACACCAGCGGGAGCCACTGTCAATCACAGCCAGTGAGCCAATGGGGAGAGGGGGGGGGCAGCCGTGGCTCCATGTCTACATAGGCACGCAGAGCAGCACCTGCTTGGGTGCCCCCATTGCAAGCTGCTTGCTCTGGGGGCACTCAACAGGAGGGAGGAGCCAGGAGTGCCAGTGGGGGACCCAAGAAGAGGAGGATCTGGGCTGCCCTGGACAAAGCCACTGCACAGAGCAGGTAAGTATAACATGTTTGTTATTTAAAAAGAAAAAATATGCCTTTAATGTCACTTTAAAGGCAGGGGAAAAAAAATGTCAATCCCCTGTAAAATTGGGGTTTTATTAAAAAAGTTGGGCTTCCATCAGAACAGGAAAAGAGGGGGAATCTTCCAATGGGGGGGGGGGGGGGGGCACAAGTTCTGGTTCCTGTCACTTTCTGTTGTAACTTGGGGACAGGAAAAGAAGGGGACACGGAAGGCTAAGAGGGGTTATAACTGATAGAGAAGGGGGGGGGGGGTGGGATTTACGCCAAGAAAGCAGTTAGTTACTTCAAGATTAATGCGGCATAAACCAGGACCAATGTTAGAAAAATAGTACATTTTATTGAATACCAATTTTTTTAAATATTTATAACTGGATGGAATTATGTCAAACAAAGTTACAAACACAACCATCACCAAAACCTTAGACAATGTTGTCTTCCCACTGACATGAATCAGACCTTACAAGTGGCCACTTGAAAAGGTGGGTTAACTAGCATGACGTAAATCCGCTAAACTGTCAGCCCACCTAAAGTATAACTTCATGGGAGAACTAAAGTATGAAGGTCAACGACTCAGGGATGAAGAGCCCAATACAACTACATTCCAGCATATGTGGGATGTCTGATGTTGGGAAGGACAGACATGTATGGGCTGTCTATAATTGGATTGCATTGCGGAAGCAAACATTCCTGCATATAAGCAACCTGAATCCAATTATATGTAATATGGCCGATGCAGGATATTTCGTTCATTGGTAGAGCAACAAATTTCAGAAGTCAGGCACCAATATGTACATAGGCAGTGCTTCTTAAGCTGCATACACACTATACAACATTTGTTGTTTGATTTCCTTTAGCTTTACCTTCAACTATGTAGTGCAAGAGCCGACTGATTGCATACAAGTTGAAAGTGTTTAGGTTTGACCTCCTATTATACGGTTTTGGTAAATCTAAAGGAAAAAATGGAAAGGGAATTGTATAGTGTGTATCCAGCTTTAAGCTAGATACACACTATACAACTTTTGTTGTTCGATTTCCTTTAGCTTTACCTTCAACTATGTAGTGCAAGAGCCTGCCTGATTGCATACAAATTGAAAATGTTTAGGATGGACCTCATATTTTATGGTTTTGGTAAATCTAATGGAAATTGTATAGCATGTATCCAGCTTTATTCATGTCATATATTCAAAGCATGCTGCTGCAGGATAATATCAATCAAACAGCACAGACCAGGCAAACAAATCCCCAATATAAAGGGAGTTAATTAAAATACATAAACATCAATCACAGTTTATCCAGCGTAGAGATACAGGTCTAGCAGCGATGAGGTTTCAAAAGTCAGTGGATAAATATCTCACATGAGAAGTCCCATCCATCCATGCTGGACAAGTGATGCTGCAGACCCTCTTGGCTGTTCATAATAGGCATAAATAAACACTCTCACCCGTCCGCCTCGTCAAGTATCCCAATACCCGATGCTCCCCCAAATCCTGCACTACTGTTCTTGACAGGTATATAAAGCTTCCGCCTTGCCATCCTCCAGGTGCCTCTGTTAGGTATGGAATATACTTTCACCATATACTACAACCAACCTTAAGGGCCGTACACACTTGACGGAAATCGGGCGAAATATCTCAGCGTTCATTACCGTTTTTAGTCGACAGTGCATAAATGTTCACGAAATTTCTCGTCCGATTTTTCTTTATTTTGGGACATTTGTTCCTAGACTTCCGGGTTGTCAGCAACTTCAGATCATGCGCGGTCTTTCGTATCCGATTTTTCACGGACGTACTGCATCCACATTAAACGAAAATCGGTCGACGGACGAAAAAAAGTTTGGTGTTTGTCCCTCCGTTTTTTTTTCGTTGAAAATGTCGGCATCGGCTGCTGAAAGTTGTGTACACACTAGCCGAAAATCGGACGATTTTACCTGGGACGGGAATTTTCGGCAGATTTTCTACTAGTGTGTACCCGCATTAGACCCAAAGGGTCACTCATCTACAGCCGCCTTCCATGTAGTGCATTCCGGCACCCAAGTCAACTGACTAGTCTCCCGTGGGTGTTTGGAGTAAGAGGGATTATAACCCTTCCTTAGTTTACAAAATGTTTGCCTTCAGTTCTATTTTATTATTATTATTACACAGAATTTATATAGCGTCGACAGTTTGCGCAGCGCTTTACTACTTTAAGTTTATTTTTCTTCGGAGGAAATGTATCATTCCTGTTATTATTACCTTTGATATAATGACACAGGCCGGCACGGCTTCCCCTTCATTTTGCCCCGCAGATTTATTTCTGCAGGTCTTGGCCTGTACACTGCATTGGCCCACCACTAAAGAAAAACATAACAGGTGGAATGTGAACAATGGCTCCAGGCCGCTCAGCCATTGCTCCTGGTTGCAGCAGGTGGAAATCAAATTCCAGACTTGCTACTTGTATTGTCTTCCCTTTCCCAGTCCCTTGTTGTCCTGACTGATCCTGCACAGCCATTGGGCATAGGCCAAGGTATGAGCAAAAAGCATGTCTGTCAGCAGTGCAGGAGGAGAGGGAGAGCAGCCAGTTCCTGACCCAACCCTGCTGCACACAATGGGCTCGGTGAATGGAAGGAACACAGGCAGTGCACAGATAGGCCGCTGTCACAGACCGGCAGGATGTGTGATCTGCAGCCCAAGATACAGGCCGTTCACACACCCTGTGAGGAGATGTTTTGCTCTGCGGGTAATTATAACAAGGAAGCGTGCATGGATCTGACCCCGGTGCCTCGGCTCCAATATTCTGCCTATCAGCTTCCGCAAGAACAGCCTGCCGCTGCACATCCCCCACCCACCCCATCCTGGCCAGCCCCTGGAAACAAATGCTCACTGATAATGCCTTCTGCTCTCTCACTCGCAAGCAATCATTTCATAGAAACACTTCTTTATTTATTAGAAAACCTGCAAGGCACTCTCAGCTGGATGTGTGCATGTCATGTCTGTCCACAGAAGTCTATGCACTAACACAGGGACTGCACGCTCACCTCCCTCAGATGTATGGGGGGCATCCTACATTGCCTGTGTGTGATGTATGGGGGGCATTGTACACGACCTGTGTGTGATGTATGGTGGGGGGCATCGTACATGGCCTGTGTGTGATGTATGGGGCATCGTACATGGCCTGTGTGTGATGTATGGGGGGCATCATACATGGCCTGTGTGAGATGTATGGGGGGCATTGTACATGACCTGTGTGTGATGTATGGGGGGCATTGTACATGACCTGTGTGTGATGTATGGTGGGGGGCATCGTACATGGCCTGTGTGTGATGTATGGGGCATCGTACATGGCCTGTGTGTGATGTATGGGGGGCATCATACATGGCCTGTGTGAGATGTATGAGGGGCATTGTACACAACCTGTGTGTGATGTATGGTGGGGGGCATCGTACATGGCCTGTGTGTGATGTATGGGGCATCGTACATGGCCTGTGTGAGATGTATGGGGGGCATTGTACACGACCTGTGTGTGATGTATGGTGGGGGGCATCGTACATGGCCTGTGTGTGATGTATGGGGCATCGTACATGGCCTGTGTGAGATGTATGGGGGGCATCGTACATGGCCTGTGTGAGATGTATGGGGGGCATCGTACATGGCCTGTGTGTGATGTATGGGGCATTGTACATGGCCTGTGTGAGATGTATGGGGGGCATCGTACATGGCCTGTGTGTGATGTATGGGGGGCATCGTACATGGCCTGTGTGAGATGTATGGGGGGGCATCGTACATGGCCTGTGTGAGATGTATGGGGGGGCATCGTACATGGCCTGTATGTGATGTATGGGGGGGCATCGTACATGGCCTGTATGTGATGTATGGGGGGGCATCGTACATGGCCTGTGTGTGATCTATGGGTGGCATCGTACATGGCCTGAGTGAGATGTAGGGGGGGGGGCATCATACATGGCCTGTGTGAGATATAGGGGGGGCATCGTACATGGCCTGTGTGAGATGTAGGGGGGGCATCGTACATGGCATGTGTGTGATGTAGGGGTGCATTGTACATGGCCTGTGTGTGACAAGTGTCTTCATACCAATTCCTGGCCTTATGCATAACCCTGTTACACATGATATCATGAACTGCCCCATGTTTTATATAGATTTCATACTCTTCTGTCAGATATTGTATAAACAAATTTATCTTAATGTCTATATTTTCTTTCTCTTTCTGTATTTACTCTATCTATCTATCTATCTATCTATCTATCTATCTATCTATCTATCTATCTATCTATCTATCTATCTATCTATCTATCTATCTATCTATCTATCTATCTATCTCCTCCCTCTATGAATCTCTGTTGTATTTTTGTATGTACTCTTTGCCTATCATGCTCTGCCGGTCGGTGTGTGTTTGGCGCTCACAGTCGGGAAGGGGTTAAACACATCCCCTCAGGGTCCCTATGTAAAAGTCAGCAGTATGCAGATCCTGAGCACATTTGCAATCAGTGGCGTTGTTTTGCAGTGTGCCTGGATGGATATGTGAAATGGGTTTAGTGTAGGGGAACCATATGGCTCTAGATTATCAGAGACAGTCTTGTTTATGAGCTGTAATTCCCCACAGAGCTCAGTGCTGTTTCAGCACTCCACTGAAACATGTGCAGGCCAGGCTGGTCCTGGACTGTGTGATCTGGACTTGTCATACACTGACAGTGACATAGAGAAGATGCAGAATAAACTGGAAGCAGCATGCTGATCTCCACAGTGTCTCCAGTCCTTGTATACAATGGGGACAAGGAGAAAAAGATGGAACAGGCAATCCTCTATAATAATACAGTGTCTGCAATATATTCTCTGCAACCATTTATCCTACAACGAAGAACGGCTTTTATTAATATCATGAATCATTTTTCATCCTGTTTGATTCTATTTACATCAAACATACTGTATTTCTTTTATTTTAACATTACTTTTACTACATAGAAATTAAAACAGCAACATGCCTTCACATTTATTCTATTCTGGGATTGATTTACTAAAGGAGTAGAGGCCGTTCATCTTACAAAGTCAGTGATAGGATTTACTTTGATATGACATCGTGTGCAAGGGAAATGTAAGAAAAATAGAATTTTTTCTAGCACATGATTGGTTGGTTGAAGTGAATACTTTATTTACCAATGTTCACTTTGCAGAATGAACAGTCTCGTCTTTAACCTATCGGCTTCATTCTATTGATGCAGAATAAAGTAAGACAAAATACCATTGGAGTGCCTTATGATGTATCCTATAGCTTATTCTTTCTAAACTAGGGTTTTATTTTATTTATTTATTACAGGTACTTATATAGCACCGTCAATTTACACAGCACTTTACATATATTGTACATTCACATTAGTCCTTGCTCTCAAGAAGCTTACAATCTAAGGCCCCTAACTCCCATTCATACATACACATACAAGGGCCAATTTAGACAGGAGCCAATTATCCTACCAAACGTGTCTTGGGGAGTGTGGGAGGAAATCGGAGAACCCAAAGAAAACCCACGCAGCCACAGGGATAACATGCAGGTTCCTCCAGAGGCTGCTAGGGGTTGCTTGAACAATTTCTGCCTCTCAGATAAGGAACCACCAACAACAATAATCTTTATAGCTGTTTGTTAAGATGGGATTCTCCCCACTCCCAACTATCCACAAGTGTAAAGAACGGTGATCATCACACTAATGTACCATTAACTATATTCTACCAGGGTTTACCTGAGACCGGAAAGTTTTTTCACGGGTTCCTCCACATTAAAAAGTTTGAGAAAGGCTGCTATAGCCAATGGCCTTCTCAATATTTGGTGAAGGAATAAAGACCCATTCATACCTATGCTTTGAGTTAACACGCAGATACTCCAATGCTCATCAACCCGCTTTCTGTGGTTCACTCTCATGTATTTTAATTCATCCTCTTTAAACTTTACACAATGCTTAATTTTCACCTTTAGGGTTGCTATTGATTGGTATTAACAGGGCTTTTTTTCAGCAGGAACGCGGTGGAACGCAGTTCCGGCACCTCCAGCACTGAATATATGCAAGGGGTGTGGGGTGTCTTGGAGGGTCTCTTGATGCTGTCTGCTTGGGGATCTATTGTCACTGGTAGGGGTCTGGTATTGTGTGAGGGTCTATTGTTGCTGCCGGTGGATCTATTGTTGCTGGGGGGGTCTTATGTTGTTGGTAGGAGTCTCCTGTTGAGGTTGAGGTCTATTTTTGGCTTATCCATTTATACTGGTTGCTGAGAGAGCCGTTGTTGGTAGCACTGGAGGGGGTCTAATGATGCTGGGGTGGACCTTTTGTTGCTGGGTGAGGTATTTTGTTTTGTGTGGGAGGTGGGTAGGGGGTGGAAACAAGGGACAGTGCTCAGAGATGGGTAGTGGGTGGAACCAAGGGACAGTGCTCAGAGGTGGGTAGGGAATGGAACCAAGGGACAGTGCTCAGAGGTGGGTAGGGAATGGAACCAAAGGACAGTGCTCAGAGGTGGGTAGGGGGTGGAACCAAGGGACAGTGCTCAGAGATGGGTAGTGGGTGGAACCAAGGGACAGTGCTCAGAGATGGGTAGGGAATGGAACCAAGGGACAGTGCTCAGAGGTGGGTAGGGAATGGAACCAAGGGACAGTGCTCAGAGGTGGGTAGGGGGTGGAACCAAGGGACAGTGCTCAGAGATGGGTAGTGGGTGGAACCAAGGGACAGTGCTCAGAGGTGGGTAGGGAATGGAACCAAGGGACAGTGCTCAGAGGTGGGTAGGGAATGGAACCAAGGGACAGTGCTCAGAGGTGGGTAGGGGGTGGAACCAAGGGACAGTGCTCAGAGATGGGTAGTGGGTGGAACCAAGGGACAGTGCTCAGAGGTGGGTAGTGGGTGGAGACAAGGGGTGACTCAGAAGGGGGGAGTTCCTGCACCTATTCTCCAAGAAAAAAAGCCCTGGGTATTAATAAAGCTGAACTCAGGACACAGAAGCTGTCATTTAAATATATTTCTCAATAGCCACAAAGGATATATATCCACTTTGTGTGCAACTGTTTCTTTGCAAACCCAGAGGTTAACTTGTAAAAGTAGCAGTGACATCATCAATGTGCTGTACATAGCCTGTGCAGAGCGGTAGGAGGGACCCAGAAAACCCCACCCACTACAGGCTGCCTGCAGAAAACGACAGGAGGGGGCGGAGACAAGACCAGTCACCTTGCCCAAGGGTAGAGAGAGCAGTATGTATGAGTTTTCGTTAAAATCCAAGTAAAGGAAAAGAAAACCAAAACATCTTCTTCTAATTCTTAAAAAATGTATTTATACTCTCATCTTTGGGGAAGGCAGCCCAATGACACTTCAAATGCCATAATGTAAAAGATAGTAATCAATGGCAACCAATCAGAAGTCAGCTTTCACTAATCAGTCCACGCTAAACAGAAGGAAGATAAGTTCTTATTGGTTGCCATGGGTTTGCACACATCATTTCTCTTTCTATAATTTATTGGATACATGCCAATTTGTTTTCGGAGGCTCTCCTGACCAGTAAATGGATATGGGTGTTGTCTTATTACCTATTATAGAATGCACGGTGATGTCAGCATGGTGCCTGCAGATTGATGGGAACAATGCAAAACATATTATCCAGCCCTTCCCTACCTGAAAACATATCCAGAAAATAGCCGAACCTTTTGCTATGCCCTCCAGCATTGCTGTTATTCCCAGTAACACAGTAAAATGATTTGTGAATTGTAAATTGGCTAATAATTTATCCATGTATTCATTTGCAATTTAATTTCATCTGAATTTTTAAAAGCAATACAAAAATCCATTCCCTTCACATCTCAGAGATCACTAAGTATAATGTGGTCTCGAATAATCGTCGGAGGAGCGAAGAAAAAAAAAAAAAAAAAAACACAAAAGCAATTCTGCTTGTCTGTGTTCAACACAAAGGACATTAAATGAAAACAACTGGCAAACAGCCAAATTCCTATAGAGGCAAAGAGATTCAAATAAATTGATTTCACGCATCATACTGACCTGGGATCAGCCAGCGCAGTTACATTATTCTCAGAGCTCTGTGTGGGGCGCAGCCCATTAAGGCTGCCGTAGACCACTTCTCCATCCCAGAACAGAAAGAGATAAATCAGATGGGGCTATGAATGGAAACGTTTGCACGAGGAAATTCAGTCTTTCCTGTAAACCCTGGGCTGATAGCTGGGACTGCAATATGTTTTTTTCTGTGTAACCAAAGTACAGACAAAGGCACACAGAATAACTCATAGTACAGCCTTTCTCAATCTTTCTACTGCACAGGAACCCATTGAAATAATTTTCAGGTCTCAGGGAACCCTTGCAAAATACAAATCATTGGTGATCAGTCGGAAAAATGCCCCTTACATTGGTGGCTAGTGGAAAGATTGCCTCATCTACAGGGGTGGTCATAATGTCACCCTTACAGACAGCCAAAAAAATCATTGAGTTCATGCAGCTGACAAATGTCAAGTGGCGTTGACCCCAGAATTATGCAGGCACCATCAAATAGAAGGTTAATTACCAACTGTTCAAGGAACCCCCAGCAATTGAGAATGGCTGCCTAGGTAGAAGGTTAGTGGAAAACTACAGGGGGCATAGTGCATGTAGCTGTAAGACAGGGTGCTCCAATGTCCCCAATGGTTGCCTAGGTGGAATGTTAGTGGAAAACTACAGGGGGCATAGTGCATGTAGCTGTAAGACAGGGTGCTCCAATGTCCCCAATGGTTGCCTAGGTGGAATGTTAGTGGAAAACTACAGGGGGCATAGAGCATGGAGCTGTAATGTCCTGTAATGTAATTGGGTGCTCCAATGTCCCCAATGGCTGACTAGGTGGAAGGTTAGCGGAAAACTACAGGGGGCATAGTGCATGTAGCTGTAAGAAAGGGTGCTCCAATGTCCCCAATGGGTGCCTAGGTGGAAGGTTAGTGGAAAACTACAGGGGGCATAGTGCATGTAGCTGTAAGAAAGGGTGCTCTAATGTCCCCAATGGGTGCCTAGGTGGAAGGTTAGTGGAAAACTACAGGGGGCATAGAGCATGTAGCTGTAAGACAGGGTGCTCCAATGTCCCCAATGGGTGCCTAGGTGGAAGGTTAGTGGAAAACTACAGGGGGCATAGTGCATGTAGCTGTAAGAAAGGGTGCTCTAATGTCCCCAATGGCTGCCTAGGTGGAAGGTTAGTGGAAAACTACAGGGGGCATAGTGCATGTAGCTGTAAGACAGGGTGCTCCAATGTCCCCAATGCGTGCCTAGGTGGAAGGTTAGTGGAAAACTACAGGGGGCATAGTGCATGTAGCTGTAAGAAAGGGTGCTCTAATGTCCCCAATGGCTGCCTAGGTGGAAGGTTAGTGGAAAACTACAGGGGGCATAGTGCATGTAGCTGTAAGACATTGTGCTCCAATGTCCCCAATGGCTGCCTAGGTGGAAGGTTAGTGGAAAACTACAGGGGGCATAGTGCATGTAGCTGTAAGAAAGGTTGCTCTAATGTCCCCAATGGCTGCCTAGGTGAAAGGTTAGTGGAAAACTACAGGGGGCATAGTGCATGTAGCTGTAAGAAAGGGTGCTCTAATGTCCCCAAGGGGTGCCTAGGTGGAAGGTTAGTGGAAAACTACAGGGGGCATAGTGCATGTAGCTGTAAGAAAGGGTGCTCTAATGTCCCCAATGGGTGCCTAGGTGGAAGGTTAGTGGAAAACTACAGGGGGCATAGTGCATGTAGCTGTAAGACAGGGTGCTCCAATGTCCCCACAGCCCCTTATTTCTCAGCTGCACCCTTACTTCACATTCTGTATAAAACAGACAACATTTTACATCAAATCCTTTTTTTAAACAGTTTGAATCACAAGTACAGACTTTCTCAACCACGATTATGTGAAGCCCAAAGGTTCCTACATAGGTTGCTAAGGGTTCCTTGTGCAGTCAGCAGTGGCAAATTGATTTCCCACCTACCATAACCACCAATGTAACTAGGCAATTTCTCCTTGACATCCAGTGTAGGGGGTTGATTCTATACTGATCACCAATGTACAGGGGCTTTTTTTTCCCCCAAAAAACACCAGTATGAGAGGGCATTTTAACATTGACTCCCAAATGTAAGAGCACACTTTTGCAATGACAACCACTTAAAGGTGAAGCTACAATTTTAACAGTCTGTGTTTCTTTTCTGCCCATTATGATTTGTCATATTTAATTCCTATTGCAGCTTAGAACAGGGGGGTGTTGTAAAAAAAAAAAAAAAAAAAAAAAAACATGTCAAGGTGTCAAATACTCTAGTTATGCTATTTTCTTTTTGCTTAAACCTAAAAGGATCTACAACTACCTGATTACAAATCTCACCTTCCCTCCTAACAGAAGAGAAACTGAAAATGTCTATGACATAGGACATAACAATTCTTCATCTAAGCTTTATTTTTGTTGGTGAACTGTACATTTTTAGGAGAAACTCATCATGAAATAAAATGACAACTAGAGATAAAATAACGAATTAATTAATATTAAACACAGATTCTACAGATTTTGGATGATGACCTAAATAAATGTTTAAAAAACAGATATATCCTCTAATTGGAAGTTTAGAGAGAGGACAGGTTGTCTATCCAGTGCTGTGTCCATTACAATCTATTTCCACTCCATTAAAGGTTAGGATTAAAAAGAGTTTTGCCGTATGGCAATGTGTAAACCATTTCCACCATCATAAAAGCAAGAATGTATATGTCATAACTCAAAAAGCGGCTGCATGCTCTGTCACATGAGCAGGGGATTATTATTTGCACCAGATGTAAACATGGATTAGCTTTCAATGAAGAAACCACCATGAGATAACCGGGAAAGTGTTACAGTCAGATAAATTATCAAAGGTTCAATAAAAAAATAAAAAAACAAATATATAATTAAATAGATGTTCCATTTTCTAAATGTTGATACAGTTTAAAATATTTCAAACTTTACTTGATATCAGCTGTTTAGCTAAATGCAATAAAATATTGCACCTATTGGTTTTCAACCACTGCAAACTTTCAAGATGTCCTTAATGGAATTGGAGGATATGGTACAATATTGCACCATTGGTTAACATATTATCTTCGATCTCTGAAATTCTGATGATTCTCTTTAAACTTGACATGGCAATTAGGAGAAGATAGAATCAGCAACAAATATGGAAATTTTGTTATGGGGCAGGAAAGTGCCGAATATAAATGCCAAGATTAAATTTAGAGCTGCATAAGTAGTGGACTGTGTTCACTAAGCCAGTTTATCTCTTTCTTTTTCTTTTTACTAGAGCAGGGATTCCCAATTTACGGCCCTCCAGTTGTTCAGGAACTACAATTCCCATCATGCCTAGTCATGTCCCTGAATGTCAGAGTTTTACAATGCCTCATGGGATGTGTAGTTCCACAACAACTGCAGGGCCTTAGTTTGGGAATCCCTGTACAAGAGTGTACCATTAAGGTACGAGTCGAAATTCGGCCGGGAATTTTCGTCCCACGACCGATCTGTCGATTTTTGGCTTGTTAGTATGATGCTTCCGACAACCGACTCCGACTTTTCGGACGAAAAAAATCTGGTGTGCAGGCTATAAAATGTTTGTCTTCCGTCAAAACATGTCCGATTTTCGAGCAGTCAGTACAGATTTCGACAGGGAAAAATCTTATGAGCAAGACTGGGCATGCTCAGTGAAGAAAGAACACAAAGAAAGCAAACCAACTCATGACATCACTTCTGAAGTAGAATTTTGTCGGGCAGGAAAATTCGTGTGCAGTCTAGGCACATTCCAACCAACAGACACCACTCTGGACAAAAGATGGACGACCGGTCGGCGGAAATTCGTTGCGTGTGTACTAGGCTTTAAAGCTGTTTCCTTTCATATATACACATCATTATGTTGTATATGGGGAAACTGTGATGGCTTGTTAATGCATTTTAGACCAAATACGATAAATACTTCACTTTCCATGGGGTGAAATTAAATCCACATGATGATTAAGATGCTTAAAATGTTATGGGTAAGAGTGGTTATCTTCATGGATTTATCATTCTATAAAGACCACTTTTTACACAGCATTTCATACATTCAACCTGGTTGCTGAATAAATATTTCATAATGGCCAAATGCATCATCTGAATGTCCATGGACAGCTTTTTAGTCCTCAGTTTTCACTAGTATCTCATTATAACCTCAGACTGAAGCCTGCCCTTTCTTATTGTGTAAGTGGGGATCTCCAGTTATCCTAATAATAATATGCTGTGTGTCTGGATTGTGCATGGATTTATATCCTGATGACAAAGTAGCCTAATGATGGATGACAGGTTAAGTACACAGAACAGTAGAGGTGTTCACTTTTACACTTGCAGGGCCATAAACAGGGCACTCTTACAGGGTGATTTACAACACAGCAATTTGTTGGAGAGATAATTTACAGCTCGTTACCATTAGTTTTTTTTTTAAATTGAACAGTGTCAATGCGGACAGTTTCTGCAGAGGTCAGCACTGCCATTAATAATTA
Organism: Pelophylax lessonae; assembly: GCF_965119305.1. NCBI lineage: Eukaryota > Metazoa > Chordata > Amphibia > Anura > Ranidae > Pelophylax > Pelophylax lessonae. The sequence goes on from NC_138772.1 coordinate 471,964,881, forward strand.
TTATCATTATAAAATGTGCTATTAATATTTTAGTTGGATGGACCAAATTGGAACCCAAATATAGGTGAAAAATGAGACACCCAATGAGGGCCAATAAACTCTGGATAAATGGCTTCACATTTCAGGGTGTATCTGTAATGTAAATGGATGCATAGTCACCCACTGTTCATAATGGAATAATTTGCATGGCTCCACACACATGTCCTCAGCTGAAGACATCTTATTTTCTGGATTTATGGTAGATAAACGTGATAAACTGTCAACACTTGTCCTAAGAAGGCAATGAGGTGTTTCACAGTATAGTAGACCATGATACACTTCATTATCAGGACCATGGACACATGATCATTGCATTTATAATATGGCACTTCCAATCCTATGGTAACAGTTTGAAGAAGGGCCTAATAATTTCCAGTATGACTATGCTCCTATAGACAATGCCAGGCTCATAAAGTTTGGTTTGTGGAGTTGGACGAGGATAAAGGATCTCAAATGACCTGACCTCACTCTTATTGAATACTTTTGAGATGAATTGGAACACCACTGGTAAACCAGGTTTTATTGTCCAATATATGTACCTGACCTCTCAAATGCTCTTTTGGCTAAATAGACACAAATGCCTAAATACACACGCCAAAATGTTATGGAAAGCCTTCCCAGAACAGTAAAATAACAAAAAACAAATAATAACAGGCACCACACAAAGAAACACCGTGAGTAAAAAAATGTGTAAGAGCCGGTTCACACTGAGGCGACACGACTTCGGGGGGCGACCTGTGAAGTTGCGTGCTCCGCAACTTCGGCGCGACTTGCAGGGACTTCACATAATGGAAGTCTATGCAAGTCGCTTCCAGGTCGCCCCAAAGTAGTACAGGACCCTTTTTCTAAGTCGGAGCGACTTTTGTCGCTCCTATTAGAACGGGTCCTGTACTACTCAATGGACCGCGACCGACCGCGACTTGTCAGGCTGACAAGTCGCGGCAGTGTGAATGGGCTCTAAATCAAGAAAAATAAAACATGAAACAATAGAACAACAGATTAAAAGAATGCCCATTTCAGAAAGGGATGTCCAACCAGCTCATACAGATCTCTTTTAGAGTACGTTGGTTCCTTTTAGCCCAGCTCATTATTACTTTAACTTTTATGCCTTTAGTGAATCATGCCTCTTGGGAAGTGCTGTTTGTGCTTCTAGCTACTAGGACCCTAGACGATGGTGGCGTAGGGCATAGATTACAGCTGAACATGCCAGAGTATGTTTTGTAGAGAGCCCAGGAACCAGGTAAGAGGGGAATCAATTACAGGCATACCCTGTTTTAAGTACACTCACTTTACATACCCTCGCGAGTACAGACACAGCCTGATCAACTTGGCATGGCACTACTCCCAGTTTTTAACATTGGCGTCTATGGGAAATCTTGGTCAGCTTAACATGGCACTGCACCCAAACCATAAGTGATAGGGATACCAAACGTAGGGAGCACTGAGAGGGGACCCATGACTACAACATATCCAATTTGTAATCTACCAGGTCATAGTCCTGGATCCCCTTAACATGCTCCCCAAGCTTGGTGTCCTTGTCACTTATGGTTTGGGAGCAGTGCCATGTCAAGCTGACCAAGATTTCCTATGGAGCTAGTGTATTTACATGCATTGAGAAGTGAAAAAAGGTATTGCTTCACTTTAAGTACATTTTCATTTTACATACATGCTCTGGTCCCATTGTGTACTTAAAAGTGGGGTATGCCTGTATAGCAGGAAGGTGAAGTTCCTCTTCAATGGTTTTGCTCTCTCACTGCACCCAAAGCCCTACTGAAGTTATGGTCTCCATATTGTTCACTGATGATGACTAACAAGTCTCAGAACACTACATGCATGCTAGGTGCCTTAAAATATATATTTTTTTCAAACTGTGTATCTTATAAACCACTCAATGATATGTTGGATACCATTGAAAAATTGTATATTCCTTCAATAAGGAAATGGTTCAACTAACAGTAATATTATAGTTTTTGGAAGAGATGCTGGAAAATAAATTCACCTACCACTTTTTTCTATCTCTCAGGGACCTGACGTCTGCACCTGCACAGCTGATGCAAGAATTATTAGAGGCTCCTACTCTGCCTTTTAGCATTTATTTGACATTATTCAACATGCAGTACATACAGTATGTCTAACTGGAAAAAACCCTGCTGGTTCCAAGAGATGTGAGACTCAAAAATGGGGGGTGCAGCGCTATGGAAGGGTAATACTGCCTCTACAGTCGCCAAGAGATAAAAGAAGCCAGTGTGTGATACAGCCCCCAGACTCCACAAAAACAGAAACAATTTTGGCAGAAGCAACTTGGCATGTATAACCAGTTTAGAAGACTACCAATATCCTTTTTTTTACAAACACGTTTTTAGAACATCTTTACTGTTATTCTTTCCTTTGAAAACAGAAAAGTGTATGTTTTTCTTACCCTTTCTATATATTCCAGTGGGTATTCTGCGTCTGCTACATATGCTCAAGCTGTCAACCCCCCCCCCCCCCCCACAATGCCCTATTTGTGTCTGCTTTCCATTCTACCTGAAATGTCAAGTGATAGACGGCTGAACTGTAATAAGTCATCCAAAAATATGTCACCGACAATCTGGAACTTTCAAAGACGACCGTAAAAACGGGAGAGAAAAAAAAAAAACTGCAAAATCTCAACATGTTGCATTGCTATGGAAATGGAGAGAAACAGCAATTCCCAAACAAATATTACTTTTTCTCAGTGGTATGAAGTAATGAGCAACACATGTGAAAAGCTGAACGGCGTGCAGTAGTTGCGGCTGCAACTAATACAAAATACAGAGTGGAGCCTGCCTTATAAAGGATTCTTGTTACAGCAATATAATGTGAAAGCCAGATGTAGACAGAGAGCCTTAATCACAGATGGGAATGTAATCACTGGAACACAAAATTCTTTTTTTTATCAATCCTAACCATATGCAAAATGTATTTCTTTTCTTTTACTAAAGAATGCAATCATTTGAGTGGGGTTTCTATCTGAATCCAAAATAGTATCTTATGAGCCATTAAATGCTCCACTAATAAGCATCTAAACAGGCCATAAAACATAGAACAACAACCACAATGCAATTTCAAAATGCAAACTTTTTTTTTATATAAAAAGATAACTTTTTTATTGATGAGGTGCATGAGATCCTTGCATTTTTGTACGGTGGAAGACAAAAGTGCACCGCTGCTGGCAGCTGGAACAACTTTTTAAAAGAGCTAAGAGATGCTGGACGATGCACCGAGTGTTACTAACGTTTAGGGCAGTTTGTACCCAGGGATGAATGCCCAGAACACAAGGAGTCCAACAGTCTATCCAAAATAAAGGAAAACAAGCTTTGCTATTATAATCATTTTTAGTTTTCCATTGGTCTATCTATATGATAGACCTGATAAGCAGCCCAACAGGAAGGATCACAACTGTCTCCCATCTGTGCTCTGTTACATTGCATTAACCTCCCTGGCGGTATGATTCTTTTGGATTTTAGGTGCTGGAAGCGGTACCACTATTTTGCATGCAATTCTTGTGAATGAGCAGCCCAAACCAACTGTATACATTATATATATATATATATATATATATATATATATATATATATATATATATATATATATATATATATATATATATATATATATATATATATATATATAATGTATACAGTTGGTTTGGGCTGCTCATTCACAAGAATTACGTATATATATATGTGTGTGTGTGTGTGTATATATATATATATATATATATATATATATATATATATGTATATATATATGTATGTATATATTTACATAAAAAGTACAGTAAAACTGCAGGAAAGGGCACTGGGGGGCAATGTAATGTGAATTTTTTTTATTTTGAATGGTATCAGTGTGTTTGGTGTGTTTTACATTTGAATTTGCCGCCTGTTCCACCCCCCTGCGAACGTCACGTCGCCGGAGACGGAAGCCGGGGCTCGCAGAAGATCGGGAGGAAGCTCCGCCGCCGCATACCGCCCGCATTCTTCGCTGGATCCCGGAGAAAAGGTAAGTAAAACCTCTACCAGGATCCAGCGATCTTCCTAAGATTTTGGCTCTAAAATCGAACCCCCGAGTCACGCTCGGGAATACCGCTAGGAAGGTTAAAAGGGTACGTAAACCCTAAATATATTTTCATGGCTGTTCAGTTGGCCATTGGAATGCCTATCTGACAGAATAGATAGGCAGCCCCCATGGACAACTAAAGGTTTGCTCATCAGGTCTGTCATGGTAGGCTGACAACAGTGCTGCTAATTGAGGGGCAGTGGCGTAGCGCTGTCGATCTGCAACAGGAAGTGCTGTCACTGGTAGGATCTCCACATAAGAAACTTTTTCCAATATACAGTATATATTAAGGCATAATGCCGAACATACTGAAAAATAGAAAACGAGTTTACATACTCTTTAAATATCAGACTACCATAAAACAGGTCAAATTTAGTGATAACAAAAATTCCTAATTTTATTTCACAAAGGATTTTTTGAATTTTTCCAGCTAAGTAGAATGAACTTGCACGCAAACTGTGAAGTACAGAGAGCAACGTGGTAATGGAAAAAATGTAAGGTACATTTCCCATTATCCTTGGGATACATAATCAAAAATTCTTAAATATAAAGCAATATCTGTTTTATTCTATGGGGCAGTCACATCATCGCTGTCTCATCAACATCACTGTTGGCTACTCTGAAGCCAAACTTCATATGCAGCAAGGAAGCTTGTTGGCAGATCATTTTTACATTACTTTTATTTTTCAGAGTGTAACTGAATGCAAACAATATGAGCTTATGAATCAGCCACATAAGAAATCAATTGCCATTATCCATTACGGAATTCCTTCATGGCCTAAACATATTTCCCATGGCTTGCTGCCACCATTTGGTATTCATTTATCCCAATGCGATGTGTCTTCTATCAAATTAACACTTTGGTACAAACAACAATGCAGTTTTACTAAGGCCCCTTTCCAAAATGTAAACTGTAACACTAATAGGCTTTGGAAGAACGGGAAAGAAAATATGGATATTTTTTCTAGTCGTTTTTAACAATGAACTCCGGGAATATCAAAAACTATCCTTGCAGCGGGGCTTCTTCCTTAAAATTCCTCATTTCTTAAATGCTAATTTTTGCCTAAAAGCACTTTTACTGACTTTATTCTTTTATTTCCCTAGCAGACATGGCTCTCCTCTTCCCTCCAATGCTCCAGCTATTGGGCAGCCTCCAGCATCCTCACTTACAATGCAGGACTGCTGATCCTTCATTGTACATGATGATGTAACAGCTGTAACCACCACAGAGAAGAGGCTGCAGGGGCTTAGTCACATGGAGGAAAAGAGCTTGTGGGAGCAGGGAATAAGGTAAGGGAGCTTGTGGGAGCAGGGAATAAGGTAAGAGAGCTTGTGGGAGCAGGGGATAAGGTAAGGGAGCTTGTGGGAGCAGGGGATAAGGTAAGGGAGCTTGTGGGAGCAGGGGATAAGGTAAGGGAGCTTGTGGGAGCAGGGGATAAGGTAAGGGAGCTTGTGGGAGCAGGGGATAAGTTAAGGGAGCTTGTGGGAGCAGGGGATAAGGTAAGGGAGCTTGTGGGAGCAGGGGATAAGGTAAGGGAGCTTGTGGGAGCAGGGGATAAGTTAAGGGAGCTTGTGGGAGCAGGGGATAAGTTAAGGGAGCTTGTGGGAGCAGGGGATAAGGTAAGGGAGCTTGTGGGAGCAGGGGATAAGGTAAGGGAGCTTGTGGGAGCAGGGGATAAGGTAAGGGAGCTTGTGGGAGCAGGGGATAAATTAAGGGAGCTTGTGGGAGCAGGGGATAAGGTAAGGGAGCTTGTGGGAGCAGGGGATAAGTTAAGGGAGCTTGTGGGAGCAGGGGATAAGTTAAGGGAGCTTGTGGGAGCAGGGGATAAGGTAAGGGAGCTTGTGGGAGCAGGGGATAAGGTAAGGGAGCTTGTGGGAGCAGGGGATAAGGTAAGGGAGCTTGTGGGAGCAGGGATAAGGTAAGGGAGCTTGTGGGAGCAAGGGATAAGGTAAGGGAGCTTGTGGGAGCAGGGGATAAGGTAAGGGAGCAAGGGATAAGGTAAGGGAGCTTGTGGGAGCAGGGGATAAGGTAAGGGAGCTTGTGGGAGCAGGGGATAAGGTAAGGGAGCTTGTGGGAGCAGGGGATAAGGTAAGGGAGTAAGGGATAAGGTAAGGGAGCTTGTGGGAGCAGGCAATAAAGTAAGGGAGCTTGTGGAAGCAAGGGATAAGGTAAGGGAGCTTGTGGAAGCAGGGGATAAGATAAGGGAGCTTGTGGGAGCAGGGATAAGGTAAGGGAGCTTGTGGAAGCAGGGGATAAGATAAGGGAGCTTGTGGGAGCAGGGATAAGGTAAGGGAGCTTGTGGAAGCAGGGGATAAGGTAAGGGAGCTTGTGGGAGCAGGGGATAAGGTAAGGGAGTAAGGGATAAGGTAAGGGAGCTTGTGGGAGCAAGGGATAAGGTAAGGGAGCTTGTGGAAGCAGGGGATAAGGTAAGGGAGCTTGTGGGAGCAGGGGATAAGGTAAGTAAAATAGATTTTTCAATGGTGCCCGAGGTAAAAACAAAGCAATTAACCCTTACAGCATAGGGGCAGCCCTAATGCAAGGGTATTTCTTTTTCACGAGTGCAGCTTCAACAAATATAGGTTATGTATATTGGAATTCTATGCCTGGAAAATATTGTAAGGAGTTTTATGCCTGGATGTGGAAATAAATAAGCAGAGCAACCAACTGGTTTCCACAGTTAGGTCAAGAAAACAACTTTTTTCTTTTTAAAAGCATATAAAAAACAATTACTAAAACCTCACTTAAATTGTAAATGCTGATGTAATTTCAAAGTTGATTTTCAATATTTTTAATACTTCCATTAAGGTTCTTGTGCAGACACTTTGTGGTTGATTTACTAAAGGCAAAAGTTGCACACTTTTTTTGCCTTTAGTAAATTAAACCCATTCTGTTATAGAGTGACAGCATTTTGTCTCCTGATAATGCCCCTGTGTTGTACTTGTCACCCTATCACAAGGGCTTCCAAAGGCCCTACTGAAACATATTGTGCAGACATGGTGCACTGTTGTCACCATAAGGAAAAGCATCCTGAGAAATGCCATGTAGTCATCCCTGGAGTGAATGTAAACAGAAAAAAAATAAAAATGCTGCAGAAGAACATCAGTACTGAAACGCAATCAAAGAAGGAAAAAACGGAAAAACAAGTTTATAAAAAATGGCTATTGTTTATAATACTCAATTAGAGTTTACTTTTACTTTTCCGCTTTTCTGTTCACCGACTAATAGAAAAACAAATTCAGCTTCACATGCTTTAAACACAGACCCTTGCAGAAATGGCACCCTGGTAGAAGAGAAACTTTTTTACATTATAGATCAGCCTTTCTCAACCTTTTCAACACAGAGGAACCCTTAAAAAAAAAAATTCTGGTCTTGGGGAACCCCTGCTGAAAATTAAAAATCTACAACTCATGACACATTAGTGTGACAGTCATTGGGAAGAACGCTCCTTACTCTTGTCGTCATTGGGAAGAATTACCCCCTTACAGATAGCTAAAAGGAACAATGGTGTCATTGGGAACTTAATCTGAGAGGCAGAAATTGCCCATTTCTCATGGAACCCCTAGCAACCTCAGGAGGAACCCTAGTTGAGAAACCCTGTTATCGATTATATTTATACTTCCCAACCATCCCGAATTCCACAGGACTGTCCCAGGGTCTTAACAAAATGCGGAAGCATGGCTTAGTCATTGAGCCTAGTACTTGAACAAGCTCCTGCACATGACTCCACTAAATTTTGACCTGTGTTTAGATGAATCAAAAATTATCTGCAATGTATCCCTATGGGCAGCTAGATATAAATTGCATCCATATACATACAGGTCTGCTCAGGCTCATTGGGAAGAAACGTAATAAGTTTGCATCCAAGTCCGCTTTTAGTGACCTGGCCGGATACAGGGTAGAGCATGTCCATTTACATTCAGCAGCCCAAAAGGAGCTATATGGGTCCATATTTCCCTCCATAACAAGATGTCTTCCAAAAAGGGAATAGACACAGATATCATATATTTGAGGTCCATTTCCGTTCTGCTTCGACTCAGCAGGAGATCAGCCCAGTATCCCTTGCTGAGGCAGAACAAAGGTCACCCACAAATTACTGCAAACTGAAAATTGTAAGAAAAAATGGTTACATTGTGAGTGTACTTCCCAATAACAAAATTATAACATCTTCCCATCAATCTGGATACTATGTAAATTTACGGGTGAATTTAAGCTAATAAATGCAGTTTGGAAGACAAATGCTATTCTCTTGGCAGGACAACGTGCGTACAGTTAGGCAATATACATCTGTACATGTTTGCATATGCATGTCAGTTTCTATCTATAGGCTTTTAAGTATAATTATCCCCACTAGTGTGTGTGCTATGAGATATGACTGTCAGTTTAGTAAAACATGATAGCAATAATCCCCTTGGTATACCTACAACAAGCAAACACTACAATATGGTATCTAAGATCGCAGCTGTGACATCGGCCTGTGTGAGTTCTAGATCGCAGCAAAGTTTAGCAGGGAACATTGAATATCATATTTTATATTTATATGACACTCCTGGTGGTGCGGGTCATATGGTAATAATAACAAACAGAAAGTTGCACTCACACGCTCCCATAAATGCATCGACACACATAAAAGCACAATAGATCAGCCAGCTGTATGGCAGCCTCTTGAGAAGAGGGTCCAGGTGTAGTCAATGAACTGCAGGTGGCTTTCACCCATAAGTCTCTGATTAATGTCACCTCTGCTCTGTAAATGCTGGGATTTTATGCTCTCAAAATAAACATTCCATGGAAAACATGATGATTTAATATGTGCGCTATACTCTGTTGGTGTGTTATGTTTTATTCTTCCTGTATATTAAATTAACAACATATTACTTTAACAACTGTATATTCTTAATAAACACTGGAGCTAATAAACTATCTAATGGTGAACACCAGAGGTGTGACTAAACGTCTAAGAGCCTGGATTAAACTGAAGGCCACACGTATCCCAGAAAAAAACCTTTTCCCATTCAGTCTTTGGGGTGGATTTACTAAAGGAGTAGAGGCTGTCCACTTACGATGGCCATACGTGGCTTGAATGTAGCTGATTCTTGCTGAATGGGCTTAAATTTGGAGGCATGGATGACCTTGTCTGCACCATTCCACACGACAAACACAGTCCAACAAAGAAAACATGCCCTGGGAGACTGGGAACCGCTGCTCTGGCCCAAATGCCTTTGAAATGTAGAAATATTCCTCTAATATAATGAAGCTGGCTACTTGGTAACATCCATTGTATCAATTATTTTGGATAAAAATGAAGGCATGCCTGGTGTCCAGAGAAATGGGACTTTTAAAATCAAGTTCATTTTAAAAATGATCAACATGTACATTAATCCAAGGCGTTTCGGCGGAACAGACTCCCCCCTTCTTCAGGGCTGATGCTGCATTCTACTTTGGCATTTGTTGTATAGGCAAGATTGCTGCCTATACAACAAAAGCCAGCATCCTGCCATTCAGGAACCTTGATGACCGATCCAGTCAGTCCAGCACGGTCTCCAACACAAGCTAGATACTCTCCAACCCCCGCCAACTGGCTGCATGGCAGGATACAACAGTAAATTCTGGGCTGTACAATGACTGTATCACATCAGATGGAGTCGCTGTTCGGGTATTCTGACAACTGCAGAAGCGGTGACATAGACCCCGTTCAGACAGGGGCGACACGACTTGGTGGGGTGACCTGTGAAGTGGGGTGACCTCGGCGCGACTTGCACGGACTTCATATCATTGAAGTCAATGCAAGTCACCTCCAGGTCGCCCCAAAGTAGTACAGGACCCTTTTTCTAAGTCGGAGCGACTTGTGTCGCTCCTATTAGAATGGGTCCTGTACTATTCAATGGCGAGCGACCCACCACGACTTGTCAGGCGACCAAGTCGCCTGACAAGTCGCGCAAGTGTGAATGGGGTCTTAGAATACAATATCTGTCTGAATGAGAGAAATCTTACCAGGCATGGCTAGCTTTCACAAAACTAATGATAGCAAATTAAGATAATTAGCATGCAATGGGAAAAAAACCCCCAGAATTTTTGGCTACCATCTTTGGTCAATTGAAGTGAACACAGCCTCCTCCTATATACTAATCTCGTTGAACATTCACTAAGCGAACAGTCTCTATTCATTTGGTAAATGCATTTTTAATGAAATCCAGTAAATAAGTAATATTTTTCAGTCCTAAAAAGAACCCTGTGTAAATAGCAGAAAAGAAAAGAAAAAAACGGATGTGAAGAAAGGAGAAATACTGTGTTTTTTACATAAAACATCCATTCATTTTATCCTAAATGGCTCGCCAAACACTGCTAGCACTAAGATAAATCATTATGCAGTCTGTCTGTGCAAGGAGACCCATTCATGGCAGGCTCCATTGCAGATGTACGTGCTGCGATTTCTAAAGCTTTGCTCTTCCTCATCTAATATTAGCTAATATTATGATTGTGAGCGGATGTCCAACTGCCCTCTAAGATCTATCAGTAGCTCTGGATAGCCTGTGTTGCTCCACAGTTAAGCCCCGTACACACGATCAAAAAATCATATGAAAATACCGCTTTTAAAAGGATTGTACGATAATCTGATCATTAGTACAATGCTTTTGAGTTTTAGTAAATAAGCCCCATAGTCTTCAGTGACAGCCAGTCTAATGACCAACCCAAAGAAACTGATCTCTGAAATCCTGCTCTACATTATAACATCCTATTGCTTTTTGCACTCTGTTATTAAACAATTCTCCTAAGCACTTTGTGTCTAGACAGACCATATAACATAACTCTAATGCAAATAAAAAAATGACAACCCTAAGATTCAATTACCACCTACACATTTGTGTTTGTACATCCTTTAACACCAAAAACACATGGTATATGTGCATTGGGATGTGTTATTATTCATTCTAAATGGCACTAATACATTGTAAAGAATTGTACTGCCGTTCAGCACATCACAATCAGTGCTGTGGAGAGCCATGTTGGCAAAAAATTGATTACATTTTTTCTTTCTTGCATTCAGGCTTGGTAAGCACCCATTTATAGTGAATGGCCTGCCTTAGTGCAGTGTGGATTAAAGCTCAAAAAACTGCATACATGCAAATGGGTCCTTAGGGTGTAAGACTATCTACAGATTGTGGACTCTTCATGTATCCAACAGTCAGGCACATGTGGAAAAGCTTCAAACCTTAGGACCTGTCTTTTGCTGTTCTTTCTCTGAGTGTCACGGCTGACCTAATCTGTGTCATAAAAAAAAATAAAAATAAAGAATAGCTAACATTGTTTAGATTGTAAGCTCTAATGAGCAGGGCCCTCTGATTCCTCCTGTATTACATTTTATTGTAACTGTCTGCCCTCATGTTGTAAAGCAATACGCAAACTTTTGGCGCTATATAAATCCTGTATAATAGTAGTGATAATACTAATAATCGTAACTTGATGCAGCAGGAGCTATTAGTAGCTTTTACTAATATTCCATAAGCATTAACAGTATGTAATGCATCGAGCACAGACACAACATTTTTAAAGCGGAGTTCCGGCCACGAAAAAGTTTTTTCAATAAAAATACCCCGGGACAGTCAGGGCTAATACATTCCACAATAGATAGCCTCTGAACTGTCCCGGTCGCACTTACCTTTTAGAATAAATACTTACCTTGAAAATTTCTTCTCCATCTCGGTTGTGGGCAGCTGAAGCCAGCGCGTTCTCTTCCGTGTCCTCTTCCGTGTCCTCTTCCATGTCCTCTTCTCCCAGAACGCGCCCGCACCGGAAGTGACGAGCGGGGCCGGTGCAGGCGCATTAACTTCTGGGAACGATGACGTTCAGCTCCCAGGAATCAATGCAAAGAGGAAGTGACGGCGCGGGCCGCGGCCGCAGAGGGAGGAAGTGGAAAAAAGGTGAGTATATTTTCTTCAATAACAAGGTAAGTAAACAAAAAAAAAATCGTAACTTTCCATTTTTTTTTCAGGTGACGAAAAGCAAGCGGATGGCAGTGGCCAGAACTCTGCTTTAAGGCTACTTTCGCTTTTCAATACTACCACTGATATTGTAAGTAATCTCTTGTAATTTATATAAACACTTGTTGTGTACAGTGGTGGCAGACAGACCCCCCCCCCCCCTGTTGCCAGCTCACTCACCCTGGGCAGGCGTCGGCGGCTTTCCCCTAAGTCTCCTCTGTGGGCTTCCCCTGCTTTTTCTCCCTCCTCCTCAGCCAATAGCATGGCTTCTCCTTTCGGCCAATTGGAAACAGGTCTCAGGACCCACTTCCTGATTGGCCAGGAGGAGAATCAGTGTGGCAATAGCGAATATTCATTTGCTATTGTCACACAGCTGGGAGGGCTCAGGGCGTAGTGCTCTGTGCCCCGAGCCCACCCTTTTTTGAAGCCTATTAGAGCCTCTGGCTCTAATCACGTGCTTCGAAAAAAAAAAAACCCATTGGAATCCATGCGTCCAGCTCCCTGCATGTAGAATAGGGGGCCGGACGCATGGATAGGGGGGGCAGCGCCCCTGCGCCCCCAGTGGACAGGCCGCCACTGCTTGTGTATATTCTATTCAAAGTATTACTCCATTAATACAGTTTCATTTTTGTGTTTTTCTGATTCTGTCTTCTCTCACCTAATTTTACATCACAACACCTTATTGTAAAAAAAAACTTTTTGTAAACCTTATGAGATACCATTGTCTGTAATACCAACATGTAAACTTCCATTGTACCACCATAATTATTTCAATAAAAGTTTGTATACAAAAAAAAATACTACCACTGACAGTAACACGAACCAACACACCTATAGCATTGACATGCATTTTGGTGCTTTTAATCTGTGTTTTAAGTGCGTTTAAGGCACAGTAAAAAACACGCCCCGATGCCCTCCAAGTGATTTTTTTCCACCTCACTGATATTTGATTAAAGCTTGTCAAATGCACGATAAACACTATAGGAGCGCTTACAGTGTGTTACCATACATTGGAATGATAGGAGTTGACCAGCTTCAACTCCTTTCAGACTTGCCACATAGCGACACAAATGCTACATGTTTTTCAAAATGTGAACAGCTACTGTATGTCCGCTGCCCATATTATCAACTGCAGGCTGCTTTACTAGACATACGAGGAGCAGCAGAAAACATGCTTCAAATGCCTGTTTCCAATGCCAGTGTGAACAGGGCCTAAAGCCCCGTACACACGCACAGATTATTGGCCGACCGATCGGCCGTCTTTTGTCCAGTGTTGTTTGTTGGTTGAAATGTGCTCTAGACTTGCACTGGACTTTTGTTGGCCAACAAAAACCAACTTCAGAAGTGATGTCATGTGATGGTTGACTTTCCGTGTGTTTTTTCTTCTCTGAGCATGCCCAGTCTTGCTCATCTGATTTTTGTCTGCCGAAATCTGTACTGACTGAGGAACAATCGGCCATTCTGTTGTTGGCCAACAAAAATTTTATAGCATGCACACCAGATTTTTTTTGGCCGAAAATTCACAGTTGGTTGTCGGAAGCATCATACTAACAAGCCTACAATTGGCCGATCGGACGTTGGCCGACAATTTACGGCCAACAATCTGTCCGTGTGTACAGGGCTTAAGGGTGTTGGGTAGTGGGCCACCTATCAATGCTCTCCCAATACAGGAAAGAGGAATAAAAGTGAGACGTGGATATACAGAGCAATTTCAACTGCTTCTTGTTATAAAACAATATCCCGTTCTTTAAATCAGCCCATATGTAAAAGGCACTGAACAAGTCTACATTCTCCCTCATCAATACAAATTACAAACCCTTTGATCCAACGCACATCTTTTTTAAATGACTGTCTCTATAATGGGAGCGATCCATTAGCTCTACAGCCGTGCTGCGTACAGCGCTTTATTTTGATTATCGTACATCCTGTCTGCCTTATCATCTCCTTTAACTATCAGCAAAAGCACGGCGGTTGTTAAAAATAAATGCTTTACAAAATCACAATGCAAAGGCAAACTTAATGGCATTCACCATTAAAAAGGAACTATAATAATCCCTATACTATAACCAGAAAGGAGGATGAATTAATAATGAGAGATGCTTTCGAATGCCATAGTGATGTATGTATTTAATTTATGCAACGGTGGACTGAAGAGAACGCGGTGTCATTAAAAGATGCCAAATTCTCCGAACCAAGAAGTTTCCTTGGGAAGAGCGGTGAAAGCGCCATGAAAAGCTTTTGTTTTGAGTTCATTTTCTTTTTTATCTAATTTAATCTGCAATAGACTGTCCCTAGAGGACACGGGAAGAGAGAACCAATTATATCCAGAGGCTGGTTTCTACAAAATGAAGGCATCTGTTCTATGCCAATGACTTCCACATGGAAGAAAAACAGAACTTTGAAGGCATCTGTGTTCAGGGCTGAAGCTCACAGATCTTAGGGTGCATTGTAATTGCCCAGCTGCAGATATGATGCGGTCAATATTCCGTCAGCTGATCCCACAACTGCACACAAATACACTCTGCAGCTTCATCTGCCGACATCAAAGCCACGGTGCTGTGTAAAATCAGCAGCTTCTGAATAAATTAGGCTTTGTAGGACTGGACCGCAACATAAATGAAACATTGATGTTTATGAGCAGGATTGGCGCAGAAGGACTCCATGAAGTTGTTATGATTGTTAATTTTACTATTATTAATCAGACAGCTGAGACATTAACTAAATCATTAATTAAGGTAATTTAATAATTACTGAAATATTAAAAGGTACAGTGGACCTATACTTATTATTTCGAGGTGGGATAAAGAAAAAGCAGGAGAAGGGCTTAAATGCTTTCCTTTCCTGGAGAAAATGCTGCTCCAGGTTCCCTCTAGTGCTGGACGCATGACCAAAACCCTCTAATGAAAAGGCCCGTACACACGAGTGGAAATTCGGCTGGGAATTTTCGTCCGACGACCGATCTGCCGATTTTCGGCTTGTTAGTATGATGCTTCCGACAACCGACTCCGACTTTTCGGCCGAAAAAATCCTGGTGTGCAGGCTATAAAATTTTTGTCGACTGTCAAAACACGTCCGATTTTCATCTCATTAGTACAGATTTCGATGGGGAAAAATCTTATGAGCAAGACTAGGCATGCTCAGAGATGAAAGAACACATACAAAGCAATCCAACACATGACATCACTTCTGATGTAGAATTCTGTCGTGCGGGAAAATTTGTGTGCGGTCTAGAGCACATTCCAACCAACGGACACCACTCTGGACAAAAGACGGACGACCGGTCGGCGGAAATTCGTTGCGTGTGTACGAGGCTAAAGTGAGCAGTAGAAGAACTAGGATCTTCTTCTTCAACAGAGATATGGACCTTCAGTTATGGAGCAAGCTGAAGTATTGATGGGCTACAAGTGCAGTGACGTCATAGCACTTGTGCTCCATTTAGAACTATGAGCCCCTCTTCAGCAATGGCAGATGGTACTCTGTGTCCACGCAAAGCACAACCTCGCCAAACTCAAATAAAGACTGGATCCAGTGGGGGGGAATAACCCCCAGATTCTGTAAGTGCCAGCTTGAGGATGGGGTTCTGCAGACTTTGACCATGTTTCATGTTACACCCTAAATATGGGTCAGAAAAGGTGGACTTCTCTTTTAAAGCATTATTAAGGGGTTTCCAGCACCTCTTCACAAAGGGGTTCATTTACTTAAAGGGAGAAATCTGGTGCAGCTGTGTATGGTAGCCAATCAGCTACTAACTTCAGCTTGTTCAATTAACCTGGAAGCGAATTGCTTCTAAACAAAGCTGCACCAGAATTTTAACTTGTGTACACTAGCTCAGTGAGGTTGATTTTTAGGCAAATAGACGGTGCACTTTGCAAGTGCAGTTTCTCTAGAGCTTAGTAAATGAGGTAAAGCTTAATTTGGCAAAGAATACCCAATCTCATGCAAGGAAAAAAATAAGCACTTTTGCTTGCATGTGGTTGGATGATGGAAGTCAGCAGAGCTTCTGCTCATTTACAGAGCTCTAGAGCAGGGGTCTTCAAACTTTGGCCCTCCAGCTGTTCAGGAACTACAATTCCCATCATGCCTAGTCTTGTCTGTGATTGTCAGAGTTTTTCAAAGCCTCAGGGGATGGGTAGTTCCGCAACAGCTGGAGGGCCGTAGTTTGAGGATCCCTGCTCTAGAGCAACTGCACTTTGCAAAGTGCACAGTCTATTTGCCTTTAGTAAATCAACCCCATTGCCTCTTACCCCAACACAGAGGAATATGATAGCTCTAAGGTTGAATGGGTAAGTCGGTCTGCTTATCATGGGCCTCACTGCAAGATGACAAGTTCTTCTCTAAACCAGATGTGGCTGGCATCCAACCAACCAAACTTGTGCATTCTTTTTAGGTGTCAACAAAATAGCAGCCCTCGGCACACAGAAAAGTAGGCCATGGCCCTTTTTTTACTAACTGACTGGAGTATCTGGTGCATGTAACATTTGATTGGAGCAACTTAAGGCCTATTTTGGTCAGGTCTGGCCTTTATCAACATGTTTGCAGAAGCAAACTTCTTGCAGATCATCTATGAAAAAACAGGCAACACACACTGGTTTGATGTTTTTTTTTTTTTTTTAGTCATTGGAATGTCTAACCAATCTCCTATAGCTCTCCACCATAAAGTGTTATTGAATCCTCCATGAACGGTCTTTGCAGCCTTCTTAATGTGTCTTTAAAAGTCTGAAGTGTGGAGTCTGTGTGGCTCCTTTGCCTTTCTGTGTCTCCTTCTGATGCACTCCCAGCCAAGACTAATGGTCCCCATACACTAGTCAAAAAATCATTCAAAAATCTGTCATTTGGACCATTCTTTTGTTTTTCAAACTAGTTATTGGGCACAAATAGAAAATAGTTTTTTACTTTTCAGAGCCAGAATGTAAAATGGACGAAAAACAGATTTATTTATGTCCATTGAACAGTTTATCTTTCAAAATTCGGTCATTACATGATGGCACTATTGTTTGCACTCACGACCAAGTGTTCGCTATTCAAAAATGAGTTTGAATGATTTTTCCTATTGTGTACGGCTAGCATAAATCTTCCCACCATTTGGTGGCCTGCTTGGGGGACACAAGCACCCCGCTGCTATGCTTGAGGAATGCAGACGCTTTATGGGCAGCACACGGGAGCAGTGATCGGGGATGCATGTGCAGTTTGGGCAGCAGTCTAATGTTGTGATTAGGTGCATGCATAGTATGAGAAGCACACATGCAATTATGGGACCTGTAGTCCTGAAGATCTTGTACATTCTCAGGTTGAGCTCCACGATCGGAAGTTTGGGGAAGTGCAGAAGAGAGAAAACAAAAACAGCTAAAAAGACTAGGACTCAACAAAAGAAAATATATTAGCAACTAGTTGGTTGGAGCTTATCCTCATGCCACCCACATAGCACATTTGTGTGGCACCAAGGCATTTGGGCTTTACAAGCCACACATATGCATCCATGGTAATGCGATCGGGCAGTCCCTCCTGCTCCCCAGGGCGTAAAAACCCAGTTAAAGGGATGGCAGGGCTAGGCAGGAAGGGGTTAATTTAAATAGCCATGTTACACTGAGGGTTTAATACTACTTTAGGATGAGTGTTCATGGTAATACAATGATTGTTTAAACAAAATCACAAAAAGATTGATGAATTTTACTTGCACTTCTGGCCTTTCTTGAAGCGGAGTTCCACCCAAAAGTGGAAGTTTGGCCCACTCCTCCTCCCCCACCTCCGAGCCAATAGGAATGCGCAGCGCAGTAGGGACCCGCCCGTGAAGCCGCAAGGCTTCACTGCCAGGTTCCCTTACCAGCAATGGTGGCGGCAGCACCCGACAGCCGATGGAAACATCAGCTGCGGTGCCGACACCGCTGGACTCCAGGACAGGTAAGTGTCCTAATATTAAAAGTCAGCAGCTACAGTATGTTTAGCTGCTGACTTTTAATTTTTGGAGGGGGTGGAGGGGAAGGCGGAACTCCGCTTTAAGTGCCAGTTCACACATATGCGATGTCAGACAGCATACAAATTGCATGGCTGAATTTGCATCGCATTCGGACCAAAGTCACACAGGACCCTTTTTTTGGTCCGCACCAGAATCGGATCCCATGGGTGTTCCTACCTATGCGATCTGATTCATATCTGAACTGACAGTTCGCACCGCGATTTGCAAACGAATCTGGGTGTGTTGTTAACTTTGTATTGACACTCCCAGCAGTTCGCATATGGCAGTGTGAACTGCCTGCGAGTCGGGTACAATGGGGGAACCCGCAGTGGATTTGCAGGGTTCCTGCATCGCACTTAATGTCTATGGAATGGCTTAGGCCATCTCTCTTGTTTGCCTGATAACATAATGTTCATCCCATAGCAATTCCATCTCTCTGCAGATTACATTGCCGGTAGTGGTTTCTCCAGAAGTAGTAATGTGTAGGTCGGAGATGAGCAGAAGGCCTCAGCCTGCAGGCCACAATCCCCAACCCTCTTATGTTTACTAAATAACAACTCCTTTTGTGTGTCTATTATCTGATAAACCATCCACCTCATGTGACTGGAGATCCTCATTTTAAGTGTAATTAGTGCTTCTAATGACTGCAAGCTATAATTATCACACTGCCACAATTTCCTGCTAGCTTTTGCCATTGTGTTATTTTAAAGTGTACCTGTCACCTACACAGAAACATTGCAGCTAATTTGGAGGGGGAATGTTCAGTTTAGGAATTTTTTTTTAGGCTTGTTCAGAGGATTGTAAAAACAGGCAGTTTTACTGTCCTGCTGAACACCAACCTTAACCTAAAAATGCAGCCACTCGCTGCTGCAGGAATAATGAGATGGCATGTCGCATTTTAACAGGCTGCTGAACGCAACCCATTCAAGTGAATGTGGCCATGTCGCAGCCACCCTTCAATCTTGTCAATATATGCAGTTGCAACACTGAGTCAGCAATTTGAGGGTTAAAAAAGGGCAGTGATGAAGGCATATCGCCCCCTCACCTCCTGTACAAATCTTTCTCAACAGTGATCCACTGCAGATGTTTTTTTTTTTTTTAATAGACAGGCAGAAATAGCTGCATATGTTAATGAGCCCTTAGCGTAGGTTCACATTTATGCATGCGTGTTTGTGCGTGCGTGCGTGCGTGCGTCAATGGTAAAGTAGCAGATTCCTTCTTTAAAAAAGCACTGCACGGAACCACATGGAGTCAAAGCATGTGCGGAAACACGGGTGTTTTCCGGAAGCATGGGGGTTCCATTAAGAATTAATGGCACCCCATGCATCTACTAAAGGGCATCGTGTTTTGCCTGCATAGTTGCACGTGTTCCCGATCTGCACATATGTAAGCCTCGTACACACAATCAAATTATCGGATGAATTTTCGTCCGATTTTTGTTGCATGCTAGTCTCATATGGAAAGTGAAGAGGTTACTCAACATACAGAAATTCTCGTATGACAGAATTCAACTTCAGAAGTGATGTAATGTGATGAATTGTTTTGTATGTATTCTTTCAATTCTGAGCAATGCCTAGTCTTGCTCTTACGATTTTTTTCAGACAAAAACTGTACTAATTAAGGGCTCTTTCACATGGTCCGCCTCCGTAGGCGGATCCGTGCTGCTCAGCGGGGATCGATCCGCCGATCCCCGCTGAGCCGGCGGATGACAGCTCCGTCTCCGCTTGCAGTGCGGAGAGGGAGGTGTCACAGCTCCCGCTGCTCTCTATGGGGGATCGGATGAAAGGGGACTGCCTGTCCGTTCTCATCCGATCCGATCCCTGAACGGATGGAAAAATAGGGTTTCCATCCGTCCAGATTTCACGGACAGGATTGGATACGGATGGCAGCGGGTGTCAGCGGAGGTGTCTCCGCTGACATCCGCTGCCCCATAGAGCTGCATGGAGGATCCGATCAGATCCGCCTAAAAAAAACTGACAGGCGGATCGGATTGCCCGTGTGAAAGAGCCCTAAATGAAAATTGGACGTTGTGTTCACGTACAATAAAATTTTATAGCCTGCACATTCAGTTTTTGTCGTACGAAAATTCGTAATCGGCTGTCGAAAAGCACTATACTAACAATCCGAAAATCGGCAGATCGTTCGTCGGATGAAATTTTATTTCTGAGCTTTTTTTATCGTGTGTACAGGCCAGGTACTACCAGTCTCATGCAGGCCTTCATTTACAACTCACCACCACCATTATTAGGGTGGCAGTAGGTTCAGACAAGGTGGCTTCACAGCATAACATTACTTCTGAGGAGCAGCCAGTCCTGAATTTTCCAATTCAGCTCAGTATAATGGCCGCTCCACTTCGCACAGAGGCACTGCAACAAATAAACCTGACTTGTGCTTGAACTCTGAATATTTACAAAGTGACTATAAATATATACGTTTTGGTATTGCTTTCACAGTAATTAGAATACTCCAATGTCAGGATTTCACTCCTTACATTCAGAAACCAGTGCAGGTACTTCCACTATCAGCCACAATGAAATGACAGCGGTGTGTCAGGGAAGGGAGGAATTCCGTGTGAAGAGGATTATAAGTAATTACACAGAGCAGAGTTTAAAGTACATTCCAGTCAGAATTTAGAGATGATGCTTTGAAATGCATATAGGAAACCACCAATATGGCCTGGATATTGCTTTATTGCCTCAGACTCAACACCCCCTTCCCCCACAGCTGCCATTAATCTGCTCACTGAGAACACCCGCTCCCAAGCCTGCAGGTTAGGTGTTCTCAACTCCACCTGCTGTACTTTACTTGGTTCCTCTCTAGGAACACATTAGAGGCAACTTTACAAAGTGGGATAAACCTAGCCACAGGAATGGACTTAGAGCTGGTTACATTCTGTGGTGGAATCACGTTATGTCACCTCCTGAACGACTGTTTACCCACTAAAACCCGCACCACTGTGCCACAACCACATGTATTGCAGCTCGTTGCGGATTAAAGTTGCCACCTCATCCCTTTAAACCAGGAAACATATTAATAACACAGGTTCTGAAGCAAATATAATGCACATAAGGCACCAAGTGACTTTAGCCACTTCCCGCAAACTGACGTACCTGTACATCGGCTTGTAGAAGTGGTTGTACCAGGATGATGCAGCTGCAGACATATCATCCTGATACCATTTTTTAGAGCCGGTCTACTTTCAGGAGATAACAGCTGATGCAGCCGTTTGGCCGTTATCCCAGCGAGCGGGAGGGTATGTCCCCTCCTCCTGCTGCCTTCTGCAGCTCTGCCGGCTGGTTGGAGTTCCGAACAAAGCCGAATTTGGCTTTGATCTGGTCTCCGATGTAGTAACGCAGAAGCAACATCACTTCCGATTTACTCAGCTGCTAACGGCACAGATTAAAAAATAAACAGTCAGTATTCTAAAATGCAATGTAGGGGTTGGGGTCTTTTAGACCCCCAATCCCTCTATAAAGAGTACCTGTCACTGCCTATTACTGTCACAAGGGATGTTTATATTGCTTGTGACAGCAATAAAGCCCCGTTCACACTAAGGCGACCTGTGAGGCGACCTGGTCGCCTCATAGGTCGCCGCAGGTCGCCTTCCATAGGGAAGCTGCGGACCCGTTCTAATAGGAGCGACACAAGTCGCTCCGACTTAGAAAAAGGGTCCAGAGCTTCTTTGGGGCGACCAGGAGGCAACCGCCATAGACTTCAATGTTATGAAGTCTCGGAGGTCGCCCCTGGAAGTAGCGTCGCCTGCATGTGAACGGGGACTTAAAGTGATCAGATTTTTATTTTATTTTTATAAAGTGTTAAAAATAAAAAATAAAATAAATAGAGAAAAATTTGCTGTAAACTCGCACACGAAAGAAAACACGCATACATAAGTCATGTCCGCAAATGAAAACGGTGTTCCAACCACACATGTGAGGTATCCCTGTGATCGCCAGAGCGAGAGCAATAATTCAAGACTAATACTTCCTCTGTAACTCTAAACTGGTAACCAGTAAAAAATTTTAAAACGTCACCTATGGAGATTTTTAAGTACCGTAGATTGTCGCCATTCCATGAGTGTGTGCAATTTTAA
This sequence comes from Pelophylax lessonae, assembly GCF_965119305.1. Taxonomy (NCBI): domain Eukaryota; kingdom Metazoa; phylum Chordata; class Amphibia; order Anura; family Ranidae; genus Pelophylax; species Pelophylax lessonae. Next base: position 471,987,020 of record NC_138772.1, read on the forward strand.
ACTGTAACATGTTAGGTATCCATTTACTCGGCCTGACATAATCCTTCACAATATACAAAAAAATTGGGCTAACTTTGCTGTTTAGTATTTTAAATGCAGTGAAATGTATTTTTTTCAAAAAATTGCATTTGAAATACCGCTGCGCAAAAATACCACGTGCCAGAAACATTGCAACGACCGCCATTTTATTCTCAAGAGTCTTTGCTAAAAATCTATATATAATGTTTGGGGGTTCTAAGTAATTTTCTAGCAAAAAACACTGATTTTACCTTGTAAACAACATGTGTCAGAAATAGGCCTGGCCCTTAAGTGGTTAATTACCACTTTAAATCAGCCACAGAACCTGTGTAATTAATTTGTGTCCTGGTTTAAAGGGATGAGGTGGCAACCCTATTGCGGATTGATTGCAACACAGCCCCAGCTGAAAGAAAAAAAAGCTCTTTTTTTTATATAATGCCACTTCCTATACATTTCATTGTATGATAAGATTATTTGTATTGCCCTTTTTTGGTCATAAGAATATTTTTTTTATCTGAAAGTTGTTTTGTATTTAGGGTATCACATATGAGAGCTACATATTGATTAAGCCCTCTTGTAACATATCATGCATAGTATTTCACTGATGGGTGAATTTACAAATTTCCTGGAGCTGCTCACTTAAAAAAGGGTTGAAGTAGGTTTTTGAGCAATAACTTGGACGACATTTGCAATAGGCTGCCAAAAATTAGTCAAACATTGGAAAAACAATGAAGGTTTCAAAAATAATTACAATAATATCAAATTAAAATGAAAAGATAATCTGTAAATAAATCTAAAATACAATTTTCCATTTACTATTGGGGCTATCAGAAAGAAAGCCCAATGACCCAATGGAAGTCCAATGGCTAACTGCTCATACAACAGGCTGACAACGCTAATGCTTATATCATGGCAGTTAGCTAACATGCAGTTACTGACATCCCCAGGTGAACAACTATGTATTAAGCCTCGTACACACGCAACGATTATCGGCCGACCGATCGGCCGTCTTTTGTCCAGTGTTGTTGTGTTGGTTGAAATGTGCTCTAGACAACAAAAATTTTATAGCCTGCACACCAGATTTTGTTTGGCCGAAAAGTCGCAGTCGGTTGTCGGAATCATCATACTAACAAGCCGATAATCGGACGTTGGCCGAAAATTCACGGCCAACAATCGTTGCGTGTGTACGAGGCATTAGATTCACAAAAAAAAAAAAAAAACAGGCTTCTAATAAAACCATATACAATAAGCAATGAAACCAAACATACTGAAAAATAGAGTTGGGGTTTACATACAGTTTAAGTGAGTATGGGTTACTGAGGTTGGGTATGATGTGTGTTTCATGTGCATTATGTTTGCTTTTTACCAGCTATCCCCAGTGTATTGCCAATGTTTTAAAAAAATTAGAGCGTAAGCTCACGACCCAAGTAAATCAAGACCCAAAATGTCAGTGAATAGAAGAATGTTACACAAACAGGAAAATGCACTACATGCCACTTAAAATATGTGAAATATGCCCTATGATTTATTGCTTGTATCTCTAATGGTGTCTAGAGTAAAACACTGAGCCTGCCTTATGCACAGCGTTCTAATTGTAGAATACCATTTTTATCCACCAAAGATAAGTGGCGAGAGCCAAAAATTCACATTAGGCAAAGGAATTTCAGAATAGAAAATTGATGTTGTTTGAAAACCACTTGCATTAACAAAAGATTACAGAGGCTCCGAAATTACAGGGTGCTATTTTAGTGGTAGAGGCTCAATATTCATATTGAAGCAGATGTAACAGTTTAACAAAATAGCTCTTCCTATCCAGGCACAAATTGAAAAACACAAAATAAAAATGATTGCATTTTTCTCTTTCCTTTTATAGCTCGTCTTATCTGAATTGAAGCATTTGGCCTTCAGAAAATGTACACACGGCATGCTGATCTCTTGAAATCCCTAGCATGTCCAAATTGCCATCCTCACTCCTCTAACGCTAAGGTCAACTACACCGAAAATTATTAGTGAGGTGGGACGGCAAAACAACCAAGCTGGCTCTACCCTATATTCAATAACTTCAGCTTTTCCCCCAATCATAAATAAATAATGTATAATAATAATCATCATCATCATACCCATTGCATACAGACTTCTGTTATCCTTTGTTCTAAGCCATTCACACTCTCCGTATAGACTTCTAATGTGCATGTCCACTTTTCTGGAACTCTCTTCAACATGGCAGTTGACCAATAGAAACCTTTGTATGCCCTCTTAGAATTGACCTACTTTCTTCAAGCATATAATCTGGCTTAGAATACATTCTATCGCTATTACCACATCATCTGCCTCACTATCATCATAGTTCAAGGCACCCCAAAGAGTTCCCCACCCCAGCCTCCCTGGCCGCTCCCCTCCTTCATCCCACTGACATAGAAACCAAGGCGATCATCCTTTGACACCATCGATGAAGCAGCATTTTTTCCTTCCACTGACACCAGCTCAACAGTGATAACAACCATTGGCACTACTTGGTGTATGCCACAACCATTAAATATGTTTCATGTAATGCAGGGCGCTATTAAAGCAGAATTAAACCCTCTCATTCTTTTCCGCCAAGGAAGCTGCCATCTTAGCTTCTGTTTGATTTGCAGCTGCAATGGTACTGCACATGTGATCAGTTATGACACCAGTCATTTGATGGTTTGACAGTTTGGTTGAGAACACAAGCATATATGACCCTTAACATTGCCAGCATGCCAGGAATGTAGCTGTTTTTTTTAAGCTGTTAGATGGAGGGGTTTAGTTTAGGCCCACCCCTTCCCTCTCTCTCACCCCCATTCTCAGGCCCATTCATTTTCAAAAGGTATGCTGATACTTTCCTGTACTCTCTGCCTGTGCTGCAGTCTTATGCCCCGTACACACGCGTCGATAGTTGGCCGTGAATTTTCGGCCAACTTCCGATAACCGACTCCGACCTTTCGGCCGAAAAAAATCTGGTGTGCAGGCTATAAAATTTTTGTTGGCCGTCACCATAACGGCCGATTTTAAGTCAGTCAGTACAGATTTCGGCAGACAAACATCTGATGAGCAAGACTGGGCATGCTCAGAGAAGAAAAAACACACGGAAAGTAAACCAGCACATGACATCACTTCTGAAGTAGATTTTTGTTGGCCGAGAAAATTTGTGTGCAGTCTAGAGCACATTTCAACCAACACAACAACACTGGACAAAAGTCGGCCGATCGGTCGGCCGATAATCGTTGCATGTGTACGAGGCATTACAATTCACATTGTTCCCAACCATTTCTCTGAACTACAATACACCTCCACTGTGTTATGGATAAGAGGAGGGGGGAGGTGGTATATAGTCCTGCCCTAGGGTGACAATGCTGATTATCCATAGAGTACAATAAGTGATCTCTAAGATAGGAAATATGGTGGTAAAAAAATCCTGCAAAAAGAAAATGAATGCACCCCCCTATCTAAGTACTAGTAGGCTCCAATATGGAAATGTTTTGTTATTTGGGCTTTCCGATCTCTTTTACCCCTAGTCAGCAAGCATACAAGCAGTGCTTTCTTTACTATTGTATCTTTGTACATGTTTTGCAATGCAATTGCATAAACTTGTTCGATATTTCTATTAGTTGCTTTTGCTTCTAACACCTTTTTGTATAAGGTTCATGTCAACAGTGCCTTTTTTTTGGTTCCATAAGAAGCACTAAAAACACCCTGGATGCTTCCACAGAAATTTGGGCAATTGAAGGACCCAAAGTGGCTAAAACAAATATACAAGGCTATGATGCACTGTTTATTTTTGAATAGTCAGTCTTTTAGGCTGGGTTCACACTTATGCGAATTGAATGCGGGTCTCCCCGCATCCAATTCGTATGACAGGATATTGAATGGAGCCAATTAAAACTTCTCCAGGGCGGCCGCATTGCACAGGGGTCCTGTGTGTCTTTGGCTCCGTTCTTCCCTGAAATGGAGAACAGGGACCCACCAGACCCCTACTATTAGATGTGAATAGGTGTGAACCCATCCTTAATCATTAAGCTTATAATGAGGTGTGCCAAAAGAAGAAAAACCCTCTTCTAGGAACAGAAGTGCCTCCCTAAAATATACACATCATCACTTCTGCCTCAAGACAAAAAGTGATGTTAACTCCTTATTTAGGGACCGTTGGTGTATTGTTATTCATTAATTTATGCCCATGTGGCCGTATCCACTGAGACATATGGCGCTTTTCCACTGCATGGAACCGTACCGGTTCGGCGCGCTTTTGTGCTTTTCCACTGCTGGTACCGCATGGTATAGGGTCGGAACGGTTCGGTACGGTACGGTATAGGTTTGCTTTTCCACTGCATGGAACCGAATGGTACGGTACGGTACGGCTCTGAAAAAACAGTACCTACTCGATTGTGGTTCCAACAGGTACCAAACTGGTACCATATCCCACAATCCTTTGCATGCAGTCACTACTAGCCACTGATTGGTCAGAGAATCCCACCCACCCCGTTGTTATCCCACCCACTTAACTTTAGTACTACTTTAGTGGAAAAGCAAACCTATACCGTACCGTACCGAACCGGGCCAAGCAGGGTCGAGTAGAGCCGAGCTGGTACGAGCCGGTACTTGCAGTGGAAAAGTGCCAATAGAGGAACGGTTTGCATGGCTCTACTCTGTCCTTAAACAAGGAATAACCCCTTTATTACTCTGCTTCAAAATGGAAGAGATGACCGAAAAAAATCAGCACCAAAGTTTCCATTCTAATCACATTCTGAATACATTTGCCTTCAGATACAACTTTTTGATACTTTTGGGATGAAGGTTTGTTGTGTGCGTGGTTGTTGTTTGAAGCATAAGGCCTATTGGATTCACATATGTTCTCCAGCATGGCCGATAACGCTGGAATCTAGTCTCTGCAGCTGTGCATGTGTTAGGAGTAGTTGTTTCCACTGTAATAAAACACAATGAATCACATTGTCTGTGCTGATAAATTCCAAGTGAGTTAAAAAGTACATAAACTGCGGAGGAATCAGCACCTTCCCACTAAATAATCCCAGCTGCAATTAAACTGCTACATTCAGCTGTGTCTCAGTCTATTAAAAGTTGAACTGCAGCCCATTGTAATTCCCAGTGTCATCGTGCCTGCACTATTCAGCCCTGGTGATAAGCTAACCTGAAGACACAGCTAAAATCCAATAATATGAGTGTCATGGCGGCCATCGGGTCTATGAATGGTAGTGGGTTATCATGGTCACTGCAGAAACCAGAGGCCTGAAATATGTTTACTTCATGAAAAAATAAACGGAATAGGACCGATAGCCTTACAATAAGGAAGAGGAATAGTAACACGGAAGCATTGTACAGCACTACAAATATAAAGGTCCAATATGACTACTGCAAGCACATGTTACACACAACACACAAAAACATTTTTCTAAAACATTAACACACATAACATGATAATCCCAAATCATGCATGTTTCTTTGTACGTGATTGGATATTCAAAGTGAATACAGATTCACCCTATTTACTAACATTTACTTTGCAAGGTGAATATATAGGGATAGATTTAGAGCCGGTTCACATTGCCGCGACTTGTCAGGCGACTTGTCAGCCTGACAAGTCGCGCTCCCTCGCGGTCCATTGACCGCTACAGGACCCGTTCTAATAGGAGCGACACAAGTCGCTCCGACTTAGAAAAAGGGTCCTGTACTACTTCGGGGCGACCCCGGAGCGACTTGCATAGACTTCCATTATGTGAAGTCCCTGCAAGTCGCTCCGAAGTCGTGGTGCACGGCACTGCACAAGTCGCCCCCGAAGTAGTAAGGAGTCGTGTCGCCCCAGTGTGAACCGACTCTTACTAAAACTGGAGCACTCAGAATCTGGTGCAGCTCTGCGTGGTAGCCAATCAGCTTCTAACTTCAGCTTGTTCAGTTAAGCTTTGGCAATAAAAACTGGAAGCTGATTGGTTTCTATGCAGAGCTGCACCAAATTTTGCACTCTCCAGTTTTAGTAAATAACCCCCATACTTTGCTAGGTGAACAAGCCTAGAGAACAGGATTAACTCATTTAGTTAAGGAGCCCCATTTGTGTTTTGAAGTAAAGCATTGCAGCTGTTCATTTAGTTCATTTTGTTCTTTACAAACTTGTATTCCTAGGTGCTTTTCTAAATTCTTGTATTGGAAAAGCATTTGAGACTTTTTCCTTTAAAATCACCTAAAGGTTTGTTATTTGAACTGGTGTTGTCTATCCTTTGGCACATACATGCTTTTTAATGGAAAAGGCGATCTGTTATCTTTATGATTTTAGAAGAGGACCTAGAAACCAGTAACAAGCAGTATGATCATCACAAGTGAATGGCTCCCTGGCAGGGCTCATAGGTACAGTTCCATTTGTCATTGGCATTTTGGCATTGTTAATGCCAATAAATTGGCATTCTGAGATAGGCAAACAATATGAATTATTATAAAAGCTACATGGTGATCCAAATGGGTCACTATAATGCTATAACCCTAGCATAAGGAACAAACATTTCAGAGAAAGGGAATACAATAAGACAGGTGGCCACTCACTAAAACTAGAGGAAAAACGCTTTAACCTTTAGGCTCCATGTACACGGGACGTTGTAAAAAGTCCTTTGAACGCTGGAATTCAAAAAGAGGAGGTTCCCCTAATTGGGACTTTTCAGGCACATAGAAATCTCAAAACTTATGTAATACAAACAATAATTTTATTAGATACAAAATAGAAAAAAGTTTTTTGGATAAAAACATATACAAGCATTGAACAGATAGGAAGGAAAACCCATACACTAGAACCTAGCAACCCTTGAACGCTGGAATTTAAAGGACGTTTAAAACGTCCGTTGTGTCGCGTTTGCAGCCGCGTTTAGCGGGCGTTTGCGTTCAGATCCGTTTTTAGAGGTCAAAAAATCATTCCCTTTTATAATCAAAAAACGTGAGCGCTAAACGCGGGTGATCTCGTTCGGTCACGTTCGGTCGCGTTTTTGCGTTTGAAACGCCGGTAAACACACCTTCTGAACATTCTGAACGCAAATAATTGCTTTCCAAAAAACTACACTGAACTCAACTGCCTCTAAATGACTGTAAACGACCCTGTGTACATGGACAGATAAGATAACATAGAGGAGGGTTCAGGGGCTTCTGAAAAAAACACCCAACTGCTCATAAACAGTCGTTTACAAGTAGCAGTGTACATGAAGCCTAAAAATACGTACGGGGTTCTTCACTGTCAGAGCAGTAAGGATGTGGAATTCTCTTCCACAAGCAGTGGTATCAGCAGGGAGCATCGATGATTCGATAGTTTAAAAAAACTATTAGATGGGCACCTTAAAGACCACAACATACAGGGGTATACAATGTACGGTTAACATCAAACACACACACACATCATAGGTTGAAGTGGATGGGCTGATGTCTTTTTTCAACCTCACAAACTATGTAACTATGTAACATGAGTAGTAGATAGAGTATTGTGTATACTGTACTTCTACTTTTATATGTGTGTTATTTTGTGTGGGCACACAGACATCTTTACATGTACATTGAATTTATGTAGAGATATATAAATGTTACTATACCTACAAGGGGAGTTGAAGAAAGTGAGCAATCAGCAGATCGATCTACGGATTAATAAATGATGGGATGAAGGAAGTCAAATCCTTCATAAATCAAAGCTCTCCCATCACAGGGTGACTCATATCCTACTTAGCTCCACATAATACAGCTCCACTACAAGTTAAGCGGTCCTGGGGCCCAGATCATAATTTATCAGTTTCCCCTCTTCCATTGTGTCCACTGACTAACTAACCCCAAATTCCTGATAAAGGCTCTGCTAATCTCACTCATGGAAATGTTTTTGAAGCAAGAGGTGATGGCAGATGGAGTCAAGAGCTAGCCTGGGGCAGCAGGAACTGTGTGACACACACATAGACACACTCACGCTGAACAAATATATAGAGACTATATATATAAATTAAAACGTACCCCCCCCCCCCACCCACCCACCCATGCACACAAATTAACTCCTTCCAGTCCATGATTTGTGCTTAGGTGACCAGAGTCATTCTGATCTGGTGGTTACATTTAGGCTCCATGCACACTGGCCTTAAAAAAAAAAAAAATGACTTGGAACATTTTTATTTTGTCGGACGAGGGTGCTGCCTTGCTGCATTCATGAATGAAGATGGTGGGGTGGACTCCCCAGGTAGGGACGATTTTCTGGCCTCTCTTGGCCTTTCATACCCTTTTTTTTCTTCTTTTTCTCTCTTCTTGTGTTGTGTCTTTCTTTTTTTTGTTTGTTTGTTTTGTTTTGTTTTGTCCTGTTTTGTTTTTGTTTGTCTTGTCCTAATAAATGAAGGGCAAACACGGAATGGACGGGCAACCTGAGGGTTTATTTTACTGCCAGTTATGATTATATGTTGTGGGAAGGTATATAAATTGAATGTAACCCTCTTGTGGGAGTTTATGGAGGGGGTAGTGAAGATATAAATTACTTTTTAGGATGACCTGGTTTTTTTATGATGGTTTGGCTGTTATGTATTCATTTTGTTCCGCTGTGTGCCCTTTTGTGTTCTAAAAATAAAGTTACAATTGAAAAAAAAAAAAAAAAAATGACAGTTTCCTTGAAAAAATGCTCATATAGTGCGTTTTTTTTGTACATACAATATAATAAATATCCGCGCTTAGAAGTGACTTAAGAAAGCAGCCACTAAAAAAACGTGATACCAGTCCAGCAATGATTCAAATCAATAAAAGTGGTGCTAAATAATTTCAATTAAATAGGTGATGAATATACAATAACCATAAGTATGTATAAATTGGTGCAAAAACCATTCAACACAAAAAGTCCCATATATTGATATATCGAATCCTCAGTAAATAGTGCAGTGCAATTGATGACATACATTGTACATAGTTTAGATGAGTATCTGGGAGTTTTGTGTTTTTTTTCTGCTAGAAAGCTCCAATCAGAAACGCAAACCAGGAGGGTTTTTTTTTCCTGCCTCTAAACGTTGAGCTTAAAATATGCCTGTAATCGTCCAAATATGCATGGACTCATAGGATAACATTGAGCTGCTTCTACAGGGAAAACACAAAACTCCTGTAGTAGCAGTGGTCATAGGTGTGCGCAGGGGGTGTGCCAGGTGTGCCTGGGCACACCCTAATCACTATGTGCGATGCTGACTCTCCCTACTGCCGGGAGCCCCCCCCCCCCCTTCTTTGCCCCTTCTGCCCTGCAGTGCTGCTAGATTCCCTCCTCTCCTCTCCTCCCGGCTGCTGCAGGGGATGTTTCAAGATGGAGAGCGGAGGAAGGGGCTAGTAAATATGTAATTTACCTGCATCTTCCTTTTCTAAATGAATACAGTGAACACACTCACTCACTGTGTCCATTCATAACTGAAGCATAGTAAATTGTGTTTACTATGCTTCTGTTTGTGATTGAATAGGAAGCCACTCAGCACAGACCGATTCATTCACTGCTCCATGCAGCCGAGGCTGCAAAGAAAGGCATGTGTGTTTGAGGTTGGGGGTGCACACCCTAATGCAGTAGGCTGCGCACACCTATGGCAGTGGTTTTCAAGCCAGTGTGCATGGAGCCTTAATACTTTTTCCAAAGGTAGAAAGAACTGAAACATTCCACAGGAATCTCTTTCCCACTCTTTTTCCTCCTTGAATGTAATTGGAAAGAATACTGTTACGTCAATGTACTATTCAGGGTTGGGACAAGGGGTGGGCAAGAGGGGCGGCTGCCCTGGGTGGAATGGTTTATTGCAGGGATGGGGGGCACCCTGACCCTAAGGGAATGGGCGGCGCAGTTTTGCATTTTTGCCCTGGGTGCTCGATGACCTTGTCCCGTCACTGGTATTATTGGAACATTGTTACGTGATCACCAACTCTAGGTGGGAATCATGGGGTCTGCCCCCCCTGCCCCCCCCCCCCCAGCACCCTCGCTGTGGCCATGGCTGTTAGTAACATTCTGGTCAAAGCATTTGTATAGAGCAAACTTTCAGTGGAAGGACTTGCATACTAAGGTGTACATGTGCCTATGAAAGATACAAAATCTCAACAATATATGAGCACTCCAAAAAAATGTCCTGGTCAAGAGTTTCTTTCTTTATTTGTAGCAATTCACAGAACGTGCAGTCAACCGTTTTTGACAGATATATGATATAAAAATAGTACTACCATTGTTTATAAAGTGTGCTAAAACCCTAAAAGCAAATATTTAATATATTAAAGTTTACTGATCCTTGAAGTAATTCTAATGGTTAACTTAAAAAAAAAATATATATATATATATATATATATCTATATATATATATATAGATATATATATATATATATATAATAAATAATATATAAAATAAAATAATAAAAATTATAAAATAATAAATAATATATAATAATAATAATAATAAAATAACAAAAATTAATAAAATAATAAATAAAATTAATAAAATAAAATAAAATAATATATATCTCAAGCAACGGTTTTCCACAGAGCAGCCTCGATCCTCCTTTTTTTTTTGGGTTGCTCGCTGATGCTCCTGGCCCCTCCCTTCTGCCAAGTCACTGGCTGTGATTGACAGCAGCGGGAGCCAATGGCTCCTGCTGCTGTGTCTGAGCCAATGAGAAGAGAGAGAGAGAGCTGGGAAGGCCTTGGCTCTCATGCACATTGATGGATTGAGATCGGGCTCAGGTAAGTATTTGGGGAGGAAGCTGCTTGCGGAATGTTTTTCACTTTAATGCTTAGAATGCATTATGGTAAAAAAAAAAAAACTTCTGTCTATAAAACTACTTTAAATGTTGTGCCTGGATTCACTTTACCCCTTTATTTTCTTCTGTTGCTCCAGCCAGTAAGTTTGTTATTTTTCCACCTTTAACAGACCAAGCTGTCCAGTAGAAATGGCAGTTAGGCGGTTGAGACAAACCATTTACCAATGATCCACGTTTATTTATTTCTGTAAAACCTTTATTCCAAAAGAAAAAAAAAACTGTTGCTGTAACTGCTTAAAAAGTGGTAAGGGGAGTTTGGCTTTAATTTGTTAGTCAAGTCCATCTAAATCTGCTAGTGAATCTAACACTACCTTCTGCCCAGGTTGCCAATGGTGCTGTCCAAGGGTGGCTATATTGCTCCTCTATAGAGTGGAGACAGCCTAAAGCCCCGTACACACGATCAGATTATCGAACGATCTGTCGTCCGTTTTTTGTGGCATGCTAGTCTGATGTGGAAAGTGAAGAGGTTATTTTCATACGAATTATCCCGTATGACAGAATTCTACTTCAGAAGTGATGTCATGTGTTGGATTGCTTTGTATGTGTTCTTTTGTCTCTGAGCATGCCTAGTCTTGCTCTTAAGATTTTTTTCTGTCGAAATCTGTACTAATGAGATGAAAATCGGACGTTGTATTATGGACAACAAAAATTTTATAGCCTGCACATCAGGATTTTGTCAGCTGAAAAGTCAGAGTTGGCTGTCGAAAGCACCATACTAACAATCCGAAAATCGGCAGATCGGTCGTCGGACGAAATTTCCCTTCCGAATTTTGTTATCGTGTGTACGGGACTTAAGACAGGAAGTGTGTTATTGGCCGGTTTACCACCTGAAAAAAGAAAGCTTATGCAGCCATCATATTTAGGGATTGCTAAATTCCTATGTATTACATTTTTGTTTTGGGGTTTGGACACTTTAGTAGTCAGCAAAGCAAAGCCAAGAATTTTTGGTGCCTTCATTATTCAGCATGGTTGACCCTAGTAGTTATTTTCTGTAATATTATATCATTAATCTGAACATTGACAGACCTGGCAGAAGCACACACGCCCACACTGCTGCAGGATGAGATACAAAAGATTTTCTTTCAACCAAATACAGAAGATAACAAGTTACATCTTTACCACATTCGATTAAAAAAGAAAACATTTAACAGAAAGTTATTTACTGATTCTATAAAACCTTTCAGCATTGTGTATTCAAACAGACCCAGAGGTTTTCCAAGCTCTCTATACCTCTAGACAAGGTGCCCAACGTCAATAGATGGCAATCTCCCAATCCACCCTGGTCCAGTGTGTTTGGGGCATTGTGCGACATCTTAAAATGACAATGCCTGATTACTATTGTTCTTCCCGATACCTCAGCCCCCTCCTCAATTGCCCTGAACTGGAATAATTATTTGATTAACCTTTTAATGCCACCTCCTGCCAGCCCTTTATGTGGGCTTTAATGCCTGAGAAGCAGTGTGGATTCTGTATTATGTGACCATTGTTTATTGGCTCTCACATTGGTCACATGATCAGAAGCCCTTCCTGCTATTGGTGACAATTCGGTCAGTATGCTGGGAGCCCACCTTCCTTGCCCCTGCATATATGTGTTACACGCTTGGCAAGAGGTTAAAGGATCAGTCCACCCAAAACAGTTATTTCAGTTATGGATAGTTGCTGGCAGAGGCGTAACTAGAACCTTCAGGGCCCTGATGCAAGAAACCATGAAGGGCCCCCCAGACCCCTGGCCGGGGCCCTTACCTTCAAGCCCAGGGCTCTTCCCACTAATCCTGGGGCTCTTTACACTCGTTCCATGGCCTTTTATTACGGTCCCGCAGCAGGATTCTTTCACAAGTTCTGCAGTGGGCCCCCTTTCTGCAATCTTGGGGCCTCCCCACAGTGGTGCAATGCCAGGGTCCGGTCGCAAGTGTGACCTTTGCAATCCTGGAAGTTCACCCACTGGTTTGCTACCGGGCCCCCTGGAGCATGGGGCCCGGTAGCGATTGCAACCCCTGCAACCCCTGTAGTTACGCCCCTGGTTGCTGGAGTGTTAAACAATATGGCGGTGTCTTATATCTGAGAAATTTGACTAAGTACGCTCCCGGGTAGCGGTATCCTGGGCGTCTATGTAGTGTAATAAGTGCCACATCCTATTGAAAGATTGAAAAAAACTAAATAGAAAGAAACGTGGACTTTGAAGGAACGAAATACTTAAAAATATAACATTTTATTGAATAATCTATATATAAGCATCAAAAGAAAAAGCACAAAAAACATAACAATGTAACATCCCATTCATAGAGGGAAACATCAGGATACCAAAACGGTGCCTCCATCTGACTGGATGCAGACACTGATCAGCTGACAGTTTTCCAACCGGCTTATTTTGACAAAAGTCGATTGAATAATCGACTTTTGTTAAACTAAACTGTGCTGGCACAGTCATAAGTTATGCAAATTTTGGACCAGCCTTGGGAATTGGCCAAAATTGGAGCAATGTATGGCCACTTCTAGGATTTATCTTCTTTTGCAGAATAGATGTTTTAGAAAGTCACTTTAGGAACATTGGGAATTAATGGGAGCCATGCTGCCCATCCCCACCCATAGACATCTATGACATGTTCAGGGGGGGCTCCACATTTTTGGAATTCTTCCACATGTATATAACTGTCAGAGCCACGCAGATTCCACAAACAGCTATTATTCAGCTTCACAAAAGAAATATAGCCAGTTAAATGAGTTGTAAAGTCAGAAGGTTTTTTTATCTTAATTCATCGCAATAAGATAAAAAGCCCCTTGTGTGCAGCAGCCTTCACAGCACCCCCTAATACTTACCTGAGCCCCATCTCTGTCTAGTGATATCCACTGGTTCCTTGGCCTTCCGGGACTCTCCCTCCTGATTGGCTGGGACACAGCCACGGCGCCATTGACTCCCACGGCTGTCAATCAAAGTCAGTTAGCCAAACAGGAGAGAAAGGGGGCAGAGCCAAAGGGCAGCTCCATGTCTGAATGGACTCACAGAGCTGTAGCTTTGCTCTGGTGCCCCCATAGCAAGCTGCTTGCTGTGGGGCCACTCGATAGGAGGGAGGGGTCAGAAGCATGAAAAGAGGGACCCAAGAAGAAGAGGATCCGGGCTGCTCTGTACAAAACCACTGCACAGAGCAAGTAAGTATAACATGTTTATTTTTTTATTTTTTTTAAAAAAAGGAGACTTTACAATCACTTTAAGCTTTATATATATTGACAGGTGGATGGATGCATGGATAAGCATTTACTTAGCTAAAAAAAATCTGAAAATTAAGTATGTCTGTTCTTTATACCAGAACAATAAATCTACCTGCACAGAATATTTATATGACAAGAAAAAATAATTATGTGACAAAACATTATAAAAGGCTATGTAGCAGGAGGAAAGAGAGGAAGGTGAGGAAAAATAAGTGGTTGAGGGCAGGCGAGGTACAGTGGATTTCTGTATTCATTAAACACCCTTCTTAGCTTATCTAGAGCCAGAGGCTTGTCATCAGGACAGCACAATGTGTGAGGCTGAGGAGACAGGCAATGTGCAGCACACTGATTACAGTATCAGCATGGCCCAGATGTAGAGGGGAGGCAGTGGTGAGATTGGAGAAGAGAGAAGAGGAAGGTGAGAGAGAGAGAGAGAGAGAGAGAGAGAGAGAGGAGAGGAGACTGGCTAAGATTTTAGACAGGGATTGAAAAAAAAAAAAAAAAAAGAACATGACACCAAAAATGACTGCAAGAACATGCATACACAGTCCTGTACATTATACATGTCCTGTATATTATATTATATTATATTATATTATCACCATTTGCTGCAATGCTATAATAAAAAAGGGAAACCTTTCCGATAAACTGTTTTTTATTAGAATTATGTAAAATAAGCAGAGGATTTTAGTGTGGGATTTATCAAATTATAATTATAGTACTATACATGATATTAGAAAATAAAAGAATAATAGAAAATCTAACACTGAATTCAGGGGCCAAGAAATACGAGGTCACCTAGAAATGTAGGAGCCCGAAAGATCTATGTATCTATCTAGTTACATTATATATATATATATATATTTTCAAAGTCAAACTGGTAGTTTAATTAGCTCCTGTCCAAGTTGCCCTTAATATGTATATGTATATATGTATGTATGTATGTATGTAAGATAGGGAATTTAGATTGTAAGCCCCTTGAAGGCAGGGACTGATGTGGCTGTTGGCACTAGATTAGTAGGCATTTTAGTAGGTAGTTGCCACTACTAAAATACCTGTAACACAATGTATATATGTACACACACACACACACATATATATATATATATACCTTATAGATAGATAATATCTCAATCTTCTCAATCTCTCGTTATCTATATATATACATATACACACACTAGCTGCATATAAATAATATATCCACCCCTTGTATCATCAGCCTTTTACTCTACAATACATAACCAAAGCTACTTGCATCCATTTTGCTCTCTGAACATATGTTTAGTAGTATGAACCTCCTTGGTGTTTTAATTAATTTTATTAATTACTCAGGCTAATTATTGCCAATGATTTTTCATTCCATGACATATACAGGGGGTATTGTGCTGGCTTGGCAGATCACAGCCTGATGTAAGGATGCAATACAGAGATGGCAGTAAATGTCCTTTTTCTATAGAGCTGAAGCTTCTGGAATGATTCTGTTTCCAGACTCCTTCTATAGAATGTGAGGGCATCAGGTTCTGACCCTTCTCCTTGCGATCTGATTCCATGTCATATTGTGCCCTGATTTACTATACGATCGTACAGAAGTCTGTTCGATGTGCATTAAAGATCACGATGTGTCTGTAGTGAGTGAGAATGAAGTGGGGGGTGGGGGAGGGGATCCCTCTGGCACATCAGACAGAGGGGGGGGGGGGGACTTCTCCACTCCAGAACTAATCCAATAATGTCCAAACATGTCCTATCACAGGGACTATCACAGGAACAGGGAGGAAAGTCATTTAACACCTCCGAAACATCTCAGGATAGAATGTGGAGGAATTCACAGGAAATCAAACTTTTCCTTTCATCTTGTTACATTGTTTCTCGCATTGGATAGACTCTTAAAGGGCCAGTGAATATAGAATGTCATGCCACATGCCATATCTGATAATTGTATTCTCTAACATCGATGTACATAAAAATACATTTTAAGAACGGTTTTGAGACTCAACATGCCAAATACAATCCAATATTGTATCTAAATGAAGTGCCAGATCGATTGCCCAAAACAAACCTCTTATTTCTTTATACATGTCATGGTTTAGATCCATGGTTCAATGCAATGAAATCACCTGACCAATGGCCCATTTCTTCTATGGGATCACTGGAAAGGAAACCAGCTGGATGGGGGAATCCATCTCTTTTCAGTTTTGATTATTTCCTATAGGTTCAGAAATATTATTTAAGTGATTTAACATAAACCCATATAGCCTGGCTAATATGTATGAAATAGCTTAGAGACCCCCCCCCCCCCCCAGATAAACCCCATCTTCTCCAGCTGCCACCAATCGGAAGGGAAGGGGTTACAGACACGAAGCCTGGGGTAACAAAGTGATTCGGTGTACCGTAGCGTGCGATAATGTGAGAAATCCAACATCTGACCATTGTAGGAGAGGAGCTCTTCTCCATCACTTCATCTGGAATCCTTATCTTAATTATGCTCATTATTAGTGCAAACAGATGTCGTGCACATTCATGTCACCTCTCAGAGGGGGACGTTCATCAGACTTGGGTGTCTTTCCTTCTTGTGGGTTCCAAAAACACCTCCACCTGGGAGCCTGACCTGACCTGTCCTCACAGCTCTGTGCCAGGAGGATCTACTATAGGGAGCTCTACAATATCCTCCATATCTCAGAACATCTTATACTCATCATATAGGATCCTTCTATTTATATATATATGATCCAATATCCTCCATATCCCAGAACATCATATAATTATCATATAGGATCCTTCTATTTATATATATATATATATATGATCCAATATCCTCCATATCCCAGCACATCATATAGGATTCTTCTATTTATATATATATATATATATGATCCAACATCCTCCATATCCCAGCACATCATATACTTATCATATAGGATCCTTCTATTTGTCTATCTGATCCAAAATCCTCCATATCCCAGAACATCGTATACTAATCATATAGGATCATTCTATTTATATATATATATGATCCAATATCCTCCATATCTCAGAACATCATATACTCATCATATAGGATCATTCTATTTATCTATCTGATCCAATATCCATATCCCAGCACAGCATATAGGATCCTTCTATTTATATGTATATGATCCAATATCCTCCATATCCCAACACATCATATACTCATCATATAGGATCCTTCTATTTATCAATCTGATTCAATACCCTCCATATCCCAGAACATCATATACTCATCATATAGGATCCTTCATCTATCTGATCCAATATCCTCCATATCCCAACATATCATATACTCTTCATATAGGATACTTCTATTTATCGATCTGATCCAATATCCTCCATATCCCAACACATCATATACTCATCATATAGGATCCTTCTATTTATCGATCTGATCCAAAATCTTCTATTTCCCAACACATCATATACTCATCATATAGGACCCTTCTATTTATCTATCTGATCCAATATCCTCCATATCCCAGCACATCATATATTCATCATATATGATCCTTCTATTTATCTATCTGATCTATCCTCCATATCCCAGCACATCACATACTCTTCATATAGGATCCTTCTATTTATCTATCTGATCATACCAATACATTTTATATATGGGCGAAATAATGCTATAGATTATATACACACCAACCTACACTCTACTTTTTTCTTTTCTCTTTGTTTCTTTTTTTTTTCTTTCTTTATTTCCTTTTTTCTTTTTTTCTTTTCCATATACACGTGTTATATACGGGTGAAATTATGCCATAGATGTTTATATACCTATATACTACTATACTACATACATACACAAGTAACTATAGCCACTCTATCTATCTAATGATATAAGAAATCGTAGAAGAAATGCATGTGTATGTATATGTAGAAAATTTTAATGTAGGATCTATGCGCATAACTATGCGTATATGTCATATATAATTGTATAAATTAATTTAGAAATTCAGTACAACACACAGACAACAGTCCAATTAATCAAAAAGTGGAAATTTGGACGACTTCATACAATAATGTTTATGCTACAAATACATACACACAAAACACAACTGTGCAAACACCGAAACACCGATATAACAAACAAGCTGTTTTTTAAAAGCTGCAAAACACAGAAAAATACACACACATGTGTATATATATATATATATATATGTATTTTTCTGTGTTTATAAATATATATCTCACATAAGTTGATATGTGAGAAAGAAAGAAATAAAGATACAATTACATGATCTGTGTTTAGATGTGATTGTCCCTGTTCTGTAGATGGGTGATCGGTTGTGTATAGATCTGATTGTCCCTGTTCTGTATGTGTGTGATCGGTTGTATATAGATGTGATTGTCCCTGTTCTGTAGATGGGTGATCGGTTGTGTATAGATGTGATTGTCCCTGTTCTGTATGTGTGTGATCGGTTGTATATAGATGTGATTGTCCCTGTTCTGTAGATGGGTGATCGGTTGTGTATAGATGTGATTGTCCCTGTTCTGTAGATGGGTGATCGGTTGTGTATAGATGCGATTGTCCCTGTTCTGTAGATGTGTGATCGGTTGTGTATAGATGCGATTGTCCCTGTTCTGTATGTGTGTGATCGGTTGTATATAGATGTGATTGTCCCTGTTCTGTAGATGGGTGATCGGTTGTGTATAGATGTGATTGTCCCTGTTCTGTATGTGTGTGATCGGTTGTATATAGATGTGATTGTCCCTGTTCTGTAGATGGGTGATCGGTTGTGTATAGATGTGATTGTCCCTGTTCTGTAGATGGGTGATCGGTTGTGTATAGATGTGATTGTCCCTGTTCTGTAGATGGGTGATCGGTTGTGTATAGATGTGATTGTCCCTGTTCTGTAGATGGGTGATCGGTTGTGTATAGATGTGATTGTCCCTGTTCTGTAGGTGTGTGATCGGTTGTGTATAGATGTGATTGTCCCTGTTCTGTAGATGGGTGATCGATTGTGTGATTGTCCCTGTTCTGTAGATGTGTGATCGGTTGTGTATTGCTGAGTGGAGTTACAAGATGTCTCCTCTCCTCCACATTGTCATGCACAATCAGCGCCCATATTAATCCTGAGTGATTAGCGATCTGTCTGTCTGGGAGCCCACTCTCTATCTGTCTTCCAGGCTGCCAACTAGAATCTTAGAAAAACACCATTTGCGCTATTAAAAGCCGATCCAGACATGAGCGAAGTGTGGAGGGTGAGCGTGAGAATCGTGCACCGAGTCCCCAGATCACCTTCTCCAGCCCAGCATGTGACAGTTTCCCACACAACAAAAGACAGCCAGCACTCAGCCGGCCAAGGCAGCTATTACTGTGCCCACTCCATGCAGATCCCATCCATGCCGTACAATGACTGCCCATTTCGGGAATTTTCACATCAGACAGCACACAAAGGATGTCACATCCCATTCCCAGGTGACACCAAGGAAAGTAAATAATGGAATAATGGCTTCTCTTGTGACAGTTTACAGAAAGTCCTGCATTGAGGAGATAAGAACATCTGTGCTAATATATATATATATATATATATATATATATATATATACTGACCCTTATCATCACCGAGCTTTTAGGATTTTTACTTTGTTTTGTTTTTAATGTTCACTTAAGTTCATATAGTACTACAAACAAACCATTGAGACCCTGCTGGGATTTGTAGTTCTACCAGGGCTGTCAAGCCTTAGAGATCACATTTGTCCAGTAAAAGTGCAAGCTCTGTTATCATCACACTACACATCTCAGCATGCTTTGCAAGCATCACGATTTTACTTGTAGTTCCACCAAATCTTCAAGAGTCCTACAAAAGCTTTAGCCTTAAAGATCACATTTGTCCAGCAGAAGTGCAAGCTTTGCTGCTTTAGCACTACATATCTCAGCATGCCTTGCAAGTTGCCTGCGACTACTTATAGTTCCATGAAAGCTTCTGCCTTATAGGTCACTTTGTCCAGCAGAAACGCAAGCTCTGCTGTAGCACTACATATCTCAGTATGCCTTAAAAACTTAATGCTTCAATCTTTACATTTTGTCCATCATAAGTGCAAGCTCTGTTATTTGAGCACTACTAATCTCAGCATGCCTTAAAAACATCATGCTTCAATCTTTACATTTTGTCCATCATAAGTGCAAGCTCTGTTATTTGAGCACTACTAATCTCAGCATGCCTTAAAAACATCATGCTTCAATCTACATTTTGTCCATCATAAGTGCAAGCTCTGTTGTTTGAGCACTACTAATCTCAGCATGCCTTGCAAGCTTCCTGCGGTTACTTATAGTTCCAGGAAAGCTTCAGAGTCCAACAAAAGCTTCAAGCCTCATAGATCACATTTGTTTTGGAGAAATGCAAGCTCTATTGCTGTAGCACTACATATATCAGCATGCCTTGCAAGCATTCTGCGACTACTTACAGTTCCATAAAAGCTTTAGCCTTATAGGTCCCTTTTGCCCAGCAAATGCACAAGCTCTGCTGTAGCACTACATATCTCAGCATGCATTGCAAGCATCCTGGACTACTTACAGCTTCATTGGTCACTTTTGTCCAGCAGAAGTACAAGCTCTGTTGTAGCACTACATATCTCAGCATACCTTACACACATGATGCTGCCATTTATAGTTCCACAAAAGCTTCAAAGTTGCACGAAAGCTTCAGCTTTTTAGATCACATTTGTCCAGCAGAAGTGCAAGCTCTGCTGCTTTAGCACTACATATCTCAGCATGCCTTACAAACATGATGCTGCCATTTATAGTTCCACAAAAGCTTCAAAGTTGCACGAAAGCTTCAGCTTTTTAAATCACATTTGTCCAGCAGAAGTGCAAGCTCTGCTGCTTTAGCACTACATATCTCAGCATGCCTTACAAACATGATGCTGCCATTTATAGTTCCACAAAAGCTTCAAAGTTGCACGAAAGCTTCAGCTTTTTAAATCACATTTGTCCAGCAGAAGTGCAAGCTCTGCTGCTTTAGCACTACATATCTCAGCAAAACTTACAAGCGACCTGCTGCTACTTATAGTCCCACAAAAGCTTAAGTCTTATAGATCAAATTTATCCAGCAGAAGTGCAGAATCTGCTGTGGTAGCACCAATATCTGAGCATGCCTTGCAAGCATCCTGCTGCTACTTATAGTTCCACAAAATCCCCGGCCTCATAGATCACATTTAACCAGCAGAAATGCAAGCTCTGTTGTTGTTGCACTGCATATCTCAGCATACCTTGCAAGCGTCATTCTGCTATTTATAGTGCCACAAAAGCTCCAGAGTCCCAGTTGTGTTACTATCCAAAGCATTGATTTTATTATCAGAAGTCTAGTGTTATTTACCGCAATCTTTGCGCCTGGGCACACATTTAATTGTAGGCTTAACTAAGCAGAAACCTTCTATATAATAAGCTGGGTGCAGTTAAATATTTGGCAGCAGGATACAGTCTATTGAAAACAGTCCTCAGCAGTATTAAAATTGGAACACAATGTTATTTGGCCAGAACTGCTGCCTAGAACTCAGACTATGCTCATTGGTATCTCTCCTTATATATTGATTTATTCCTTTTTAGACTACAATGTTTTTTTTTTTTTAACCTGATCATTTTAAAGTGTTTAAATAACCAATGAAATAAGCTCTGTATTGATCAGCACATTACTTTAAATTAATCCAAAGCCTTCATGACAATGGGCTTCATGAAGTGCCTGGCTTCTGCCACATATCTTGGATTAGAACATTGATCCAATGGCACTGTCACCAAATCCAGACAGAGAGGAGCTGCTGGGATCATCCAGAGATGCCCACCAGGAGCCACAATGACTAATATTAGATACAGGACCCAGCTATTGATCGTTATGGATTGGCAGCCAGCTCTGAGAACTTGATTTGGATGAAGCTTGCAAAAAAACTGGAGGAAACTGCCTGTTCACATTGGGTTTCCTAAGGAAATCTGTGCTGATCTGCAAGGAAACTGTGCATGACATTGTATGTCCCACCAGGAAACACAAAACACACTATCAACCACCCAAAGCAGGCTGCTGCTTATCTCTGGCAAGCCTCAAATCTGTTAGAAAACAAGGCCAGATGCCCGGTCACTTCCACGACAGGATTAAAGGCTCCACAATGGAAAAAGATACATGTGGCCAGAGACAGGCAGCCTAGCAAGCCCTGCACTGCACAAGCTGGGACAGGGACTACAATAGATGTCATCTGGATGTGTCAACTGTCACTGTCAAGATAAACAAACAGTTAGAGTGGGTCATTTAGGAACACACTGCCCACTTGCTTGATCAGGAACTGATGGAAAAATGCTGATTGCATGAAATACTATTAATATGGATGACATTCATAATAATAAATACCCAGCAGTTAATTTTTACAAATTATAGAAAAACAACAACTATGACCTAAAATAAAGGCTTATTTTATCTAGGTGGGGGTTGACTGCTGGCTGCAAGCAAGACTTTTGCTGGAGTTTTTGTAACTCATCCCTGGTATGTTGCAAGGATCTGTTGTGGCCAAATATTTGCACTTGAAAGAAGAAGTACATAGGAGTAGAGGCTACTGTGCACATACTGTATAAGGAGACCAAGCCAGATGGGTCCTGTTTTATGTCACTCCTCACTCCTCAGTCTGAGTGTATACAGAGCTGCACATGGAGCATGGACATACATGGAAAACATGCAGCCCTGGACCTAGGAGCTTACACTTTAATATTCACTGACAGCAGCTCCTTAAACTTTATATCCTGGAAGACCATCAAGCCAGAGCTGGAAACCTCAGACAGAAATCTGTTTCCCCCATCATATAACAGAGCTCTCTATGTTTGCCATAAATTCTGTAATAAAGACGTCTTTGTTCTATCTGATTAAGGCGATTTAAACAATATGCTGCAGACAGTCTCTCCCTTCCCCCCTCCTTTATTCATGCTATGTGGCTACAAAGTAGGACAGAAATTAGAACTGTATGTATAGGTCCAGAAAATCATATAATTCATACATTTATTACAACATGGACACAAGCAACCTAAACACTCCCAATAATATGATCAATATATCAGGAACCGCATCACCCTAAGAATAATAATATTAATAACAATAATATGAATAATAATAAAACTAAAACTTTAAATGGCTACTGCTTCACTGTAAGTCCTATTATCTAATATGGAACGTCTGCATTACTCAAAAATGTAATATTACAATACATTGGTACATAACCGTAAATCTTGCTCTGATAATGGATGTTGGTGAGATAATTCAGCTATGCATCATCCCATATCAGTGCTATAATACCCATGCATCACATCCAAATGCTCATATCATAACCTATACATCACCCCAAACATACCTACACCTAGGCATGACCCTAAATAGAATCCAATTTCTAAAGGTTTGTTCTGCTGTATCACCCCATGCACAGACTTACATCACCCCATACAGGCATGTACAATGTTTAAAGCTGTATAAGGTACATTCCTGCATTACCCCATAAAGAGCTGTGCATTGCATAATCTTGTATCATTCCCACATAGGACTGTAGTAAGTATACTTCTGCATCACCCCATATAGAACTGTAAAGGTAAACTTCTGCATTACCTCTGTAGAATGTAAAATCCTACATCACCCCACATAGATACTGTCCCTATAACACCCCATAAAACAATGTACATACTTGCATCACTCCATATAGAGCTGTATAATGTATAGTCCTGCATCATCCCAAAACAAGCTATACAACTGGCATCACTCCATATAGAGCTGAACAGAGTAAGCTCTGATCACCCCATATAGAAATGTACTGTTTATATTCCTGAACACCCTATATAGATATGGATATTGTAAATTACTGATCACTCCTTATAGAGGTGTACAATGTACAAGTCTGGTCACTCCATACATATCTGTACAATATACACCCCTGATTACCCCATTCAGAAATATACACTATATGGCCCTGATCATCCTATACTCCTGATCACCCCGTAAAGAGCTGCACAATATATAATCCCGATGACCCCAGAAAAGGATGTACAGTGTGACACTTCGGATTACCACATATAGAGCTGTATAATGTTCATTCCTGATCAACCTATACAAAACTGTGTAAAATAATATCCTGATCTCCCCATACAAAACTGTGCAAAATAATATCCTGATCACCCCATACAAAACTGTGCAAAATAATATCCTGATCTCCCCATACAAAACTGTGCAAAATAATATCCTGATCTCCCCATACAAAACTGTGCAAAATAATATCCTGATCTCCCCATACAAAACTGTGCAAAATAAAATCCTGGTCACCCCATACAAAACTGTGCAAAATAAAATCCTGATCACACTATACAAAAATGTGCAAAATAAAATCCTGATCACCCCATACAAAACTGTGCAAAATAAAATCCTGATCACACTATACAGAGCTGAACAATATAAACATTTGATCATCCTATACAGAGCTGTATAATATAAAATAATGAGCTTCCTATACAGAGCTGTACAATAACATCAAGATCATTCCATATAGAGCTGCAAAACAAAAGTGCTGATCACCTCATATGGAGCTGTACAATATAAGACCATGATCACCCTATATTTTATTGCACAATATATAAGGCTCATTGATGCTTTTGTAATATACACCTCTGGTCACCCCATAAAGAGCTATTCAAGATACCTCTCTGATCAACTCATATAAAGCTATTCGCTGTACCCCTCCTGACCACCCCATATAGATCTGGTCATTGTATTCTCTTGATCACCCATTATAGAGTTGATCATTGCACCCTCCTGATTACCCATACCATATACATCTAATCATTGCACCCTCCTGATCATCCCATATAAATCGAATTATTGTACCCTTCTGATCACTCCATATAGAACTTACCATCACCCTCCTGATCCTGATTGCCCTATATAAATCTAATCATTGCACCCTTCTGATCACCCCATATATATCTAATCATGGAACCCCCCTTGATCACCCCATATAGATGTAATCATTGCACCCCCTGATCACCCCATATACATCCAATCATTGCACCCTGCTAATCATTCCTTTTAGATCTAATCATTGCACCCTCCTGATCACCCCATATAGAGCAGATCATTGCACCCTCCTGATCAACCCAAATAGATCTATACGTTGCACCCTTCTGATCACCCCTATATAGATCTATACATTGCACCCTCCTGATCACCCCATATAGAGCTGATCATTGCACCCTCCTGATCACCCCATATAGATATATACATTGCACCCTCCTGATCACCTCATATACAGCTGATCATTGCACCCTCCTGATCACCCATATGGATCTATACATTGCACCCTCCTGATCACCCCATATGGATCTAAAAATTGCACCCCCCTAATCACCCCATATAAATCTATACATTGCACCCTCATAATCACCCCATATAGATCTATACATTGCACCCCCTAATCACCCCATATAGATCTATACAGTGCACCCTCCTGATCACCCCATATAGATCTATACATTGCACCCCCTAATCACCCCATATAGATCTATACATTGCACCCCCTGATCACCCCATATAGATCTATACATTGCACCCCCTAATCACCCCATATAGATCTATACATTGCACCCCCTGATCACCCCACAAAGTCTGTGAACTTTCAGCATCACCTTGGCTGTGTCAGGATGCAGAAGACCTTAGAAGAAGGTAAGTCACCCCCCCCCCCCCCCCCATCTCCGAGAAGCATCGAATGATGACAGCCTACTTACACTGGAAGGGGCTTGAGATTCCCACCATTCGCCACAGGCTTGTAACTGCAAATAAAAGTTCCTGCTCCGTGCCGGGGAGAAGCGGAGACGTCTGGGGTGGGGGGGTACAGAAGAAGAAGGAGGGGGGGGGGTCTGGAAAGTCAAAGACCCAAAGTGTAGGAGAAGAGGAGGAATGCGGCCAGATGATCGGCGTCCGCTGTCACAAGTCACAGAAGAAGAGGTCCAGCTGGGAGAGGAGAGGAGCTGAGCCGGGGGGGCTGCACTCCCGGAATCGGTGCTGTGTCCGGAGGGGTACGGAGACACATTTATTAGAAGCGATGTGTGCTTGTGTCACCGACGAGGAAGAAGCCTGATCTGTGCTGATTTCCACCATAAGGCTGCGATCCTCCCCTCCTCCCTTCACCTCCTCCCCTCCACTCTGTTTATTTCTTCCTCTCTCTGACACTTCGTCTCCTTGTAAAGTCAGGCTGCAGCACACTGGCAGCAGACGGCCGGGCGGTGCTCCCCAGGTGCAGGGCTCCCCCACCAGTGGGAGGTGATAGAGGTAGCTGCAGACATCTGTGTCGGGAAAGGGTCAGGGGGGGTCAAGTCCTGCTAACAATAGGGACAGCACATTGGCTTTTTTCTTCTGGGCTGTGTGCCTACTGCTTTCTCCTGGATGTTTTGTCCCTCTTAGACCTGGTGGACTGGTAACATGTTCCCTAAATCTGCCTGGCCTGCAGTAACCCAAGACAAGCACTTTCCCCCCTGACCATCTGGACTGTCACAGCTCCTCCTGCCTGCCTGCCTGGGACTCATCACTGTGCACAATCCAAGCCTCTCTCACACCCTAATCCCCTTCTGTTACTGCATTCTTTTTTTTCCCCAATCTGTTTGTTTTTGCATTAAGTAATGGTCTAAGGGGCAACAAAGAGGTGTGACTTGTCTCCCATTTCCTCCTTATCTGACAAAAAAAAATCTAGTGCAGGCAAGCAGCAATAGATAATAATATCTGACCTTCATATAGAGAGAAAAAATGAATTGCCTGTGCAACGCATCAATAGTGAGAACCTGGGACACAAATTCAGAAGCACAGGACTGTCTCAGGGAATCATCAGATGGTCCTTTGTGGTCTGGTATGAATATCCTAGGCTGGCTTCATCTCTTTTTCATGGATAGTGTAGGACACACTGATAATGGGGTACTTTGACGTAGTGGTGGGCTTGAGCACTATATAGCCATATGGTGGGACCAAACCCCCATTTTTATTTATGGATTGTCTTCAAATTTGGTAGTCATTTCTTTTGCATGTGTGCGCTACTCTTTTTTAATATACATGTCTTTAGGTTCATAGCTGCACCAGCTTTAGAAATACATGGGTATGCTCCCCCAAATTTTTTGCACAAATATCCTAATGTCTGTACACACACTGAGATTATTGGATGCATGATCGTCCATTTTTTTTTGCATGCTAATCTCATATCAAAAATGACGTCTACTTGAATCTTGATTGACCCCAGGGTGGATGACGTGCCCTAGGGGATGATGGTTAATGCCCTTCAGGTTGATTTTGCTGTTGCTGCTTATCATCTGGGCCCCTGCGTGGGTACCGTGCCTCAGCCCCGGTTCACACTTGTGCGTGTGCGGGGTCCGCATGTAATGTCGGAGCGCACTGCTCCGACATTACATGCGATCGGCTGTGCGGTGCGAGTTTAGCCATACAGTTTGTATGGCTAAATTCGCACCGCAGCCGCTCCAAACACGCACAGGGACCCTTTTTTCTAGCCGCATCAGGATCGGATCGCACAGCGGTTCACACTTGTGCGATCCGATCCTGTGCGAACTGCACGATCGCACTGCGATATGCGATCAAACTGGGGGTGTCGTTAAGATTACATTGACACCCCCAGAGGATCGCATATGGCAGTGTGAACTGCCGGGGGTGCGTGTGCGATGCGGGAACAGGCTGCGAGTTCGCAGCCTTCCCGCATCGCATCAGTGTGAACCGGACCTTATAGTCTGTACTATTGAGTAGTTCGGTTCAGTGTGAACCTTGGCACCAAAGTTTTTTTTGTTGTTGTTGGTTTTCTTTCTTTGTTTTTGTTTGAAATTCAATAAAAAAGATTTAAAAAAACAAAAAAAAAAACAAAAAACAAAAAAACAAAATGACGTCTACTGAAGTTACGAAAATTCTTGTACAACAGAATAAAAATTCGGAAGTGATGTAATGTGTTGTAGACCTGGTGGACTGGTAACGTGCTCCCTATATCTGTGTATTGGTATTGCATTTTCAAACAACAACCATACTTATTAAATGAAAATTGTATGATCTGGTATTGTACGAGAAAAATTTTTCGCGCACGCTGATAATATCGGATGAACTGTCATGATCGGGTCTCAGAAGCTATGTACTAATGATCAGATTATCGTACGTTTGCTTCAAAAATAGAATTTTTCATACAATTTTCTTTTTCTCAATATGTATTGCATTTTCAAACAACAACCGTACTTATTAAATGAAAATTGTACGATCTGGTATTGTACGAGAAACTTTTTTGCGCATGCTGATATTATCGGATGAACTGTCATGATCAGGTTCTCAGAAGCTGTGTACTAATGATCAGATTATCGTATGATCGCTTCAAAAATAGGATTTTTCATACAATTTTCTTTTTCTCAATATGTATTGCATTTTCAAACAACAACTGTACTTATTAAAGGAAAATTGTACGATCTGGTATTGTACGAGAAAAATGTTCGCGCATGCTGATAATATCGGATGAACTGTCATGATCGGGTTTCAGAAGCTGTGTACTAATGATCAGATTATCGTACAATCGCTTCAAAAATAGGATTTTTCATACAATTTTCTTTTTCTCAATATGTATTGCATTTTCAAACAACAACTGTACTTATTAAAGGAAAATTGTACGATCTGGTATTGTACGAGAAAAATGTTCGCGCATGCTGATAATATCGGATTAACTGTCATGATCGGGTCTCAGAAGCTGTGTACTAATGATCAGATTATCGTACAATCGCTTCAAAAATAGGATTTTTCATACAATTTTCTTTTTCTCAATACTTTATTTTTAAATGAAGCACAGGGAAAATACAGAAACCATGACATACATGTCCAGAAATCATACGTATGCAAATGAGACTCAGTACTAGGGAGATACTGGCTTGTCTGGCAGGCAGATACACATGTATAAATGTAACCCAGACAATAAGGAGTCTCTATGCCCCCCATGGTATTCTATTGGTGAAAACCGTATTGTAGAATTTTCTATTCTTGTGTACGGGGCTTTAAAGCCCCATACACACAATCAGAATATCGTACAAAAAAATACAGCTTTTGAAGCGATTGTACGATAATCTGATCATTAGTACACAGCTTTCGTCCAAAATTTTCCGAAGGGACAAACACAAAATTTTTTCTCGTACAATACCAGATCATACGATTTTTGTTTAATCAGTACAGGTTTAGCGGGAAAATACAATATAAATTCACTACAACAGATTACATCACTTTCCAATTTTTTTTCTGTCGTAAGATTATTTTCGTACTTTAGTAATCTATTGGTTTTCGATATGGAGACTAGCAAGCAAAAAAAACAAAAAAAAAAAAGGACGTTCATTTGTCCGATAATGTCATCACATGTACTAGGCTTTATAGGCTCAACTTAACATGCTAACATGCAAGGATAAATCCTAGTACACACTATCAGATTATTGTACAAAAAATACCGCTTTCAAATCGATAGTACGATAATCTGATTGTTAGTACACAGCTTTCATCCGTAATTATCTGATGGGACAAACATGAGAAATTTTTTTTCACGATACTAGATCATACGATTTTTGTTTAATCAGTACAGTTTTCATCCAAAAATACAATACAAATACATTAAATTTCTTCTTAATTTTTTATTCTGTCGTACAAGAATTTTTGTTTTCAATAAGGAGACTGGCAAGCAAAAAAAAAATAAAAAAATGGACGATCATTTGTGTGATAATCTCATCGTGTGTACTAGGAATTAGGATGCTTCTGTTCAAGAAAGTTATTTTCAGATGAGTCCAATGAGATTTGAAAGTAAAAGCAGAGTTCCACCCAAATGGGGAATCTCCACCTTTTAGCTTTCTTCGCCCCTCCAGTGCTACACTTGGCACCTTTCCGGGATTTGAGAGGTACCCACTCCCACTTCCTGATGACTTTGCTACGGCAAACTCAGCTGAAAGTTCGCCCCCCTCCCCTCCTTCCCCCGCCGCTGGGCCGTTCATAAAACACAGCATTTCAGTACCCGGATCCTTCTTCTATGCAGCCATGATGTTGTAATTGATGCAGTATGTGGTCTGGCATTGTCATGTTGGAAAATTCCCTGAAAGAGACGACGTCTGGATGGGAGCATATGTTGTTCTAGAACTTGGATATACCTTTCAGCATTGATGGTGCCTTTCCAGATGTGTAAGCTGCCCATGCCACACGCACTCATGAAACCCCAAACCATTAGAGATGCAGGCTTCTGAACTGAGCGCTGATAACATCTTGGGTTGTCCTTGTCCTCTTTAGTCCCGATGACATGGCGTCCCAGTTTTCCAAAAAGAACTTCACATTTTGATTCGTCTGACCACAGAACAGTTTTCTACTTTGCTACAGTCCATTTTAAATGAGCCTTGGCCCAGAGAAAACGCCTGCGCTTCTGGATCATGTTTAGATATGGCTTCTTTTGTGGCCTATAGAGTTTTAGCCGGCAACGGCGAATGGCACGGTGGATTGTATTCACCGACAATGTTTTCTGGAAGTATTCCTGAGCCCATGTTGTGATTTTCATTACAGTAGCATTCCTGTATGTTATGCATTGCCATCTCAGGGCCCGAAGATCATGGGCATCCAGTATGGTTTTCCGGCCTTGACCCTTATGCACAGAGATTGTTCCAGATTCCCTGAATCTTTGGATGATATTATGCACTGTAGATGATGATAACTCCAAACTCTTTGCAATTTTTCTCTGAGAAACTCCTTTCTGATATTGCTCCATTATTTTTCGCCGCAGCATTGGGGGAATTGGTGATCCTCTGCCCATCTTGACTTCTGAGAGACACTGCCACTCTGAGAGGCTCTTTTTATACCCAATCATGTTGCCAATTGACCTAATAAGTTGCAAATTGGTCCTCCAGATGTTCCCTATATGTACATTTAACTTTTCCGGCCTCTTATTGCTACCTGTCCCAACTTTTTTGGAATGTGTAGCTCTCATGAAATCCAAAACGAGCCAATATTTGGCATGACATTTCAAAATGTCTCACTTATAACATTTGATATGTTATCTATATTATATTGTGAATAATATATAGGTTTATGAGACATGTAAATTAGTCCATTCCTTTTCTACTCGCAATTTGTACAGTGTCCCAACTTTTGTGGAATTGGGTTTGTATATCTTTTGTACATTCACATCAGTCCTTGCCATCAAGGAGCTTACAGTCTAAGGTCCCTAACTCACATTCATATATACACATAAACACACATACAGATAAACAGCTATTCAGTCGAAGGGATTGCATGAGGACTCAAGGGCATACAATGCGATTAGAGGAAAAGCGTTTTAACCTCAGGCAACGTGGGGGGTTCTTTACTGTTAGGGCTACAAGATTGTGGAATTCTCTACCACAAGAGGTGGTTTCTGTGGGAAGTATGGTGGCTTTCAAAAGACTCTTAGACGTACATCTCAAGGATCAGAACATTCAGGGCTATGTGAGATGATTACGGCCACACACACCTACACAGGACTATTGTCTTTATTCAACCTCACCTACTATGTAACTATGTAACATACTAGGGTCAATTTAGACAGGAGCCAATTAGCCTACCAACATGTCTATGTAATGTGGGAGCAAACTGGAGTACACGGAGGAAACCCACACAGGCACAGGGAGAACATGCAAAATCCGTGCAGGCAGTGTCGTGGTTGGGATTCAAACTGACCACCCTAGTGCTGCTAGGCAGAAGCACTAATCATTTAGCTGCTGTGCTGCCCCAAAAAGTCATTATGTACTTGTATGCATTGCATACTAGTACATTATGACAGGCTTATCTAGAAACAAAGCCCTCCAGCGCAGCACTGTCACGGCTTCCTGGTGTTGCCATCTTCTTCTGGTCTCCCAGGCGCCAGCTATATGAGTGGCCAGGGGCGTAATGATGCACTGGAGCCCTCGACTCCGGGACAGAGCTCTTAAGGTCCGGTATGCTGTCCCCTCAGAGCGCATGCGCTGGTGACCTCACTGGCTGCATGCTGTGTGAATATCTCTTAAACAGTGCAAGATTAGGCGATATTCACTGTACCTACAGGTAAGTTTTATTATAGGCTTACCTGTAGGTACATGTTGGATAGTGGAGTTTAATTCCACTTTAAAGAGGAGCTTTAGTCTCCCACAAAAAAATCAAATGTCAGCAGCTACAAATACTGTAACTGCTAACTTTTAATAAAAGGACACTTACCTGTCCAGGGATCCCACGCTGTACTCACCTGAGCCAATTCTTCAATGGGCTTCAGGTCAAGACGCTGACATCCTAACCAAGGGAAAACAGCAGTAAAATCTTAGGGTTTCACACCCGGCTTCCCACTGCACATGCACGAGGCATGCTGCGCTTTGTGAATAGTCCCGCTGTCTTCTGGGACCTGTGATGTGTCCCAGAAGGCTGCAGAGGAAGGGGGGGGGGGGGGGCAAACTTCTGTTTGGATTGTCACAGTGATCCGACTGAAAGTGAGAGCAAGTACCTGTCAACAGGGCCGGGACAAGGGGTGGGCAGGAGGGAGGGCCATGTAAGGTGGGGGGCACTACAAGAAGATAGGGAGGGAGGCGATTTGTGTTAGGAGGAAATTGGGAGGTAATAATTTAAAATGCAAAGATAACCAATCTGTTGTATTCCTTATATGTATTTGAGATTGTTCATTCAAAAAGTAGTGTACATTTACAGATCCAATTTTTAACTCGCTCCTGATGAGTGGATGTAGAGCCACGAAACGCGTATAGCCTGCAAGATATGATGACATACCATTTGGAGATCAATTACATGTTGTTTATGCGATATAATGATTTTTTAACAAATGTATTTATTACTATTTAAATAATTTATATGAATTTATATACCCCATGTCTGGTTCTTGACTTGTGTATGCCCATTTTTATTTGTATTTATATTATTATGTAAACCACAAATTATTTATTAAACCACTTATTATTCTGTTATTCCATATTATCTTGATATCTAGTAAATGACTCACCTCATTTAAAGTCCCACAACTATTGTTCTTTTTTCTGCACAAAGATAAGAATCCTTGCTTTCCAAAAAGTAACCTTTGTTTTCAGCTGAATCCAATGAGACTTGAAAATGAAATTTACCATACTTACATCAATTTTCTTTTATTTAGGGGCTGAACAAAAGAAATCAAACAGATTCTTCCACCCAGGCTAAACAGTGTAGATGTATGAATCAGTAATGCTGGCTATTATATTCTGACAGCCGGCACCCGCAGCTGTCAGAATACCCAAACAGTGCCTGCATCTGATTGAATGCAGACGCACTTCAGCCAACAATAATACTCTCAGCAACATCAAAACTTGATAGAAAATTAGACTATTGTCAAGCTGGGTGGTGCCTACAGGGCCACCCACCCAATTCAGCAGGAATCAGCCGAAATTCAATCCATGTCCCAGAATTTTAGGAATCAGGGAGAAATAAAGCAATTGATTATAGTATGTTACCTATACTTCTGTTATTGATAATAATATTACCACTAATGTGTGCACTTCACACAAGTACACATTTTTAGAAAATATTTCATAGTGTTTCTTCTGACACTTCCAGGAGTGTCGATCTCCTGTGCCCTCTGCAGTGCCCAATGGTTTCCCCCTCTAAAATATATGCCTACCTTTTCTGCCACCCCTACCATGGCCACTGGCTCCTCCCACTAATCCCTACCATGTCTTGTTGTAACCTATGGGCTGGTGGGAGAAGCCAGTGGCCACGGCATGGTTGGTGGGAGAGGTAAGCATATATTTTTTGTTTTGTAGGCACACCTTTTAGTTTGGAGACAGGGTCCCTTTAAATATACAGATGTGAATGTTTTCCCTTTATTGGCTATCTGTGTGTCAGACAGTACAAGCTGAATCTTGGCAGCTGAGAAAAAAACAATTACAGGGTAAGACTAATAAAGATTATTTTTCATGTAGTCTAAGCTGGACCATATACTTGCAATTAAACAGAGGAGCAATAAATCATTATCACTGAAACCAAAGCAAGCCAGTTTTGCTACATTGCCAACAATCTCAAGCCTATGGTATAAGCAGACAATCCAGTCAAGTGTTCTCCAGGGGAAGGATTGATTGGAGAGATTAGAAACTTTATCTGATCTCCAAATTAAGCCACCACTGGAAATGTCTGGCTGCACCTCCGCCTTCCTGAAAAACTGGCATAAACCAGGACTGCAGATAAAGTGATCAACTGACAGATCATGCCTGCAAGCTTGGCAAGCCTTTAAAGTCTATGGCCTCCAAACTAAAACAAACTTATCACAGTCAGGGACTGTCTGTCATTGCTGAGCTTTCCTTTTGGAAATGCTAGTTGTCATGGCAGTTGTCTTTCTTTAAGTCTTTGAATCCCTGACCTGAAAGAAATATGCAGATAATGACTTTTTTTCTGACTTTTCTGCATGTCTGTTATCAGCCAGTAACTAAAAAATGGGAAAGCCAGAGGGTCAGAGTAACAGCCTATCAACTAGCATTTTCAGAAGAAAAGGGCAGCAATGGCAGCTCCCTTATTTCTATCATTATTATTATCAGGGGTGTAACTAAAGGGGTTGCAATTGTAACCGAGCCCCATGCTCCAGGGGCTCTGTGTGGCTCCCCTGTACACCTGGATAGGAGGGGCAGTGGGGGCAGCATGTAGAGAAATCACTGTCCTCCTTTTTCCTCCGGTAGCTGCAGGAGGAAAATGGAGGAGATTGGTTCCTCTGTATGCTGCCACCGCCACTCCTTCTATTCAGTTCACTTGTGTTCTGCTGTCTCTGGGCCCCTGTTTGCTCCCTTGCCCCCTCTACTGTGCTTTACCCCCCCCCCACCTTCACTGTGCTCCCTCCCCTCTCCTGCCAGCTGCTGCAGGGGATGTGTGACAATAGAGAACCAGGAAGGGGTCAGTAAATATAGAATTAACCAGCTCCTTCCTTTTCTGAATGGACAGAGTCATAGTCAGTGACATTGTAAAAAAATAAAATAAAATGATAAAAAATAATACAATTAAAATACCAAAAAAAAAAAACTACTAGCACCAGTGGGTGAACTTCCAGGATCGCAAAGGTCACACTTGCGACCGGGCCCTGGCATTTCACCACCGTAAGATGGCAGGAAGAGGGCCCACTGCAGAGCTTGTGAAAGGTGTGGGGACCCAGGATCAGTAAAGTGCCCCAGGATCAGTGGGAAGAGCCCCAGGCTTGAAGGGAAGGGCCCCAGCCAGGGGTCTGGGGGGCCCTTCATGGTTTCTTGCACCGGGGCCCTGAAGGTTCTAGCTACGACTCTGATTATTATTATTATTATTATTATTATATAGGATTTATATAGTGCAGCTTTACGCAGCACTTTACAACATGAGGGTAGACAGTACAAATACATTACAAAATACAATACACTTTAATACAGTAGGAATCAGAGGGAGCTTACAATCTAAGAGATGACAGATTGGCGTAACATACACCAATCAGCCATATCATAATGACCATTGACAGGTAAAGGGAATATCTCATTACAATGGCATCTGAAAACTGGTGGGATATATTGGGCAGCAAATCAACATGTGCCAATGAAGTTGATGTGGTAAAAGCAGAAAAAAATGGGCATCACAGTTTGTTGTGTATGGGGCTGTAAAGCCCATGGTGAGTTGGTGACCCATGTCCACAGCCAAAAGCTTCTACAACAGTTGCATGAACATCAGAACTGGACTACGGAGCAATGGAAGAAGGTGGCCTGGTCGGATTTATCACATTTTTTTTTAGATCATGTGAGTGGCCAGGTGCGTGTGCGCCACTTACCGGGGGGAAGAGATGGCACCAGGCTGTGGTATGAGAAGGCAGTGTGATGCTTTGGGCAATGTTCTGCTGGGAAACCTTGGGTCCTGCCATTCATATGGATGTTACTTACCTCAATGGATCAGGGCTGTTTTAGCAAAAGGGGGCCATACTCAATATTAGGTGGGTGGTCATAATGTTTTGGCTGATCGGTATATATGTACTAAGAGCTGTCCACATTTTTATATGCAATTATGAGCTTTTTTTTTTTTTTTTTTTTTTTTTTACAATATCATATATGGATTAGATTTTTTTTACATTAACTGATCAGATTTAAATATATTAAAAATGTGCAAGCAACCCTTTTAATAATGTAAAATTCAGCTTCACCATTT
Organism: Pelophylax lessonae; assembly: GCF_965119305.1. NCBI lineage: Eukaryota > Metazoa > Chordata > Amphibia > Anura > Ranidae > Pelophylax > Pelophylax lessonae. The sequence goes on from NC_138772.1 coordinate 472,023,226, forward strand.
GCTATTGTCCATATTTTGAGGAACTACAAGTTTCTACATGCTTTATTAGCATTGTTGGACAAGCCAGACTATTATGTTTTCTCTACAAGTAATTATGAATCCATTGTAGAACATACAATTTAGAAATATAATTTGTTATTATTGATGATTTCCACATGTTACTCTTTCATTGGTGTCTTCATAAGTTTACAAACCTTGTTGTTGGATTGCGATTACTCATATAATTTTTTGAGAATATAATTGGGCATACTTGTATAAGAATCAGTACACAAAGTTCTCAGTGCAATACAAAAATATACCAAGAACAATATCATTCTTTAATAATCTGGTATATTTGTAGGTGAATGTCCATTATTGCGATCAGATACGGCACAATTCTGACATTAATGAAGATATTCAATAACATGATGCATGTAGGTCATTTATAATTAAAATGTTTCTCACCGCTGTTGGTTACAGGTTTAATAATTGTAAATGCTCTCTCTGTCCCCTAATTTGGCTTAAGTAATCAGCAACTGCACTTAAGTCCCTTCTGTTACTGGCTACAATAATTCTCCTTTCCTCCAGCATGCAAATGAAAATAATTCTGAGGACCTGGTTTACTTAAAGTGTTACTAAACCCAGATCCTGTATTCACTATATCTGGTCTCCCACAGTACAGAGAATATGGAAATGCAGTTCTTTTAGGAAATATAAACTGATAATTATTATCAGCTGTATATAGCAATTAGAGCAATCTTGTGACTTGTACCAGTCAGTGCTGATAGATTGCAGAAAACGTTTTCATTTCCCCCACAATTGTCCTATCAGGCTTCAAGACCCTTAATTCTCTGTCTGAACATGTCTGGACAGTGCTGATTGGCCCTGTGCTGATTACATGTAACCTCCCAAGAAAAAAAAATTGTCTAGCAATACACACCAAACTGTGCAGCCTGACTCCATAGACCAGCCTTTCTCAACCTTTTCAAAACAGAGGAACCCTTGAAATACATTTCTGGTCTCGGGGAACCCCTGCTAAAATGTAAAAATCTACAACACATTAGTGACACATTAGTGTGACAGTCAGTGGGAAGAATGCTCCTTACTCGTGTCATCATTGGGAATAATTCCCCCCTTACAGATAGCTAAAAGGAACAATGGTGTCATTGGAAACTTATCTGAGAGGTAGGAATTGCCCATTGCTCAAGGAACCCCTAGCAACCTCAGGAGGAATCCTAGTTGAGAAACCCTGCCATAGACTGTTAATATTAGGTTATTGTTTGGAGTCTGTGGAAGAAGGAGAAGGCATGTACAGTACAGGGGTGTTATCTCCTTTATGGAATCACTGCCTCTTGAAATCCACTATAGCCTGTGTCCTCATACTTTTATGGGAGGCTGAGCTTCCATCAATCAAGATGTGACATCCCACCCACTGTGTTCTTTTTTAGTTACTGGGCATGGAGGAGGAGGAGGCAGGGACTGGGTTGTCATTTAGGATCTATGTACATGCCCAAATGTGTCATGTTAATGCAATTTGACCTGAATAGCTCAGCTAAAACCAGGAAATGTCCTCTCCAGCAATAGAGACCAAACTGAGCATGTGCAGCTGTACTACACGTACTGTGTCTTATCTGAACTTGCCCAGAGTGAACATGACGGAGGGGGAGGATCTGTGCATACAGGATCACACAGCCTTTTTACACAATGCAGAGGATTATTCACGTAAGTTCCACAGTGAGTATAACAAGCATGCTATTCTGCATCTATAGACAGATTTTACTGTTGTGGGTTTAGTAACACTTTAAGTCATGCACCACTAGTGAGGATGCTGCATAATGTATCCAGGTCAGTGATTGGCTAAATAGAAAATCAGGGATGAGGACAACAGTACCAAACATTTAAACCCAACTGCAGGCGAGGCATAAAGCTTACACCCCCTTTTTTTAAGGGTACATTTTTTTCCAATTGTCTTCTTTTAGGTCAGGGGACACATGGGGCTGTCCTCCTGTTATTCCTTCTGGTAGTGGGTAGTCCTTGCTTCTGTCTTTAAGGTAGAACTATAGGCTAAACTTCTTTTCATATTGGACAGAGTATGAGAGGGTTATAACCCCTGACAGTTTTTTTTTTTTTTTTTTGCCATTTGTGTTCCTTTTCTGTCTCATAGCCAAAACAGAAAGTAAGAGGAAATCCCTACAAATTAGAGGAATCCCAGAACTAGTGTCCTCATTGGACAATTCCCCCTGCTTTTCTGGGGACAGCCCAAATTTGGGATTTTCTTTTACTTTCACTTATAATGATAATGGTAAACAAGACAATCTCCTCAACAGGGGCACAGACAGCAATAAAATCCTGATGGGTGTTCCAATTGAGCTCCACTCTGCATTGCGGGGACAAGGGGTGGGCAGGAGGGGTGGCTGCCCTGGGCACTGTGGTATTATGTGAGATGGAGGGGCACCACAAGGAGATTGGAGGGAGGGGATTTGGGAGCAGCAGGGGGTAAGAATTGTTCTAAGAGGGGATATTTGAGGGAGTGTGCTAGAAAAGGTGGTTTGGGGGAATTTTAGTTGGGAAGGGGGATGAGGAAAGAGGATTTGTGCGTGAAGTGGCGATTTGGGGTGTTTGTGCTAGAAGAGGTGATATGATAGAGGGGGAAGAGATTTGTGCTAGGAGGGGAAATTTTTTAGGAGGAATTTGCACCAGTAGGGATGATGTTGTTCAGGCTACATATACGTTTACTTACATATGTGTATCTTTATGAGTGGTTGCCTCTTTGCAGTGCAGTTGTTTGTATGCATTGAACTGGATCCTTCTTGGTCTATTGAAGACATGCTCTTTGAATATATACATACACACTCCCTTCCTTAATATTCCATATACAATATGATTCTGGTCATTATTATGGGGATATCCACTTATACACATGCATTATGCATATTTGCTGTTGATTCCATTTACTTTTCATAATGAAAACATATATTCATGTGGGCATTGTGTATATGTACAGTATCTAACAAAAGTGAGTACACCCTCATTACATCAGGGCCCCCAGCATTCCCCCTTCTTACATCTGGGTCCCCAGAGCCCCCTCCTTAAAACAAGGTCCCTATAGCTCCCATACTTACATCAGGGTCCCCAGAGTTATCTCCGCTATTCATTAGGGTCCCTAGAGCCCCCCTCCTTACATCAGGGTCCCCAAACCCCCCCTCATTACATCAGAGTCCCCAGTGACCCAATAACATCGGGGTCCCCAGAGCTCCCCCTTTTACACCATGATATCTAGAACCTCCTACCTTAAATCAGGGTCCCCAGAGCCCACCTCCATACATCAGAGTCCCCAGAGCCCCCCTCTTACATCAGGGTCCCCAGAGCTCGCCTCTGTACATCAGGGTCCCCAGAGCTCTCATCCTTACATAAGGGTCCCCAGAGCCCCTCTTCTTACATCAGGGTCCCCAGAGCCCACATCCATACATCAGGGTCCCCAAAGCCTGCTTTCTTATATTAGGGTCCCCAGAGCACACATCCTTACATCAGGGTCCCCAGAGCTCTCAACCTTACATAAGGGTCTCCAGATCCAACCTCCATACATCAGGGTCCCCAGAGCCCACCTCCATACATCAGGGTCCCCAGAGCCCACCTCCATACATTAGGATCCCCAGAAATTCCCTACGCTTCTATCAGGGTCCCCAGAGCCCCCCTCCATACATAAGGGTCTCCAGAGCCTACCTCTATACATCAGGGTCCCCAAAAATTCCCTACACTTACGTCAGGGTCCCCAGAGCCCACCTCCATACATTAGGGTCCCCAGATCCCACCTCCATACATCAGGGTCTCCAGAAATTCCCTACGCTTACATTAAGGTCCCCAGAGCCCACCTCCGTACATCAGGGTCCCCAGAAATTTTCCACACTTACATCAGGGTCCCCAGAGCCCACCACCATACATCAGGGTCCTCAGAGCCCACCTCCATACATCAGGGTCCCCAGAAATTCCCTACGCTTACATCAGGGTCCCCAGAGCCCCCCTCCATACATAAGGGTCCCCAGAGCCTACCTCTATACATCAGGGTCCCCAGAAATTCCCTACACTTACATCAGGGTCCCCAGAGCCCACCACCATACATCAGGGTCCTCAGAGCCCACCTCCATATATCAGGGTCCCCAGAAATTCCCTACGCTTACATCAGGGTCCTTAGGTCCACCCCCACAGTAGGGTCCTCACACACCATCTTATATCAGAGACCCCAGAGCTGCTCCTCCTCCAACATTAAATTTAAGCCTCCAGCTGTTCCTTACCTTTTTCAGGTTCATAACATGTGAATCACAGGGGGTGTGGGGAACTAGCAGCAGCCAGGTAAAGAAGAAAGTTCAGCACTGGGGGCAGAGTCAGGCAAACTTTGTGGTTTGTTGCTAGCAGCCAATCACTGACAGTTGCAGGAGTGACCCGGGAGGTGTGACAGCAGCCAGCCCAAGACTGCAGGAGAAAGTTCCGCTCTCCGAAAGCCAGCGGGCAGAGTCATAGTAACCACGTGGTTGGTTGCTAGATGTTGGGCGGTCCTAGCGAGTAGCAACCAACCACTGTTGGCCTGACAGCGGAGAGCAAGAGGCAGGACTGCCGTGGTGGGACTACAGCTGCGCCGCTGCACTCCGTAAAATAAGTCTAATGTATGACAACACTGGCACAGGCTCAAGGGACAACTGCTTTGGGACCCACAACAATGATTGGGCCCTGGGCAGCTGCCCCTTTTTGCCCTGCGGTAAAGACGGCCCTGGGTACCTGCACACCATCCTGCTCTTTCAGCTGACCTACTATCTGCAACCAGCAATTATCTCAGCTGCTCGCTGTCACCCATGCCAGCCTGCCTCAGTCGGCTGCCTACCAGCTGCCTTTCAGCTCGCTTGCTTACTGGAGCCTTCTAAATAACTCAGCTGCCCAGCATGGATACCTGCCCTGCTGCTAGGAAGACTTAGGCACTCGTGCCACTCTGTACTCCTGTGCCTCCTGTCTACACTATGAGGGGCCCAGAGTCAGAGGTGTAAGAGAGGCCTTTCTCATCATATCAGGCTCTGCTATTCTGCTATCAGGTATGTCATAGAATCACTGACTTTTGCCAGCCACCAGCTACAATGATTCTAGCAGCCATAAACATGCATGACATTAACTTTCTGGATCCCCTTGGGATATTGGGGGAGAAACCCCCAACAGGGCCTCTTTTGGGGATTGTTTTGGGAGTAATCAAAATTCCAGTGTAGAGGAGGGCCCTGGACCCTAGTCCAAAACTACAGGCATGGATGATTTGTTTTATATGATTTAGATCTCCAACAGGCAAAATTACCATCTAAAGAAACCTTTCTCATATAGTGTTCCGTGAAAACCTAGGGTTCCTACTAAGGTGGATATAAGTCCCTTGTGCAATGCAGATTTCATCTACTGCCTAAACTGACCACCAATGCAAGAGTGCAATAATCCACTGACCACAAATGTAGGGGGTTAGCGCAGGGGTTAAAAGGCTGGGGAAGGCTGATCTAAACTGAATACACAACCTCAAACTTGGTTGATGAAACCTGAGAAACCTCAAATTTCATTAACAGTCTATTTTTCTTTAATCAGTCTTAACCACTTGCCGACCGCTGCCTGAACATATACTGCGGTGGTCAGCCCCTCACAGGCAGAGTGATGTATCGGTACGTCGCTAGCCTGGGAGGGTCTGGGGAGCGAGTGCGTGCCACCGGCGGCGCGCTCCCACTCCCGCGTGGTCACGCACCCCCCCGCGCGTGTGACCAGCGGACCCGATGTCCGCCGGTCACTCTGCGATCGTCGGGGGAGAGGGAGAAAGGCAGGCAGCTTGTGTAAACAAGCTGCCTGTCAGTTCTCCCTGTGTAGAGACACTGATCATACGGTTCTACTATGTAGAACCGTTGATCAGTGTAACTACACCTCAAGCCACAGCCAATCACAGTTAGAATCACGCCCCTAGGGACACACACAGCCCCTCCCTCTCAAATAAAGTTAACCCCTTCACTGCCAGTGTATTTTTACAGTAACAGTGCATATATATAGCACTGATTACTGTAGAAATGTCACTGGTAACCCCAAAAGTGTCAAAAATGTCAGTCAAGGGTCCGATCTGTCCGCCGCAATGTCGCAGTACCGCAAAAAAAATCGCAGATCGCCGCCATTACGCGTTAAAAAAAAAAACAACAAAAATTACAAAAATCTTTCCCTTTGTTAGTATACGGGATAACTTTTGCGCAAACCAATCAAAATACGCTTTTTGCGATTTTTTTTACCAAACATATGTAGCATAAAACAAATTGGCCGAAAATGTTAAAAAATTTTGATTTTTATTTTTTTTTTTTGGGAATTTCATATAAAAAAATGTGAAAAATATTGTTATTTTTGCAAAATTGACGCTCTTTTTTTTTTTATAGCGCGTGATCAAAAAATCACACAGGTGATCAAATACCACCAAAAGAAAGCTCTGTTTGTGGGCAAAAAAGGACGTCAAATTCGTTTAGGTACAGCGTCGCACGACCGCGCAATTGTCCGTTAAAGTCACGCAGTGCCGAATCGCAAAATACCCCCTGGTCAGGAAGGGGGTAAAATCTTCCGGGGCTTAAGTGGTTAATGACTTTCCTTCTTGATATTCAGATACTACAGGTGAACCATTTAGAAAGAAATCTGTATGACATTTAAAATAAAAATTAAATAAAATTCTAAAATAAATTTCCAGTAAATGTTACAATAGCATTCAAAAAGTTAACTTTTGAGAAATCATGTGTTTCCAGGTATGCAGTTTTCAGGGCTTCCATCATTTCGAGTAATAAAAACCAGGCCTGCATTCCACAATTCTGTTGTCCCAAAGATGTTTTCTTTTTGTAAACGATCTCAACTTCTGACAGGGTTACTTGTGTACCACATACATTCCTCTTTTCCACAGAACTCCACAAAGATGTTTCGTTAATAGTAAAATAACCATTCTTTGATGAATTGCATAGCTGGTATTAGAGTAAGCAATAAGGGTTGTCTTCCATAGATTTCAAAAATGTTAGCAGATGAACACTACTCCACAATGAGAATTCAAAGCCCATTCTTGACATTGGAGCCGTTTGATAGATATATAGTGAAAAGGCGTTCTTCAGTGTGTATATGTTGATGACATGCACTGTTTGGTTAACCAGGTTAACTAAGATTAAACAGCTTATATATACTTCTATGTGCCATTCATTAGAACAGTCCATCACTTTCTTCTCGTAGGCTTTGACTGTGATGTCATTGGAATTTTAAATACTGCAGTAACTTTTCAATGTGTCTCATATATTATTTGTTGGCTTTTAATAAACAGTAGATGTCTGAAGAATAATGGAAACATACTGAAGATAACATTGGCTCTTTTGTCATCATTTGTAATCATTGTTTACAATATCTCTCTCCTTCTTTCTTTCTTTTACTATAGGGCAAAAGTTGATTGTCTGGTGAAGGGGGACTCCTCTGCAATGTTATGCATTACGTCTTTGATTTTTGACTGCTGGGAAAAAAAATCGGTAGTTAAACCCTTATGCCCAGTACACACGATCCGAAAATCGGACGACTCTCCATCCGTTTTTGTTTGGTTGCTCGGAACTCTCAATTATATTCGCAAATGGGAGAGGTTACTTACGATACGAATTTTCTCGGACGATGATTCAAAAGCTTCCTGTATGCGTAACCACGCTGTAGCGTGTGAGGGGAAAATTATGTCTACTGCTCATGCGCGGTCTACTGCTCACCATTTTTTTCGGACGAACAACATACTGATAATACGATTATCGTACGATGTGTTATAATACGATCAAAATTTTTATGCTTGCACGACCGGATAATATCGGGCGAACTGTCGTGATCGCCTCTCGTAAGCTGTGTACTAACGATCAGATTATCGTCCGATCCTTTCACAAGCGTTAATTTTCGCCCGATTTTCGGATCGTGTGTACGGGCCATTAAACTCAAAATAATCCTCACTGTTTCTTATTTTTTTTACTTTTCATTTTTGAAACGCTTTGGATAGAGTAGGGAAGACCCTTGTCATGCTTTTTTGCCATGCTCCATTGGGGAGATTTCCCTTCGCCTGTTGTCCTCAGAAAGTGAGAAGAGATCTCCCAAAAGTAAAGAGAAGCCACCTCTTGGACATTTGTCACTGGACTTTTTCCCCACTATTCCTGTGCCGATGACAACTCAACATTTTGAATTTTTAGTCCTAGTGGCCACCACTAGAACTGATCACCAGGACATGACCAAGACTAATAGAGAAAGTGAACCTCCTTAGTGGGGATATAACATCGATAAAAACCTTTAAGAGGATCTAATCTTTCCATACAAGAAAAAAAATGAGAAAAAAGATTTGACATTAGATTCTTTTTAAAGAGACCAATTCTTTGCAACAGCAATCTTTCCATAAGATTATATTTTATGCATGTTCATTCAAAAACCCTGAGACTGATGCTGGGCTTAGCCATCTTTGATGTGATCTCTGCAACCCCAGAAGACTCAGGACTATCATTTACATGGCATTCTATAGTATTCTTCTTTGCCTCCCCAAATGCTACATAAATGAGGTTGTGTAGTGTGATGAGGGGAAGGGACAGAGGAACTGGGCTAGCACAGAAAAAAATTTGACTTCAAGAAGGGGTAAGGGCTACAAGTGCAAGGGGAAGGGGGGGGGGGATCTGTAAGATAAGGGTCCATGTACACGGGACGTTGTTAAAAGTCCCTTTGAATGCTGTAATTTTTAGGACGTTTGAAACGTCCGTTCGGGCGCATTTGTACCCGCGTTTAGCGGGCGTTTAGCGGGCGTTTGCGTTTAGAACCGTTCCTAGAGGTCAAAAAAATTATTCCCCTTTAAAATGGAAAAACGTGAACGCCAAACGCGGGTCATCGCGTTCGGACGCGTTCGGTCGGCGTTTTTGCGTTTGAAACGCCGGGAAACACAAGTTCGAACGCAAATAATTGTCCCTGAACGCAACTGCCCACAAACGACCTGGTGTACATGGACAGATAAGATAATATGTAGATGGGTTCAGGGGCTTCTAAAAAAAACGCCCAACTGCTCCTAAACGGCCATTTCCAGCGTCCCGTGTACATGGAGCCTTATTGACTCTTTCTGAAGATGTGAAATTTGTTAGCAAGTTCAAAGGAGCACTGCAAATGAATAAAACATCAATTTTTTAAGTGGCTGACAGAGTCTCTTTAAATTGTATTTAAAGTGATTTTTTGGATAGAATATCAGGTTTTATAAGACTTTCTCATTGGGGAGATTTACTGTTTATTTTTCATGGTGACCATTGTCATTGAGACCTTGTATGAAAATAAAGAAATACCAGTTGTCACTTTCATAGGAATAGTATTTGAATTTTGGGTTATTTGTCACAAGGAATAAAAACTAAGCAATCTTCTATCCACTAGCTTGATAGAATCTTACCAGAATTCAGTCAATTGTGAAGTAAACGTAGCAACAAATTGACAGCTTTTTTCCACCATGTTTGATCCTGGCATTTTGATTCAATCCCCTTGCAGTCAATCAAAACCTTCATGTTATGTGTTTGATTGTCTTTCCATTTGAAAAAAAAAGATGGAATAAGAAGTTTGAGCACCCTATCAAATCACATGTATGGCCACACATTGAAAGGCTTGAGACAACAGTCGTCCAATCCAGCAAGGAAATAGGGTTCTATGCATGAGTGCATCTTTGGTAGAACAATTGTTTGTTGATCACTTTTGTTCTTCTTATGATAACACGCTGCTTTCTCTTTCCATTTACTGAACACAAATGTGCAGCCAAGCCAGTCATTTGCGCCCAGGAGCACATTACATGACAAAAATGCCTGAGGGTGGTCAGATTGTAAAGCACTTATGATGGTTCTTGAAAATCTAGGGGAACCATAAGCGTTGGTTGCAGTCTAGTGCTATTGTTATTTTCTTTGTTAAACAGTGCATCTAACGTGCATCTAAATTAGTTAAATAGTACTTGCATCTAAAATTAGGAAAAAAGAACACAAAAAACAAAAACACAGATCAATAGACTTAAATATGCATCATCTAAAAATGTTCAGAACAATGTTAATTACATGTTTAATAAAGACAATTAGTGCAATTATTTTTAATTAACTTTTTTTTTTTTATGAAACTGGCACCATGACAGTACATCCCTATGTCTACAATGCACAGAACATGCCAAGATATATATTAACATAATTAGATGTAATTAATACCCTCTATTTTCTCATTAAAATGCGCAGAGATTAATAAAATGAAGCAGCACAGATTTGTCTATCAAATGGTATGACTTCATGTCCTTACTTAGTCTGTCTTTCTTTGTGTAAATTTACATGATTGTTTGCCTTATGATACATTTTGAGAGCAAGAACAAGCTTGATTGAAGCATAGTTATTAATATACAACGCAAAACATAATGCGCTTATATAAAGAACTCTGTTAAGAGCTATTTGCATGACCACAATACATGACTCTGTAGCGCTTATTCTGAATCAAGGGACTCAGAACTTTATAAATAAAGGGCTAGTTAATTGTCCTTTAGATTTTAGGGGGGCCGGACTATGGCCAGTGGAAGAATAAAATGTCCTGGCATCAGTGGGAATAAAAAAAAGGTAAAATAGTGTCCCATCATTGGTGTTAATGAGAATAATAATGCCCATCCTTGGTATCACTGAGAGGACTAGGGCCCTATCATTGGTGTCACTGGGAGAAATTATGCTCCATTGTCGGTGTCAGTGGAAGGAATCGTGCCCCACCGTTGAATAGTGGGAAGAATTATGCCCCACAGCTGGACTCAATTGAAGGGATAGTGCCTCATATTTGGTGTCAGCAGGACCATATCAATAGGAGGAAGGGTGCCTCAAGGGCCAGCAAGAGGCAAGCAAAGGGCATTGGTCCCACAGGCCACAGTTTGGAGAACACTGTTGTAAATAATAATAAAGGACCAGCCCATCTGAAATGTAAATTTAATTAAAAATGGTGCATCATGTGCTGAGTTTTCCCCTAGCTTTTTATATGTCTGCCATCTTATTTGTCTACCTACCATTATTCCCAGCTCTGTTCCAGCCCACCAGGACCTTTTGGGTGTTTTCCCTCCCCTATGTGTGTTCCAGTTCCTCTTGATGCATTCTACTTACTACGAGGGGTGTTTAAGCCAAACCGGGACTTTTCATTTTATATAATAAAAGAGCAAACTGGAATTATTTTTCGGCATACTCCCCTACTACATTTATACACGTATTCCAGTGTTTAACTAATGCCTGGAAAGCTTCAGCACAGAAACATTTGTCAGTACGCCTGAACTATTCTAAAAAAGCTTGCTTCACTTCGTCATAAGTGCTAAAATGCTGACCTCTGAGGAACTCTCTTAGGGGTCCAATAGGTGGAAACTACTCAGAGCGAAGTCCAGGCTGTAAGGGGGATTTGGCATTACCTGCCAGCCGAGTTGCTGTAATGTGGACCTAGCGCAGTGAGCAGTATTAGCTCTTGTGTCCATCAGTGCAGTGCAGACTTCAACTCTTCTGTGCCGGTCAAAAGCACAAAGCTGTCTTGGTACCCAGCGTGTGCCAACTTTTCAAAAAAATGTATGGCCATCTTTGAAACGTCTACATCATTCAAATGTCTTACTACGGCTGAGCGTCCTGTTACAGTACTGTGCTTGAAGTCTTCTGTAGATATCTGCAGGGTTTACGGCTTAGTTCACAAGAAACTTTATCACCACATGCTGTTCCATGCACGCACTAACACTGTTGTCTGCCATCTTGAATAATGGACTCTGGTCTGCCCCACGACATGTGCCCTGTCTATCAGTAATAGGACACACTTGCCACTTACTACTGTCTGTAGTACCATCACACTAGAATCCTTTTTATACCTGTACAATTAAAAGTACCGGCTTGACTTGAATGCCCCCCCACAAAATAAAGAAAATTTCTCACAAATAGAGTTGGATCTCCTCATAAAAGTCACAGCACTTGTGCAGACTAAGGAACTCAAGCATAGAAATGTTACCAGCTCAGTCTCTGAGAGATATAAGAAATTGTCAGATAGTTATATTTCCAGCACCTACCAAAATTAAACATATTTTGGTGGTTTAAAGGGGCTGTAAACCCTTGGTTTTCTTTTGTTTTTTTTTTTAGTAAAAATAACAAACATGGCTATACTTACCTGCCAATTGTTTTGCACAGAGCAGCCCCAATCCTGTTCTTCAGGTGCACCACTGGCGCTCCAGGCCCCTCCTCTTCATCGGATGCCCCCGCAGAAATCCGCTTTCTCCAGGGGCACCCATGTGGGCTTGCTCCGGGGTCCCGCTGCTGCGTCCATTGACACAGACAGTGGGACTTGGCCCTGCCCTCCGCTCCCATGTCACTGGATTTAATTGACAATTGACTTTCCCAATGGTTCCTGCTGCTATCAATCTGTTTAATGAGGAGAGAGACAGTGGCTGGAGCCGCTGCGCTCGTGCACTTGGCTGGATTGGATCCGGTTTAGGTAAGAAAAAGAGAGGGGTCTGGGAAGGGGCTGCAGCAAAGAAGGTTTTTTACTTTTTTTTTTTTTTTTTTCTTGTTCAAAAATTTTATTTAGAATAAAGGGTGAACAATCAAGTGCGACATTGAGCACAACATATGGCAGTAGGTACCAACGATATGAAATCTGTAACAATGAATCATACAACTGTGGTGTAAAAATACTGAGTGGAACAAAATCGTTCATAGTAACATCTTATAACAGGGATGTAGATTAATAAGCAGGAGGAAGAGTGCAAGTTATTGGTGAGATTAAATTGTAGCGTCGTCTCCCAGAAGAGACGCGAAATGACAACACAAATAAAGCCCCTTGGCACCCCAACGGCCGCCTGAGAAGGTTTTTTACTTTAATGCATGAGACTTTACAGTCACTTTAACTCTTTAAAGCAATTTTTTCTAGCACATGCTCAAAGCGAACACTCCATTTTTTTAAATCATAACTAAGTCTTTATTTAATAGAAAGGAAGAGAACAGAAAACAGATGCAGGGAAGTGTTCTTTTTGTACACCGTCTTGCAGGCTGTTTACATTCATGCCTGGTAACTACCATAGAGTTCCTGTTACGAACAGATTCTTCCTGTTAAGAGGTTGATTCCTGTCCCTGCTTAAAGGTCAGGAAACCCCTCAAGGATATATATATATATATACACGATGTCTTATAGGAAGTGGAGAGGAGAGTGTGGCCAGCCCCGTGCTGTGCAAGGCAGAAGTGCTGAAGGCTGAACTTGTGTTATATCCATCCAGATTGAAAAGGGACAAGTGTTACTGCACTGTGTAGCTCATTGTTTGTTATATTACTGTCACTCCCATGTGAGCACTCCTATGTGGGAATCAGAGATATCTGTTAGAGGCTTCTCTGATTCACTGAAACTTTCTATTTGCAGTATAAAAGATGCGTTTAATAACAACAGATAAATGAGAAGAGCCGCTAATTTTACTTTCGGGTGGAAGGTGGAGTGGGAGGTGCGTGCGTTCGAAGCATGCTCTTCTCTGAGGGACACTGTGTACCCGGAAGTGCTGGGAACCACCAGCTGGAACTAGTGAAGATTCCCCGAATCCCCGCTGCTCGTCCTCCCACTGGAGTGGATGAACCCTTTAGATGCTGGTTTATCATGTCCATCTTCTGAGTTTGCATTTGTTTGTTGTTATTAAACACATCTTTGTGTAATGCCATCACATTATCATATATAAAGTTACACTTATCACATGCTGTTATGTCTGCATATCTTTACTCTTAGAAATCTATGCTGGGTGTATTAGTACTACTGCTGTTAGTTATTTTGGATGAGTTACTACTTATTGTCCTAGAAAGGGATCACCTCTACATATGCTGGAGCCCTGTTCTAGGTGGAGGCACTGCCAATTATATATATTCATAGTCCACTCTTCCTTTAGAGATGACTCTGGCTCATTTGGTTAGCGCCATAGCCTGTGTGGAGAGGACATCTTCATATGACTCCCCTATGACAGGGCTACACAGACATTGTACATCATGTGTGAAATGGGCACACAAGCCGCATATGTGACATGTACAACTTGTTGTACTAAAATATAATGTGGCATTCAAAGGTTTGATCTATAGAAACCATAGAGAATTACTTAGGGTTTCAAAAATGCTAAGGGTTGATTTACCTTAAAAAAAGTCAAACAATAAGTCAGCAGCTACAAATACTGTAGCTGCTGACTTTTAATATAAGGACACTTACCTGCCCAGGGATCCAGCAATGGCCTCACCCATATGGATTCTTCAATGGGCTTTGGGTGCAGGCACCGGGTATAGTAAGTAAGGAAAACAGCAAGTGAAGGTTTGCGGGTTCACAGCTGGTTTCATACTGAACATGCATGAGACGCACTGTGCCTTGTACATGGTCCCGTAGTCTTCTGGGACCTGTGATGTGTCTCAGAAGACTGCAGGGCAAGAAGGGGGCTAAACTTACATCTTAGATCGCTGAGGCAATCTGAGCCAGAAGTGGGAGAGGGCACCTTTCAAAACCAGGCACCTGCTCCTCCATCCCTCACCAAAAGTGCCAAATGTGGCAGTGGAGGGGGGGGAGGGTGCAAACAAGCAGAACTTCCCCTTTTTGGTGGAGCTCTGCTTTAATTTTTACCTTAAATCACATAGCTAATTGCATATTGTACTTGTTTGTACCCTAAGTACTGAAATTTGCACTTAAAATTGTAATTTTGTAACTTTTGGAAATGCCAATAAAAACTTGGCTGTGCCAGTAAATTTTGGGTGTCGGGTCAGTAATTTTTCAATCTTGGCAACACTGGCAGTACATCTCACTCCTGCATGTAAACAGCTATGCTGTGAAGGCCCAGGCACGTATTGCTTTTTTCCAGGAGGAATTTAAGCCAAAAAATAAACTTTTCAGGGTACTGCTTAGACACAATTAACCTTCCTAGTGGTATTCCCGAGTGTGACTCGGGGTAAGATTTTAGAGCCAAAAGCGGTAACCCCGAGTCACACTCGGGGTAGCGCTAGGAAGATCGCTGGATGCTGGAAGAGGTTTTACTTACCTTTTCTCCGGGATCCAGCGAAGAATGCGGGCTGTGTGCGGCGGCGGAGCTTCCTCCCGATCCTCTGCGAGCCCCGGCTTCCGTCTCCGGCGACGTGACGTCCGCCGGGGGGTGGAACCGGCGGCAAATTCGAATGTAAAACACACCAAACACACTGATACCGTTCAAAATAAAAAAAAAATCACATTACATTGCCCCCCAGTGCCCTTTCCTGCAGTTTTACTGTACTTTTTATGTAAATATATGTATATATATACATATATATATACATATATATATACACATATATATATATATATATATATATATATATATATATATATATATATATACATACATAATTCTTGTGAATGAGCAGCCCAAACCAACTGTATACATATATATATATATATATATATATATATATATATATATATAATGTATACAGTTGGTTTGGGCTGCTCATTCACAAGAATTACATGCAAAATAATGGTACCGCTTTCAGCACCTAAAATCCAAAAGAATCATACCGCCAGGGAGGTTAAAGTGCTCCTTCTAAGATAGCAAATCTTCACTTTTTGAGCTCAGGTCCACTTTAAAAAATGAACCGTGAGAAACGTGTTTCCTTATCCTGCAGTGAATTGCCTGTAACACATCCTTTTTCTGAATATTAATCCTAGCATTTATCTTGTCAGCCGCCTATGAAAATGAAGAGCAAATGTTCCCTGTTTTCGTGCACCATCTTCCAAGCGCAGAATGATGTGATAATAGTCTACAGTTCAACTCAGAATCATTGTGAAATATCTCATAAAAAAAGTAAACTGAGTGGACCTTTAGGCTCCATTCACACCTGGGCATTTTGAGTGTTTTTCAGCTCCAAAAACGCTAAAAAAGAACGTTTCAAAACGCCCAACAAGTAAAACCCCATTCATTTAAATGGCCCCTGTTCACATCTGAGCGTTTTGCAAAACGCCTGTAGCTGAAAAAAGTACATGAGCTTCTTTTTGGGCTGATTACCAGCGTTTTTGATAGATGTCAATGCCTGCCTCCAAAAACGCCTGAAAAAAACGCCTGAAATCGCGGTAAAAATCGCTGCAAGAATCGCAGTAAAATTGCAGTAAAAAACGCGGTAAAACGCTACGCTCAAGTGTGAATGCAGCCTTATACTCACTGGTTGCAATATGTGTTCCATTGGAAAGAGTTGGTGTGCCTTTCATATTTCTACTGACCTTTTGGTACTACTGGCTAGACCTAGCAATTGTGGGTTTTTAATAGAAAGTTTTCTCTAAAATAAGCTATTTATTATTCTTGAAAACCAGGCCACTTCTATGATAAGAATATACAAGGTAATCAGATGTTTCTCCAAAAGCACAAAACACATAAGCTAGGTTTTACATCTGAAATGCAAGCTCTCTGTAATTTGGACCCTACATAAGAGGCCATGGCATAAAGGATTAATCACCCAACTGAGATAAAACACTTCATTGAATGGATTGAACTGTTTCTTTGGATCATCAAAGGCCGAACACTAAAACTGTTCTACAAAAATATGAGACAGAGGTCATTGACTAATGTTGTACTCCCTCAGGCAATTTTGTACGACCAGCATAGGGTGAAGTTTTCCGGGTATCAAGGCTTCTTAGCTGTAAAGTGGCATTAGTCAAGGCTTGACCTTTATATTCTGCAATGTTAAACCAATAAAATTGTTCTTTTACAAGAAGACTGATTGATTATGTGGTAGTAGCCACCCATGTGATGGACTTTGGGAGCATAATTGGTGGCTATACACGCTTGTTTGTTTTTTTCCACGCTTTCCCAAGTTGGCCTACTCAAGTTCAAAATCCATAGGCGAGCAGCTTTATGATTCACCTTCTGGATTTGCAAGCACTAAAGTTGAACTTTTTAACCATGTGTGTGTCTTATGTCCCCTGGTATTGTTTATATTACTAATATTAGTTCCAATGTGCTACTAGCATTATGTTGCTGATTGCTGCTACAGGATTTACTCCTATCATTTTATTGCTAATGCTACAACTGCTATGCTGACACTGCTGCTGTCAGGGCTGAAGTTTCATTATTCAAGCCTGTAGACACCCAAGCAACACCCCTCTGCTATGATCACCTTTGTTACAAAGAATATTACTGGGCATAATCTGGCATGGTGACAACGAGTTAGTAGGCTTAAAAGAGGTGACTATATTTCTACTAATGAAAGTAAAAATTTGTGGCTGACAACTATAACAGCTAAAAACACTCTCTTTGCCTCTGCCATTTATAAGGAGGTGTCTATTGAACCTGATTGCAAATCCAGCCTTGGCTACTGAGTTAGTGTTAATAATGCTATAAAGTCTACTGTCAATACTACTAACACTTCAATTTCTACTACTACTTTTACTCATTTTTTGCTTTACTAAATCTGCTGTCAGAGCCACAAGAGACACAAAAACCAATCAGGCCCAATGTTTTTTTTTTATCTCCATCTCAAAGGCAGTACAAAATGTATATGTAGCACCCTCCTAGGTAGGTAGGTGCTAGTTAAATCCATTGATTGCTCCTTCTGCTTATCAGGGGAGCTGATCTATTAGGTTGCCTGTTACATGTTTCCAGGTGTTATTCACTGGGTCTGAGGGAGTATCCCCACTGTATCCAATGAGGGAGCTTGTTGGACAGTGGAGAAAACCCACCCAGTGACACATTAGCTTTTATGGGCGTCCCAGTGGGAGGGCATTCTTGCAATGCATCCTGGGATTGCTCATGAAGGCTGAGTGGATATGTAACAGGGCATCTTTTGTGTGAATCAGAGTCCTAGGAGGAGGCAGACAGCTGTCTCTCCTCCTGCTGTGTGTGAAGAAGGTGGTCTTAGGCAGTCAGCCTAGTGTACCAAGTGTGGAGCTGAGCTTCAGAGGATCCAGTGTAGCTGACGGTGGAGTTGCTGGCAGAGTCTCTCGGGAAAAAGAGTGTCTGTGAGTACTAAGGGACTTGCCAAAGGGTCGGCCCAGGAAGGGGACCACTCCAATAAAGTCAGGGGATCAAGGAGCTAGCTCACACAGAGAGAGAGTTACAGTAAAGGGGATGCCGTGTAGAACCCTGAAGAATAGGGATAAAGGGGGTGCCTGTTCAGTTTGGCCCTGAAGAGCAATTCACAGGGCAATACGAGTTCATTAAATTCTTCTTCACGGCTTGTGACAAGGTGAAGCAGTGGCCTTGCCACACTCAGCTATATCTAGACATCTCATCAAATTGTGCATAGTTCATTCAAGTTGGAGTATCCCACTCATCCCTTCTCCTATCCAAGTTCTCAAATAAAACTACAAAAAACAAAACCTCTAGACTGTTTCTTGACTGAGCCAAGCATTTTAAAGATGCTAAACTGTCGTGTTGTTGCTATGGGTAACCCAGGGGAACCTGTAACCAGCAGCTCCCAAGGGAGTAGTGATACTTAGTATAGTCAATGACAATCAGGGGAAAAATCAGTTCACTTACTTTGCAGTTATCTGTCTAGGTGTGTTGGGGTGCTGTTCAAATTTAATGGGATTGCAAAGCACAACATTATCATGCATTGTGGTAATGCACGGTTCAATGCGTATTTTTACAAGACGTTATCTCATCGTGCGAACAAGCACTGAGTAGATCAAGGAGCAGAACTGAAGATGGCTGGAGTGCAGAATAATCTGAGAATAGTCACAAGACTATCTACAACTTAAGGAATGCATACTCATAATCCTTTTCCCTGCAGCCTTTTATTGGTTGGACTTCAAAAGTGCCTAGAATTTCTTTGCCAATAATATATTTTGGTTTTAACATTCAAGTGTAGGGATCTACTGCCCTCTACTGTTAGCTGCTAATATCACAGTGTTATGTAAAATTATGTATTACCACTTTCTGTCTCTGGAAGGCTGGCTTTGAAACTCCGGAAGGAGGAAGTGGGGAGAGAGAGAGTATCAGCCACATGTCCTGTCCATGCTACTAACTATAGACCAGAAGGGACCATTATGCAAGTGTTTCTGTGTTCTAATACATTAACTGAAGCTAGCCATAGCTTCTTGACTGTGTTTCTGAATCCGTATGACAGACAGAGTATCTCTATCACCTATGCCATTATCTCACATGTACAGTGCCAGACACCCAGGTCTGTGCTACTGTATTTTAGTAGGTGAACCTGTTTATTGCAATAGAGTTTATATGCAGCCCATGGTATTTTAGTTAACCCTTTTTTTCATGTTTTTTATCTTCCATATATATATATTTATTTTTCAGTGTTATTATTTTTATTTTTTGTTATTTATTTTCATTTATTTTTAATTTAAAATTAATTTTTATTATACTTTAGCATTTATTATTTTCAGCTCCATTTTCTATTTTTTGTTTGTATCTATTTTTATTTTTAGTATGCTCTGGTATGCTAAATGGCAAGCTGAGGGCAAAGGAATAAGGACTGTCTGCAGGATACATAGCAGGCATGGTAGGACATTCATCTTCAGGATGGCAGCCCTACCAATCTAGGAGAAGATGGGTTTATCCCACTTTTTAAGATCACTAGAAATACTTTACAGAATAGATAGATAGTTTCTGGAGTATAAATCCGATAAGCTGCAAGGGAGCTGGATAGCTAGATAGGTTATGGCATCGGACTACCAGATGAATGGGAAAGAAACTTTGCTGACATTGAGCCACCATTTCTGCAGGAAGGGTCACGTTTAGTGCAAAGGATTTAGTAAAATTAATCTTTATGTTGAACAAACATGGGAAGAGTGCAAAATCTTCTAGAAGGACGGGAAGGGTGGTATGAATAGTATTTCATCCCCGAATGCATCGGGCTTGTATGTGCGGTCCACAACTGGTATGCCCTTAACGTCTGCATTAGATCTAAGGCAATGAAGAATTGATTCAAGGGTTAGTACAAAAAGAATGGAGGAAAGTGGGCAGCCTTGTCTTGTGCCATTACGGATGAGGAAGGAATCTGACAGATCACCAATAACACGTACTCTCTCAGTTACGGTGGCATACAGGGACTTAATGAAGCTGAACATGCAGTCTCAAAGCCACATGGCTCTAAGGACTGTTGCCATATAATCCCAGGCCACCCTGTCGAATGCCTTGTCTGCATCCAGGGACATAAAGAACCCTTGTTGATTTAAGGTTGTCAGCCAATAATGTAAATTTAGAGCCTTAAAGCTATTGTCCCTTGCTTCCCACCCTGAGACAAAACCAACCTGATCTTTAGCAACAAGAGCGGGGAGTAGTGGGAGCAGGCAACATTCAAGATTCAAGAGTGAAATGGGCCAGTAATTGGCAACAAGAGTTGTGTCTTTTACCTGTTTTGGAATAACCAAAATATGGGCTTCTAATACAAAACAGGGAGATGCCAAGGTATCCACAAAGGTCTTGTAGTATGCCACTGTAAACCCATAAGGCCCAAGACTTTTACTTGGGTTCAACTGTTTGATTGCTAGTTCAAATTGTTTCTAAAGAAATCAGGCTGTGTAATTTCTTAGCGTCAGCCCTAGGGATGGGTTTAGGGCATTGTTGCTCAAAAAAATCTCTGATAAGATTGTATCTGGTTCTCTGGTTGTCTGGCAAGCCATCCGTGGAAGATAGATCATATAATTTAAAGTCATTTAAATGTTTTGAATTTGATCGTTATATCTGTAGTGGCCTGTAAAATATGAATATGTTGGGACTTTCTTAATACACTGTTCTCATTCACCTCGACCTCTGTGTGTTCACTGCTCTCCAATGCACCATGCTGCACCCTGATCACAGGCCAACCCCCCCCCACCTAAAAATGTTACTTTTACTTTCTCCATCAGTTCATACCTCACAGTTATTACCTTTTAGATTGTAAGCTCTCACAAGCAGGACCATCCTAGATTAAAATAAATAATAATTTTACTGTCTCAATTTATTGTGTAAAGCGTTCCGCAAATTATTGGCGCTATATAAATCCTGTATAATAATAATGATAATTTGCCCCTGCTTTGAAAATGTTGCAATTTCTTTAGGAGTACAGCATGGTAATCTAGGACACGTGATGTTTCTCCAACTCTTCCTTGTAACATGTGTGCTCAGTGTTCTTGGTGACGTCTCCTGTTCTATAAAACAAGTTATTGTCGTGTTTGAAGAGTAGAAGTCATTTAGATTAGTTGTTACACTGATTTCCTGGAAACTCCTAGAAAGGTTTCTGGAGAATCCTCTCTCTACAGCTGTTTGGATGTGTGTATTAGATTGCTGAAATACATTGTACATTGGAGAATCGTTCTTGCAGATGGAAACAGTACTCAAGCTTGGACTGAAGGGAAGACCACACACATGACTACAGCCTTATTACCACTCTACACTCTTCATTATAGCATGTAGCTAAGCACTAGGGTGTGTTAAAGATGAACATGAGGGAGTGTGTATAGGCACTATAGGCACATAGAGTTCTTTGTAATGAGTTCACCATTGCAGAATAATAGGTATTTACTGTATGTAGATCTGACAATTCACACAGTGCTTTACCAGCATATCTTTGGAGTGTGGGAGCAAACAAAATTACCCAAAGAAAACCCACGCAAGCACAGGGAAAACATGCAACTTGATGCAGATAGTGTCCTGATCAGGACTCAAATTGAGGACTTTGGTGCTGTAAGGCATAAGTGCTAACCTCTAAAGCAGGGGTAGTGAATTAAAATTCAAGGAGGTCCGGTCACTAAAATTTTCTTCTGGCCGAGGTCCGAATCTCAAGCATGTGCCATGAAAGATTGTACGCTTCTACTTTCCTTTTTTTTGGCACAGCCACGCTCTATGATGCTTTTATTACTGTTTTCTCCACACGCTCTGGTAATACTCTGTAACTGTCCCCAATAGTGTTCCCCCTTACATCAGGTGCCCCTACCAGAGTGATTCATTACATTGGGTCCCCCCATAAAACAGTTGCCACTGTCAGGGTACCCCCTTATATGAGATGTCCCCATCAGAGTGCCCCCCTTACATCAGGTTTCTTCATCATAAGGCCCCCTTACATTAGGTGCCATCATCAGAGTGCCCCCTTACATCATTTGTACCCATCGAATAAGGTTAGAGTGCTCCTTTACATCAGGTGTCCTCTTAAGAGTGCCCCCTTACATCAGGTGGGGCCATCACAGTGCCACCTTAGATCCGGTATTCAGATCAGTGTGCCCCCTTACTTCAGGTGTCCTCATCAGAGTGCCCCCCTTAACATGTGCCCATCAGTGCAATCCCACTTACATAATATGTGCCCATCAGCATGCCCCATTTTTTATGTTAAGGGGCACTCTGATGGGTACATTTTATGTTAAAGAGGTTGTAAACCTCAGAAAAAAAAAACCTGGAAGACAAAGGCATAATGAGCTAGTATGCATCGCATACTAGCTCATTATGAAATACTTACCTTAGAACGAAGCCCCTGCAGCGCCGCTCGCTCACTGGTAACATGGCTGACATGTTCAGCCGTCTTACTTCCGAGTTCGCGTCATCTGGCCACCTGATTGGCCAGAGCAGTGAGGACGTCACTCCTGTGCATGCGCCCGGGAGCCGCCAATCATGGCACAGGGCACACGGGTTCATTCAGAGCGCATGTGCTGATAACGTCAAACGGTGCAAGTTTAGTAGATATCTACAGTACCTATAGGTAAGCTTTATTATAGGCTTACCTTTAGATACAAACACTACTTGGGGGTTTACAACCACTTTAAGGGGCATGCTGATGGACACATTTTGCTGTGCCCATCAGTGTGCCCCTTAACATAAAATAGGGGGCAGCAAACAATGACTGCACTTAAGATTGAGATAGGAGAAAAAAAGCACTATAGCAAGCTGACAATTAGTTAGCATTTTGATCCCTTTCAATGTCTCCTGCAACCATCACACACAGCAGACATAGCAGGCACCAGATGTAGGGTTTACACAGGTTCAGACATTGATCTCCCATCAATCAGCAGCAGTGATCACTTCTTACTACCTCCTTCACAGTGATCACTGCTGCAACATCTCTCCCCACTCAGTGATCATAGTTTTCTAATGCTGGAAAAATAGTGACCTATTTATACACTCCACCTTGTTCTGCTGTAGTCCATTCTTCCTCCTATTCCGTCCTCGCCACACATCGCCTCTCTATCTTCACACATTTCCCCTGCCTTACACAGACAGGAGGACGAGAGGCACAGTAGCTCTGAATAGAAGACGGAAGCTGCAAACTGGTGATTGGTTGCTTGGACTGCCCTTTATCTTAGCAACCAATCACTGGCTTGTTTAGCTTCCGCCCTCCCTCCAGAACTGTCCCTGCCTCCCGCAGTTGGGTCTGTGAAGATGAAAGCGAAAGCGTGACAGCTGAGAGAAGAACAGGCATCTAAATGGCGAGACCGCTGCGGGCCGGTTGAGAGAGTGATTGGGGCCGGACCTGGCCCGCGGTCCGCCATTTAGTGATGCCTGCTCTAAAGCCTAGTACACATGGGCCGAATTTCGGGTGGCATTGGTCGGTTCAATAGAAACCGGCTGACATTTAGCCTGTGTGTACTAGAGTTGGTCCGACAAAAGACAGCTTCTGTCGAGGGGCATGACCGAAAAAGGTCTACCGATCGGCTGCTGATTAGTGCTCTGGCGGAGGGTTCTGGCGAGGGGGGGCGCCCCCTTGTCAGAACACAATAGCACAGCAGGGGAGATCACTGTACTAATGTCGGATCTTTAGTACAGCGGCTCCTCTTGAGCTGTTAATTTTTTTTTTTTCAGCCCTGCTCAGTTGAACGAAAAAAGACTACTAGTGTGTACGAGGCTTAAGCCACCATGCTGCCCCTACTGGAATGCTAATGAGTATCTAATCAAAAGGGACACCCAACTGAGTGGTGTAGGGGCAAATTGGTACCTACATGAGAGTGGTAGGGACATATGATTATAAGTTCCTTAAGAGCCTCATGTGATTGGTGGTTTACTGTAATACTCTGCATAATATATCAGTTCTATATATACTAAAAATAAAATAAACAGTAAAATAATGTGACTGGTTATTTCATATCTGCTGCTGTTTGTTTAATAAAGACATTATATGGAGCTGTATTACTGACATTTACTTGTCAAATTAATAAATTAAAGTGCTGTTATCTCTGAGAAAGATGACCTTTAAAGACAATTATGATTAGTGAATTTCCCTATAAATCTGAAGAACAACATTGTTACATCCAACTAACATCTGTGATTGCATTCAGCAAAATCAAATCTGCTAGTACGTGCTTAGTGTAATATTGGATTCTTACAGTGAACATTTCAGGATTTCCCAGCATATAAGCATTAAAGCAGTATTAAACAAAAAAACAAAAATGTAATATATTGCAGCTTACCAATCATCAGTTGTGGTGGCTGCATTTGTTTTCTTTTTCCCTCTGTTTTCAATAACACACCTCCTGCATTAGAGTGCCCCCACTCTGGTTGAAGGAGCACAAGAGTACAGCAGACAGTAGCATTGTCAGTCTTGGGAGAGGGGAGTGTTAGATATACGAACAGATTTAAATACATCAACAAATTGAATTATAAAATCTGCAAGAATGGTAAGCTTTGTGTAATCAATTCAACAGCCCTTGCTCTGAAAGACGTATGAAAATCATCAACCCACCCAAATTATGCAAATAAACAGTATGACAATTAAATGATACGTGAGAAAATAAATAAAATATAAATGTTTGTGCAACAGAAGAAATGTGTGACCCCTAAAACCCAGTGCACACAAACT
This sequence comes from Pelophylax lessonae, assembly GCF_965119305.1. Classification (NCBI taxonomy): domain Eukaryota; kingdom Metazoa; phylum Chordata; class Amphibia; order Anura; family Ranidae; genus Pelophylax; species Pelophylax lessonae. The sequence continues at coordinate 472,047,981 of NC_138772.1, forward strand.
TAAATGAATGTCCAGTGACAACAGTCCCAACAGTAATCCTCCAAGAGGAAGGACATAGTCTTCCTGCCATAGTGAATGGATGCGTCCTAAACGTGAATCCTACTGGCAAGAAAGGTGACACCTTGCGTAGATAGTGAGTGTAAAAATCCCTGCTCACCAGCCGATGTTGATCCTCCTTACCTTATGGTAAGAGGATCAGGGAAAGCTTTGATGGTCTCCGTGACCAGGATATAGTCTCCAGCAGTGGCGGCTGGTGCTCAAAATTTTTGGAGGGGCGCAAAAAGAAAAATATAAGGTGAGTTTAATGCTAAAATCAGTGTGAAATTCAAGAGCTGCTTGGGTGTAAGAACATGTCTGCTGCTGCTTTGTGTTCTGTCTCATTCCTATTGGAACGCATAGCGGCCATATTGGAACGCATGGCGCATGCGCAGTAAGTTTTCTCGTCCGAGTGTCACTTCTGGTTGCAGAATCTGATATGTAGCGGTATTTTGATCGAACACCGGCCATCCGTCTATTTCTTTCTTTTATTTTACCCTGGACCTTTCTTTATCACTGATCACTTATCTTTTTTTTTTTTTTAATTACAGCAATTAAAACTTGACAGAAATTCTGACTTATACCTACTCTATTAAAAACTAAAAGAAAACAAAAATTGGCTGGAATTCAAAAAAACAAATTAGCTGGAATTATTTTGCAGAACAGTTTTTGACAAAGAAAAAGTCCCTGGTGGTTCTGCAGGAAGGAAATAGTCTGTTTATTATAGTATCTCTACCATAGAACCCATTTTTCGAGTGTGCTTTTCCTCAGGCGATATATGTAAATCCATGTGGTTTTGGTCCTCAAGACCACTATAGACATCTGTGAACTTATAATGGTGGTAATAACATTTAGGACTGCAGGAAAGTGTATACATTGTTAAATTCCCATTCATCAAAGAATCTGGTTCACAAATCTGATTCACTGATCAGACATCATACACTTAGTGATGGTGCTAGTTAACACCTTCCTACCTGGTCTATAGCAGAATGATGGCTTTGCCATCCTAAATGGACGCCATATGACGTCCTTCGCATCGAGCTGCTAGTGAATGCCCGGGTGCAGCCTCATCAGTGCTTATCAGTTCAGCCTCATCAGTGCCAATCGGTGCCCATCAGTACAGCCTTATCAGTTCCCATCAGTGAAGCCTCATCAGTGCCCATGAATGCAGCCTCATCAGTGCCCATCAATGCAGCCTATCAATGCCCATCATTGCAGCCTTATCAGCGCACATGTGAAGAAGAAAATTGGCCTGGGCAGGAAGGGGGTTAAAGCACCCTGTATTTAAGTGGGTAATATATAGGCTGGTTAGTACATATTGTGAAAAAATATTCCATACAAGAGCAATGTCATACAAGCATTTGTAACATGATGTCTAGCCAGTGGTCCATGGCAGTGGTCGACCTTGAATTACGCAAAATGGGGGTGCATTGTCTCCATATAGGCTGTTTAGGTGGATTGATCTTCTTCCTGTCAGTGCTTGCACAGCTTCGGCATCAACATTACTTTCCACAACTGGCAGCTTAGGAGCAGTGGAGCAACTTCTCTCATATCTGGGGTAAAAATCACCAGGGGAGTGAAACACTTACCTCATAGCCAATATAACTATGCAATTTATTTTATGATCGTTACTGAAAAGAATTTAATTTTGTTGTGGGGGGTTGTTGAAAATGATCTGTTTTGGATGTCAAATACTGAAAATAAGCCTCTCATAACCTAGTGTAGCCCTGCCCCCTGGGGAGTGGCTAAGTGTAGATACCTCCTCCTCACTTCGGTTGCCCTGAACGTTGTCCAACCCACGTGACACTTTAGGTTCTGTCATTGTAAATGATTAAAAGCTACACAAATTGGCAATAAAGAATTAGGTTTACTAATCTTTAGCTTGAGTTTTAGAAAATTGCACAAACAGTAGCAATAGAACAATTAATGCAAGAACATTAATGACAAAGTAGATCCTGAATCCCCAACCTGTAACTGAATAGGGTTCAGCACTCAGGATCAAAGAACAACCCTAACATATATAGTGATATATATACAGAAGGATGAAATGCTTTGTAATACTGATAATACACTATTTCTCAAGTGTAATGCAAGAGTGACCACAATTCAATATTTGACAGTGTTTAAAGAATAACTCTACCTTTAATAACTTCTTAGCAGTTCTAATATGTCTGCCCCAAGCTGACTATCAGAGTGCACTCTGTATACTATCGGGGGCCCCCTTTACACTAGATTGCAAGAGTCTCCTGGATGAGTGAGGCCTCACTACTCTTCGGCGGCAAGGGTGTCCTCAGCCAATCCACAGAAAGTATTTGTAATCCACAGTAAAGGTGATTGTTTAACTGTAATCCCCACAGTAATAATCAGTAATTGTAATCCAAACAGGAAAAGGAAAAATTAGGTTCTTGGTCTCCACAGTTGGCAGTCAATCTAGCACTGGGAGGGAGAGGCAAGGCCTTCTGATCTGCCACGCACTATGCGTAGCTACAGTGTCCTGTGGCGACCGTTAGAATTAATATGGCCTTCTGACAAAACAGCTCTGCTGTCCTGCCCTGGTTCAGTCTAGAAGCATAGCAGATATTTTAAACTGGATTTCTCTCACCCACAGTGACAAACTCCGTTACACAGTCCACACCAGCAGTGTCCCGCTCTTCTTAGCGACACACACAGCCTCTCAGGGCGTCCTTCCACTCGGTCACGCTACCGAGATCTTTCCTCACACCGATCACTCAGACTCCGGTGTCCTCCGCAAAGCCTCCGGCCTTCTCTTCTCCACTCCGCAGTAGCTCTATCCATCTTCACAGCTCGCTGTCCTTCGAGGCAAGAGAGCGAGAGTTCATCCAGCCCCCCTTTATCAAGACACTCCCAGCAGGCTCCGCGAGTGACATTGCTCCCTGGGAGAAGAGTCCAATGACATAAGCAGTCTATGGTCCTTGCTCCTCCCAGAACTACATCTCCCATAATTCACAAGTCCATCCTTGGTAAAACTTTAATGACAGAACAACAGTCTGAGCAATACTAGCCTTGCAACCAGGCTACACTAGTTTTGAGCTATTTAATACTTTCAGCAGCATTTAAAGTGTATCCAAAGCCATGGATAGAATGGTAAGTAGTTAGAGCCTATGTCAGGTTTTCATTGCTGTCTTTGTCCCTGTCACCATCCCTGTCTGTCCTGATGATCATTGTCACCTGCAGTGGAAGCAAGGGAATATCCACAAATTTCAGTTGTCACCAGAACAAAAGTGGCGGGTAAGACTTCTAATAGGTATACACTTTGGACAGATTTCCTCAGACTTCCTGTTGTGTTCACATGAAAGAAGTGAAGGTAAAACTCCCCAAACTTCACAAATGCCCATAGAAAGGGGCCTTCTCCTTCCAAATGTTCTTTGTTCTGGTGACCACTGTCACTTGGACCAAAAACAAGGAACCATAGAAATTTTTGAGTTGTAACTAGTAGAGAAAAAGGGGGTGCGGGGGGGGGGGGGTAAGGGATATATGAGGGATATATACTTTATAGAGCTTTCTTCACACTCCCTGTTGTGTTTACATTAACGGAAGTAAAGGGAAATCTCCTCTAAGAACAAAGAAACACAAAAGCCCAATGAAAGAGCCCTTCTCCTTTCAAATGTCCCTTGTCCTGGTGGCCATTGTCACTTAAGCAAGCTATAGATTATGCAATTTTCTTTCCTTCAGTTATGGGTTGAAAGAAAGAAAATTGCTTGGTTCCCCCATCAACACTGACCGTAGGAAGAGAAAGAGGAATCCCTCCCACTGCACTATTGTGTTCTGATGGTGGGAGGTTTCCCTGCCATCAGAATACAATAATCACTGCTGGCGGCTATAGCTGCTGGCAGTGATCTCACCAAAAAAATCTTTGGTGTTTCTGTCAGTCCCTCTGCTTTCCTATAAAAAACTGACCACACTACGCAGGAGAACACACTGTGGTCAGTTCACTAGCTATGCTTAAAACTCTGCCTGCTCTCCTCCAATGATCAGACTTTTCCTGACACCTCTCTCCCCTACACAGCCATTCACTGGGAGGTTCGGTGTGTTGGTGTTTCTCCTCCCTAGTTCTTATGCAGCTGGGAACAGAGGGAATGTGATCACTTATAAAAATGGTAAAAAATGTATTTATAGTGTTTTTTTTTTCCATATCTATACACAAATGATTTGTCTTTAATTTCTATTTTAACCAGTTCTGGACTGGAAGATTTTCCCCCTTAATGACCAGGCCCTATTTTACGATTCGGCACTGCGTTATTTTAACGGACAATTGCGCTGTCATGCGACTCTGCACCTAAAAAAAAATTGACGTCCTTTTTTTCCCACAAATAGAGCTTTCTGTTGGTGGTATTTGATCACCTGTGTGGTTTTTATTTCTTGCGCTATAAACAAAAAAAGAGCAACAATTTTGAAAAAAAAAAAATACAATATTTTTCACTTTTTGCTATATAACATTCCCCCCCCCCCCAAAAAAAAATTGAAAATCCAATTTTTTTAACATTTTAGGCCAATTTGTTTTCTGCTACATATTTTTGGTAAAAAAAAAAATCGCAATAAGCGTATTTTGATTGGTTTGCGCAAATGTTATTGTGTCTACTAACTACGGGAAAGATTTATGTCATTTTTATTGTTTTGTTTTTTTACTAGTAATGTGTGGTTTTGCCTGGGAGAGCCACTCTGCCGCCGTATATATGCAGTATGTGGTCGGCAAGTGGTTAAACTGAATGGGTTGTTTTACAAGGTGGTCATTTATATAAACTTTAATCTTTTTCTTACATAAAGCTTGTGTTATTTCTATACTGGTGTGCATCTATACGATTATGGATAATGCTATATGCTGGTTGCATGAGTTCTGCTCCAAAATACTCTTCTTAGATTACTGATTGATTTCCCCGGATGGGAATCCCCAAGTTCACAGAGGTCCTGTCTTGGGTGGAGACACTGCCAACTGTATTATCAATCCCATTCTTGCAATTTGCTAAGGTTCTTTAGGGGTTGGTTCTCTTATTTGGAGGGAAAAAAAAAGATCTGCCAGAAGTTTTGCTTTTAACCACTTAAGCCCTGGAATATTTTACCCCCTTCCTGACCAGGCCCTATTTTGTGATTCGGCACTGCGTGACTTTAATGGACAATTGCGCGGTCGTGCGACGCTGTACCCAAATGAAATTGACATCCTTTTTTTCCCACAAACAGAGCTTTCTTTTGGTGGTATTTGATCACCTGTGCGATTTTTACTTTTTGCGCTATAAACAAAAAAAGAACGACAATTTTGAAAAAATAACAATATTTTTCACATTTTTTTTATATAAAATCCCCCCCCCCCCCAAAAAATGTAAAAATCAAACTTTTTTTAACATTCTAGGCCAATTTGTTTTCTGCTACATATGTTTGGTAAAAAAAATTGCAATAAGCGGATTTTGATTGGTTTGCGCAAAAGTTATTGCGTTTACTAACTAAGGGAAAGATTTTTGTTGTTTTTCTTTTTTTCTAACGAGTAATGGCGGCAATCTGCGATTTTTTTTGCGGGACTGCGACATTGCGGTGGACAGATCGGACCCTTGACTGACATTTTTGACACTTTTGGGGGTACCAGTGACATTACTACAGTAATCAGTGCTATAAATATGCACTGTTACTGTAAAAATGACACTGGCAGGGAAGGGGTTAACTTTATTAGAGATGCAGGGGTTAAATGTGTCCCTAGGGGCGTGCTTCTAGCTGTAAAGGGGTGTGGCTTTTCATGTAACCACAGAGACATACGATCCTACATAGCAGGATAGTATGATCTCTGCAGTTACACCAGGGAGAATAACAGGCGGCTTTGTTTACATCAGCCGCTTGCCTTTCTCTCTCTCCAGCGGGAGATTGCGAGTGACCGGCGGACATCGGTGCCGCCGGTCACTTGTGCTGGAATGTCCCTGAATGAGCGGGGGCGGGAGCGCGCCTCCGGCGGTGCGCGCTCACCCCCTAGAGGCTCGCAGGCGAGCGAGGTAGTACTACGTCACTTTGCCTGTACGGGGCTGACCGCCGCAGTAAATAGTCGTGCGGCGGTTGGCAAGCAGTTAAAGAGGACTTGTCACAAATAGTAAACAGTAGGAGCACAAAATGTCTAGATTGAAGTTTAGTTGGGCAAAGCATGTTGTATTTTGTGTCTCACTCTGCCTAGCTTTGCCAATAGAACATGATTCCCTATTAGGGTTGAGCGGACACCTAGATGTCCGTGTTCGACGGGTTCGGCCGAACTTTAAAAAAAAGTCCGGGTCCGTGTCCCGGACTTTTACCGAACTTTTCCCGGACACCGAACCCCATTGAAGTCAATGGGGACCCGAACTTTAAGGCACTAAAATGGCTCTAAAACACCAATGGAAAGGGCTAGAGTGCTGCAAATGGCAGCAAAACGTAGTTAAGAGCATGGCAAGTGCTCTGCAAACAAATGTGGATAGGGAAATAACTTAAAACAACAAAAAAAAAAACAGAAAAATAAAACAATGTTCTTCATCTCTGAAGGACGAGGCCCATATGGAGTAGGAGGGAGGTTGAGGTGGTGGTGGATGTGGCGGTGTCATAGGCGTGCGCACAGGGTGTGCCTGGTGTACCTGGGCACACCCTAATCACCTAGGGCACATAGCATTATCGCTCTGTTTGCCAGTGAGGAGATGGGAAAGATCTCCCTCGCACCTGCTCTGCTCTATTTCTCTTTGCCAGCAGGGAGAGTAATGTATCGGGGCCATGTACATGTAGGCAAACACATGCATGTGTATTTCAACTTTGGGGTGCACACCCTAATGCAATAGGCTGCGCACACCTATGGGCGGTGTAGGTGGAAGCGGCGGTGGAGGAGGACCAGGGCCGGATTAAGAGCATCATGGTCTTGGTGCTGAGGATTTTGAAGGGCCTTAAGGGCCGTGCCTTGGCATGCACCCAGAGGAGGAAGGGTGCAGCCATGCATGCCTAATTCAACATGGGATGCTGTCTCTGAAGCCCATAAACACATCCATGCATCGGCAACTGTCCCTCCTTGTCCGGCCTTCGCGCTGTGTGGGGAGGTTCTGAGGGTGCTGCCTGGGGAAGCGAGCATAGAAGCCAGACTTCTGTGTTTACAAGTGACAGAAGAGCGGTCACAGTGAATATGGCCAACCCGGGGCCTATATAAAAGGTAGGGGCCTGCATGGAGCTGCAGCTCCAATAGCCCCTACGTTAATCTGGCCCTGAGGAGGAGGACGAGGTAGCCAACACTGCTTCTTTTCACAAATTTTAAATGAGGGTACACCCCAAAAGAGTGAGAAAGAGCAAAAATGGAACAATGGCTGGGTAAGGTCGGTATCCATTGCTATTCTGCACAAGGTACGGAAAAGTCCCGTGGGATCCATGCCTGGTTCATTTTAATGTCTCCATTTTAACGTCCACATTGTCTCTGGACAGGCGGCTGCGCTTGTCTGTTATAACACCCCCAGCCGTGCTAAATACCCGTTCAGATAATACACTGGCTGCAGGGCACGCCAGCACCTCCAAGGCGTAAAGGGCAAGCTCAGGCCATGTGCCCAATTTGGAGACCCAGAAGTTGAAGGGGGCAGACCCCTCATTCACTACATGTAGGCGTGTGCACACATACTGCTCCACCATGTTGGTAAAATGCTGTCTCCTGCTAAGACGTTCCATATGAGCTGCTGGTGCTGCTGTTTGTTGTGGCGTGCTGACAAAGCTTTTCCACATTTCGGCCATGCTAACCCTGCCTTCTGAGGTGCTGGCGGTGCCCTGGTTGAGTTGGCGACCTCCTCCTCCTCCTCCTCTGCCTTGTGCTTCCACTGTGGCCCCGCTGTCAGATGGGAATGCCAGCAGCATCTCGTCTACCAGCGTGCGCTTGTACTCGCGCATCTTGCGATCGCGCTCCAGTGAGTGAATTAAGGACGGTACGTTGTCCTTGTAACGGGGATCCAGCAGCGTGGCCACCCAGTAATCAGCACAAGTTAGAATGTGGGCAACTCGGCGGTCGTTGTGGAGACACTGCAGCATGTAATCGCTCATGTGTGCCAGGCTGCCCAGAGGCGACGAAAGGCTGTCCTCTGTGGGAGGTGTATCGTCCGTGTCCTCTGTATCCCCCCAGCCATGCACCAGTGATGGCCATGAGCTGGCCTGGGTGCCACCCTGCTGTGAACATGGTTCCATCTCCTCCTCCAGCTCCTCCTCCTCCTCCTCATCCTCCTCATCCTCCAGAACTGTGCCCCTGCTGGACAATTGTGTCCCTGGCGTTTGTGTGTGCAGGAACCCACCCTCGGAGCCCCTTGCGAATGACTGCCCTGAAAGCCTTTGAAATGTTACCTCTTCATCCTCCTCCTCCTCCTCCTCATCCTGTGCCACATCCTCTTCCATCATCGCCCGAATTGTTTTTTCAAGGAGGCATAGAAGTGGGATAGTTAAGCTGAGAACGGCGTCATTGCCACTGGCCATGTTGGTGGAGTACTCAAAACAGCGCAACAAGGCACAATATATGCAAATGTCAAATATGCAAACTATGCCGCAATTTAATGTTTTTTACACCAAAAGGGTGTGTATTGAATAGCGGAATAGGATAAAAAACTGTGTATCTCACACGTACAAACACAGACTAGGCCCGATTAAATTTTTTCCTACCCTAAAGGGAGGATGAGGAAGAGGAGTATGGAACAGGCAGCTTCCTCAAATCTTCAGAAGTATGAGATGAACCCCAAAAACTTGGAAAGGTGGATCTCACACGTACCGACACAGACTATTCCGCAATTTAATTGAGCCCCAAAGGTTTTTATTGAATAGCGGAATAGGAAATATGATCAAAAAAAAGTGTATGTTTTTCACACGTACAGAAGCACACTAGGCCCCAATTACTATTGTTTGTACACCTAAAAGGATGGATGAGGAAGAGGAGGAGGAGGAGGAGTATAGAACAGGCAGCACCCTCAAAGCTTCAGAAGTATGAGATGAACCCCAAAAACTTGGAAAGGTGGATCTCACACGTACCGACACAGACTATTCCGCAATTTAATTGAGCCCCAAAGGTTTTTATTGAATAGCGGAATAGGAAATATGATCAAAAAAAAGTGTATGTTTTTCACACGTACAGAAGCACACTAGGCCCCAATTACTATTGTTTGAACACCTAAAAGGATGGATGAGGAAGAGGAGGAGGAGGAGTATAGAACAGGCAGCACCCTCAAAGCTTCAGAAGTATGAGATGAACCCCAAAAACTTGGAAAGGTGGATCTCACACGTACCGACACAGACTATTCCGCAATTTAATTGAGCCCCAAATTGAGCCCCAAAGGTTTTTATTGAATAACGGAATAGGAAATATGATCAAAAAAAGTGTATGTTTTTCACACGTACAGAAGCACACTAGGCCCCAATTACTATTGTTTGTACACCTAAAAGGATGGATGAGGAGGAGGAGGAGGAGGAGTATAGAACAGGCAGCACCCTCAAAGCTTCAGAAGTATGAGATGAACCCCAAAAACTTGGAAAGGTGGATCTCACACGTACAGACACAGACTATTCCGCAATTTAATTGAGCCCCAAAGGTTTTTTATTGAATAGCGGAATAGGAAATATGATCAAAAAAAAGTGTATGTTTTTCACACGTACAGAAGCACACTAGGCCCCAATTACTATTGTTTGTACACCTAAAAGGATGGATGAGGAGGAGGAGGAGGAGGAGGAGTATAGAACAGGCAGCACCCTCAAAGCTTCAGAAGTATGAGATGAACCCCAAAAACTTGGAAAGGTGGATCTCACACGTACAGACACAGACTATTCCGCAATTTAATTGAGCCCCAAAGGTTTTTATTGAATAGCGGAATAGGAAATATGATAAAAAAAAGTGTATGTTTTTCACACGTACAGAAGCACACTAGGCCCCAATTACTATTGTTTGTACACCTAAAAGGATGGATGAGGAGGAGGAGGAGGAGGAGTATAGAACAGGCAGCACCCTCAAAGCTTCAGAAGTATGAGATGAACCCCAAAAACTTGGAAAGGTGGATCTCACACGTACCGACACAGACTATTCCGCAATTTAATTGAGCCCCAAAGGTTTTTATTGAATAGCGGAATAGGAAATATGATCAAAAAAAAGTGTATGTTTTTCACACGTACAGAAGCACACTAGGCCCCAATTACTATTGTTTGTACACCTAAAAGGATGGATGAGGAAGAGGAGGAGGAGGAGTATAGAACAGGCAGCACCCTCAAAGCTTCAGAAGTATGAGATGAACCCCAAAAACTTGGAAAGGTGGATCTCACACGTACCGACACAGACTATTCCGCAATTTAATTGAGCCCCAAAGGTTTTTATTGAATAGCGGAATAGGAAATATGATCAAAAAAAAGTGTATGTTTTTCACACGTACAGAAGCACACTAGGCCCCAATTACTATTGTTTGTACACCTAAAAGGATGGATGAGGAGGAGGAGGAGGAGGAGTATAGAACAGGCAGCACCCTCAAAGCTTCAGAAGTATGAGATGAACCCCAAAAACTTGGAAAGGTGGATCTCACACGTACCGACACAGACTATTCCGCAATTTAATTGAGCCCCAAAGGTTTTTATTGAATAGCGGAATAGGAAATATGATCAAAAAAAAGTGTATGTTTTTCACACGTACAGAAGCACACTAGGCCCCAATTACTATTGTTTGTACACCTAAAAGGATGGATGAGGAAGAGGAGGAGGAGGAGTATAGAACAGGCAGCACCCTCAAAGCTTCAGAAGTATGAGATGAACCCCAAAAACTTGGAAAGGTGGATCTCACACGTACCGACACAGACTATTCCGCAATTTAATTGAGCCCCAAAGGTTTTTATTGAATAACGGAATAGGAAATATGATCAAAAAAGTGTATATTTTTCACATGTACAGAAGCACACTAGGCCCCAAATACTATTGTTTGTACACCTAAAAGGATGGATGAGGAGGAGGAGGAGGAGGAGTATAGAACAGGCAGCACCCTCAAAGCTTCAGAAGTATGAGATTGTGTTCACTGTACCCCACAAAGATTGTGTTCACTGTACCCCACAAAGATTGTGTTCACTGTACCCCACAAAGGTTTTGTTCACTGCACCCCACAAACATTGTGTTCACTGTACCCCACAAAGGTTTTGTTCACTGCACCCCACAAAGATTGTGTTCACTGTACCCCACAAAGATTGTGTTCACTGCACCCCAAAAGGATTGTCTTCTCTGCACCCCACAAAGATTGTGTTCACTGTACCCCACAAAGGTTTTGTTCACTGCACCCCACAAAGATTGTGTTCACTGCACCCCACAAAGATTGTGTTCACTGTACCCCACAAAGATTGTGTTCACTGCACTCCAAAAGGATTGTCTTCACTGCACCCCACAAAGATTGTGTTCACTGTACCCCACAAAGGTTTTGTTCACTGCACCCCACAAAGATTGTGTTCACTGTACCCCACAAAGGTTTTGTTCACTGCACCCCACAAAGATTGTGTTCACGGTACCCCCCAAAGATTTTGTTCACTGCACCCCACAAGGATTGTCTTCACTGCACCCCACAAGGATTGTCTTCACTGCACCCCACAAAGATTGTGTTCACTGTACCCCACAAAGATTTTGTTCACTGCACCCCACAAAGATTGTGTTCACTGTACCCCACAAAGATTTTGTTCACTGCACTCCAAATGGATTGTCTTCACTGCACCCCACAAAGATTGTGTTCACTGTACCCCACAAAGGTTTTGTTCACTGCACCCCACAAAGATTGTGTTCACTGTACCCCCCAAAGATTTTGTTCACTGCACCCCACAAGGATTGTCTTCACTGCACCCCACAAGGATTGTCTTCACTGCACCCCACAAAGATTGTGTTCACTGCACCCCACAAAGGTTTTGTTCACTGCACCCCACAAAGATTGTGTTCACTGCACCCCACAAAGATTGTGTTCACTGTACCCCACAAAGGTTTTGTTCACTGCACCCCACAAAGATTGTGTTCACTGTACCCCACAAAGATTGTGTTCACTGCACTCCAAAAGGATTGTCTTCACTGCACCCCACAAAGATTGTGTTCACTGTACCCCACAAAGGTTTTGTTCACTGCACCCCACAAAGATTGTGTTCACTGTACCCCACAAAGGTTTTGTTCACTGCACCCCACAAAGATTGTGTTCACTGTACCCCCCAAAGATTTTGTTCACTGCACCCCACAAGGATTGTCTTCACTGCACCCCACAAGGATTGTCTTCACTGCACCCCACAAGGATTGTCTTCACTGCACCCCACAAAGATTGTGTTCACTGTACCCCACAAAGATTTTGTTCACTGCACCCCACAAAGATTGTGTTCACTGTACCCCACAAAGATTTTGTTCACTGCACTCCAAAAGGATTGTCTTCACTGCACCCCACAAAGATTGTGTTCACTGTACCCCACAAAGGTTTTGTTCACTGCACCCCACAAAGATTGTGTTCACTGTACCCCACAAAGGTTTTGTTCACTGCACCCCACAAAGATTGTGTTCACTGTACCCCACAAAGATTGTGTTCACTGTACCCCACAAAGGTTTTGTTCACTGCACCCCACAAAGATTGTGTTCACTGTACCCCACAAATGTTGTGTTCACTGCACCCCACAAAGATTGTGTTCACTGCACCCCACAAAGATTGTGTTCACTGTACCCCACAAAGGTTTTGTTCACTGCACCCCACAAAGATTGTGTTCACTGTACCCCACAAAGATTGTGTTCACTGTACCCCACAAAGGTTTTGTTCACTGCACCCCACAAAGATTGTGTTCACTGTACCCCACAAATGTTGTGTTCACTGCACCCCACAAAGATTGTGTTCACTGCACCCCACAAAGATTGTGTTCACTGTACCCCACAAAGGTTTTGTTCACTGCACCCCACAAAGATTGTGTTCACTGTACCCCACAAAGATTGTGTTCACTGCACTCCAAAAGGATTGTCTTCACTGCACCCCACAAAGATTGTGTTCACTGTACCCCACAAAGGTTTTGTTCACTGCACCCCACAAAGATTGTGTTCACTGTACCCCACAAAGGTTTTGTTCACTGCACCCCACAAAGATTGTGTTCACTGTACCCCCCAAAGATTTTGTTCACTGCACCCCACAAGGATTGTCTTCACTGCACCCCACAAGGATTGTCTTCACTGCACCCCACAAAGATTGTGTTCACTGCACCCCACAAAGGTTTTGTTCACTGCACCCCACAAAGATTGTGTTCACTGTACCCCCCCAAAGATTTTGTTCACTGCACCCCACAAGGATTGTCTTCTCTGCACCCCACAAAGATTGTGTTCACTGTACCCCCAAAGATTTTGTTCACTGCACCCCACAAGGATTGTCTCACTGCACCCCACAAGGATTGTCTTCACTGCACCCCACAAAGATTGTGTTCACTGTACCCCCCAAAGATTTTGTTCACTGCACTCCAAAAGGATTGTGTTCACTGCACCCCAAAAAGATTGTGTTCACTGCAGCCCACACACAGAAAAATGGATGTGGATCACTGACACCTGCCTATCTCCTATCCCACACCACACAGCAATATCGATTGTAGTTTGTAGAACACACTTTCCCTAAAATTCAGCAGACTCTGTCCCTAACAGGATTGAGAAGAGATCGTAGATCAGGAGAACTAAGTGCAGACCCCACCCCACACAGCAATATCGATTGTAGTTTGTAGAACACACTGACCCTATAATTCAGCAGACTCTATCCCTAAAATGCCTACAACTCGCCCTGCCTAAACACTCCGACCTGTCCCTCAATTCTATCCGGACACAAATGTTTTTTTCCTGCCTATCTTTCCCTAATCAGCAGCCAGCACGTTGATGTGTGCTCTGTCCCTGATCTAAGCAGCATAATGACGCCGCTGCGGCTGCCTCGAACTTATAAAGACTTGGTCACATGCTTCAGACGGCCAATCACAGCTACTGAGACATTTGCAGGCATGGCTGGGATGGCTTAAGGCACACCAGTTAAACGATTGTTGATTGGCTGTTGAAAGCCCGCCATGAAAAGAGCGCCAAAGCATGCAAAACCCGGAAATAAAACGACCGAACACGGATTTTTACCCGAATATACAGTAAAGTGTCCGTGTTCGTGTTCGGGTAACAAAAATCCAATTATTCGGTACGAACACGAATAATACAGTCCGTGTTCGCTCAACACTATTCCCTATCTTTCTCATATCTTCTCCTTTTGACCCCCCCCCCCCCTGTCTCTTTCTGTTTTTAAAACCAGGCACCCAGTATAACAAAGTGGATAATAAAGTAGTTCTCTTTAATTGGTATACAGCGTATTATCTAACACATTTCACAGTACAGTTAAGGAAGATCAGCTAAATAAATCTGCAAATGCATCAAACGATGACACAAAGTCTTCTCTATTGTATCTGCGTGGAAATGATACATTTCTTTTCATTAGAATCAGTGTCAAAGTTCAGGAAATACATTGCTGTTGAGGTTCCTGGAAGAAATCAGCATTGTATTAACCGTTACTGAAGGGAAACCGTTGCTGAGACGTACACCAGCACACTCACACGGTCCCCCAACATCCCCACCTGCTGTGCTGCCACCTGCAATCTACAATTGTAGCCCATTAAAAGACGGTAATAAAATAAGCAGTCAGAAAACTGTTTACCAAAACAAGCGAGGGGCCTCTGGCAAGAGTCAGATGCCAGGCTGTATGAGCTCTTCCTAAAAGGTGAAATCTCTGGTAGTAACACATTAAAATGATGACATTAGGATTTTTTGACATAACTTACACATCAGTCGGTTTTATGTAAGTTATATCATCCCTTAATTTATTTATATGCTGAAACTGCTTTTTGCTGAGCTTCCCTTATTTCATGGAAATAGTAAGCCTGATTCTCAGCTGAAAGCCTGTCCCATAGTATTTACTATAGCCTGTTATCTCTGGGTTCTATATCAGTTTTCCTTCTAACCACCCTCATCCTCAATCCAGGGTATTTTTATCACATGTATCTTTAGGAAAGCAGATCAAAGGCCTTGTCTCGCCCTGCATGGTCACTTTTCACCGTGTTGGTAAGCGTCTGACATATACCAGCAGGTGCACATCCAGGTTTATGGATAGTCTTTATAAAACAGTTATGAGACTTTTTAATAGAAACATAATGTAGCACCCTCCTAGTCAGGTGCTAGGTAGAGAGTGTCGTTTTGGCTCTCTCTGTTTACCAGAAGAGCAACAGGCAAAATCTTCATGCATTCTGCTTATCAGGGAGCAGGATTTGTAGTTAGTTCTACTCAGTGTGTGATTCATTGGGTCTCAAGGAGTGTCCCCAGCTGATCCAATGGGGAGACACGTTGGATGCTGGAGGAAACCTGACCAATGACACACTGGCTTTTGGTACTGTCCCAGGGGTTGGCACAGACACTGGTGCATTATGGGACATGGTATAAAAAGCCACGGGCACATGAGGTAGAGGTCTTTGGGCGGGAAGCAGAGTCCCAGAAGGAGGGCGGCAGCTGCCTCCTCTTCTGCAGCAGTTGGTGGTGGTCACAGGCAGTTGGCCTAGTGTACAAGGGGTGTGAGGCTGAACTCAGGAAGCGTCAGTGGACGAGTGTAGAGTCCAGAGTCGAGTGTAGAGTCAGTGGACGGTGTCAGCTAGCCCAGAGAGAAAGGGGGTACTAGGGGAGCACCCCGAAGAGAAATACTATATAAACACTTACGTCATCTTCATTCAAGTGGTAGGATGAAGTAGCGGCCTTGCCGCATTCTCAAGTTAGAAGTCCTCAGCATTGTGAATAGTTAACAACAACCCCTGGACTGATCTTTGACTAAGACAAAAAACTTAAAGTGTTAATTTTTCTGCAAACAGTTGCTACGGGTAACCCAGAGGAATCCTTAAAGTGTAATATCCAGCAGTCCTCTAGGGGGCAGTGCCACATTTCGGGGGCTCATCCGGGATATCGCCCTCGGTTACCAGGATGGTTGCTAACGGCAACATCCTAAAGATTTTTGCCTTAAAACATCATTCTTTCTCAAGAAATGTGCTGGAGTGCTCAAGCTGAGAGTGAGGCCTGCTCTACAGGAGATAGGGAGAGTGGGATGAAGAATCAAGTTCACAGTGGCGGTTGCCAGTGGCAACAGAGGGACTTTTGTTGGGACTGTGATTTGTTATCTTATGAAATGCGCAGGAGAGTTGGAGAAAGAGAGTTGCATCACGCTGTGAAAAAGGACTGTGTCTGCTTAACAGTGAATGGTGCAAGTGTGGACGGAGAAAATGAGGGCCCAGGGCACGTGGATCGGTGTGTCGGGGGCCATGTTTGTGCCAGTACTATACAGAAAAATGTTGACCGTGCAGTAAATGACAGCGGGACACTTTTCCAAGATAATGGCCAGGAGGATGCTGTAGAAAAATTGTTGACCGTGCAACTAAGGACAGCGGGACACTTTTCCAAGACAGTATGGGGGTTATTACCTGTACAAGTGCTATGAAGAGAAATGTCGGCTTTGCAATGTCTGACAGCGGGACAATTCTACTAAATATCAAAGAGGGTCAGCTGGCCTGGAGAGATGGAGGTGCAGCTGAGGCCCTGGTACAGACAAGGATGGTGAATGCGTGTGGATTGAAGAGCACGATCCGCTTTACAGTGACTTTCATGCTAGCTGAGATGGAGCAGCATTAAAAAGGTAAATGTAACACGCGGTAAAGTGCACGCTGGGGAGATCTGCCTAGCAGGAGGAGCCACCGCCAAAGAATCAACTAATATGGAGTCATGGGCAGAGACGCCACTCACGCACAGCCAATATGGAAAGAGGAAGGGAGCCTATAAATTACTTCTGCTTTCGGGTGGAGCTAAGAGGGAGACACGTGTGTGGAAGAGCAAGATGGTGAGTGCCGGAGAGAACCGGAGTGTGGAGGCTATCCCACGTGTTGGCGGAGATCCTGCGGAGCAGACCGGAAACCCGACATCGACCCTATGGTATACAGGGATGCAATTGGTGCCCAATGGAAGACTGGCATTGTGTACTGTAGCAGGCGTGGAACATGTGGGCCTGGTATGTAGTCAGTGTCTGAATGTTACCATGCGGATGCAAGTGTGGGGCCAGTGCGGGCACTGTGGCAATCTGCTGCTGCGGCAGAGAGGAGTGAAGGTCAGCACAGAAGATTGAGTGTGACATGGGAGACCAGGGTCACTTGTGCCCTGTCGCCTGCAGAATCAGGACTCTTTATGGGCAGAGGAAGAGGAATGCTCAGAGTGTTAATGGAACTGGGCTCTGTGACATCTGCCGGTGCTACAGTGTGCAAGATGAGAGAAACCCGATCGTCCGAAGCCGTGTGCATGCAGGTAGTGAGGGCCAGGGTGTGGCCACCTGATGTACAGAAAACTGCAGTGGCAGACACCTGATCGGCTCCAAAAAAGGCAGAGGGGAGTCGATGGCCTGCGGTGAACAAGGCTGAAAGTGTGTGCAGCGAGGAAGAGGCCGGAGTCATCGATGTGGGGTCTCCCATTTTCTAACATCGTTATGGATCCTTGGAGAAGTGGATGGATGTATGGAAATCAGAGGAAGAGACCGAGTGGGACTTGGGGTCGGATGATCGGAGCAGTTCCGCCAGTCCAGGTGTTCCTGATGAGGAGACTAGGGATTCTGTGATGTGTGGATAGTGTGCCAAGAATCCTGGGTTCTGTGAGGCCTACTCTAGCCGGGTCCCAGATCTTTCCCCGCCTCCAAACTATGCCCGGGCTCTGAATCAAAATGAGGCCTATGCAACCCTGTATTCCCCATCTGGGGGAGGCAACAGACAAACCCTCCCCAGGTTCTCCAGGATGCAACGGCTGATGCAGAGGAAGGTTGCCTTAGAATACGGGTATGACTACCCCTATGCTCCAAGGGAGCTTATTTTAGAGATTGAGGCCAAGAGAGAGGCCTGTTGTAAGGAGGCTGTGTGGGACTTCCTCTATGTCCCGAAACCCCACTGCTACCAGTCAAAACCAGAATTGTGGAGGACCTTCCACTCTGTAAAGGCAAATTGGAACTTTGGGCGGGCTATCTACATAGATCGAGTAGAGGTCCACTGCCCAGACGGAGCTGGCCAGGCCTGGTCACTCCGTGTGAGAGATTCAGAGGGGAAAGTTGTGCGAGTCCCTCACCCTAACTATTATTGCTAAAGACACAGGATGCTGAATTTAGTGAGGCTGGCTAGCCTGAGTGTGCTCATTTGCTGCAAAAGAAGGGCTGAATAGCCCAGATGTAAAGTATACAGGATAGTTCCAGTTCATCTTGTTGCCAGGGCCCAAGCCCTATTCCCAATATCCCTTCCCCTTCTATCCTTGCAAGAGGGGTTGGGAAATCTACAATCACCACTTGTCAGAGAAACAGCCATGCTGCAACTGGCGACTCTGCCAGTACTTCTAATGGCCGCAATGGACTCAGGCCATAGACTCATTGTCAGTGAAATGGCTGTGCTGCAAACTGGCAACTTTGCCAGTACTTCCCATGGCCGCAATGGACTCAGGCCATAGACTAATTCACTGGCCTATAAAAGGGCTCTGCTCAGCCCATCAGATTGCTGGATTGTCTTCAGCTCTTCCTGTTTCCTGTGCATTGCTACTTCCTGGATTCCAGTTTGACCCGGCTTGTTCCTGACCTGTCTGCTCTCTCTCCTGGCTTTGACCCTCGGCTCCGTCTGACCATCCCTGCTCCAGTTTGGCTCTCCCGTTATCTGATCTCGGCTTGGCTCACGGACTTGCTTCCTGTCTACCTGCCCTCCAGTACCTGATCTTGGCTTCTCCACGGACTTGTCTGCTTCTGGCTTTCCTACTATACGTTTGGCTTGCACCTGTTGCAGCTTCCTGTGTTTGACCCCCGGCCGGTCTTACACCTACTGCCTGGTTGTTCCTGGTTCCTCCTTGGACTGTCCAGTGTATTCCTGCCCAGCACTCTGCTAGAGACCGCCTGTCTACCATCTGGACTCTGCCGGCAACCAGTGCTTCTGTGGGCGCTACACCCTCTGTCTCAACCCCAGGGGTGTGCCGCACTCAGCCGCAAGGGGAGCCCTCTCTGCATCTCGGCCTCGGATCAGGTACGTGACAGTACAATCCAGCCATGTCAGAGGCCGACAGAGGTGCTTCCCCAATTGAGGCTTTGTGCCAGCAAGTCACCGCCCTCACTCAGGCAGTGCAAAGACTCCAGGAGGGTTATTTCCAGTTGGAAGGTCGCCTGCAACACCTGGCCGTTTCGCCTCCTACAGACTCCAATCAATCGCCTGCCAGCACCTCTTCATCCCCGTTACCACAAGGACACGCTAGCTCCGCCCACTCCATGCTAGTCCCGCCTCCTGAACCACGAGTACCCACGCCTGAGCGATTTTCTGGCTATAGAAAGAAGTTCAGGGCCTTTAAGAACGCCTGCTTGCTATACTTGGCCTTGCAACCCCGGACCTTTTCTCTGGACTCTGTGAAAGTGGGGTTCATCATCTCTTTGCTGTCTGAAGAACCCCAAACCTGGGCTCATAACTTAATGGAACAGAAGAGCCCTGTTCTGGACTCTGTGGACACATTCTTTGAGGCTATGGCTCAGCTTTACGACGACCCCCAGCGCACGGCCACCGCAGAGGTCGCCCTACACTCCCTGCTGCAGGGCAAGCGCCCAGTGGAGGACTACACGGTTGAATTCCGTAAATGGTCTGCTGACACTGATTGGAATGAGGCTGCTCTCAAGTATCAGTTTCGCCAAGGACTTTCTGAGACATTAAAAGATGAGCTGGCTCGAGTGGAGACCCCCGCTACCCTTGAGGGTCTCATACAACTCGCCATTCAACTTGATAGACGTCTGCGGGAGCGACGCTCGGAGCGTCTCCAAACATTCCGGCCTACCTGGATGCTTCCCAAGATCTCTTCTGCTTCACCTGCACCTCCGGTCTCTTCCCCCATGGCAGCATCTGAAGGGGAACCTATGCAGCTGGGCCTGGTCCGTTCCTCCCTGACTCCTGATGAGAGACTACGACGTCGGCAGGCCAACTTATGCCTCTACTGCGGCGGGGCCGGACATTTTCTTCGGAACTGCCCCGTGAGACCCAGTAAGCCTTACTCTCAGCCCCCATTTAACTGCCGAGTTTCTGAGCTTTCGCTCTCTCACCTTATTCTCCCGGTCTCCTTACAGGTGGCAGAAGGGGAGGTCCAACTACAAGCCATCGTTGACTCCAGGGCCTGCAGCTGTTTTCTGGACATTTCTTTGGCCAAGAGACTCCATATTCCTCTTTTCCCTAAGACACAAAGGCTCGAGGTCCATCTCGCCGATGGGTCCCTACCCAGTTCCGGACCAGTTATCCTAGAGACTGGACCCATCCTCACCACAGCAGACTCCAGTCATCAGGAGTTCATCCGTTTTGATGCCCTTTGTTCCCCCATGTTTCCCATCATACTGGGACTTCCTTGGCTGCAAGCCCATAACCCCCAAATCGATTGGGCCAAGAAGGAACTCAACTTTTCTTCTGCCTACTGTCAGCAGCATTGCTTCCCTCAAAGACCTAGTGGGCCTGCTAGTTGCTTGTCTGTTCAACCAACACCTGAGCCACTCCTGGATATCCCACCTGCTTACCAGGACTTCAGGGACGTCTTTGACAAGAAAAAAGCTGAGGTCCTTCCTCCCCATCGGCCTTACGATTGCCCTATAGAAATGCTTCCCGGAGCCGAGATCCCGTTTGGAAGGATATTCCCCCTTTCTGAAAAGGAACTGGAGGCCCTACGGGTCTATATCGATGAAAATTTGAAAAAGGGGTTTATTCGCCCATCTTCTTGTCCTGCAGGTGCTGGTATATTCTTTGTGGAAAAGAAAGATGGCACCTTGAGACCCTGTGTGGACTATAGAGAGCTGAATAAGGTCACTATCAAAAACCGGTATCCGCTCCCCCTTGTCCCCGAACTCTTCCAGAGGTTCCGGACCGCCCAACTCTTTACCAAGTTAGACCTGCGGGGAGCTTATAACCTTGTCCGGATACGGGAGGGAGACGAGTGGAAGACCGCATTCAGAACTCATTTTGGACATTATGAATACCTAGTCATGCCCTTCGGCCTGTGTAATGCCCCAGCCACATTCCAGCACCTGGTAAATGATATCTTTCGGGAGTTTCTTGACCACTTCGTCATCGTATACCTTGACGATATCCTCATTTTTTCTGCCTCACTGGAACTCCATCGGGTTCACGTTAAAAAAGTCCTTTCTACCTTGAGAAAACACGGACTCTATGCCAAGGCGGAGAAGTGTGACTTTGAAAAGGGGTCCATCCAGTTTTTGGGACTCATTATTTCCACCGATGGGATCGCTATGGACCCACAAAAAGTGAAAGCGATCCTAGATTGGCCTGCTCCTTGTGACAAGAAAGGCGTTCAGAGATTCGTGGGCTTTGCTAATTTTTACAGGCGTTTTGTGAAAAATTTTTCTTCCATCATCTCCCCCATCACCCAGTTAACCCGCCATCAGTCCCGATTTCTGTGGTCTCAGGAGGCCCAATTGGCATTTGACAAACTTAAACAGCTGTTTATTTCTGCACCCGTCCTACAACACCCTGATCCGGCTCTGCCCTATGTGTTGGAGGTTGATGCCTCGGAAGTGGCCACCGGGGCAATCCTGTCGCAACGTCAAGGGCCCAAATCTCTTCTCCATCCTGTGGCCTTCTTTTCTAGGAAAATGTCACCTCCGGAGAAGAATTATGACGTTGGCGACCGAGAACTGTTGGCCATTAAATTTGCACTTGAAGAGTGGAGATATCTATTGGAAGGAGCCACTCATCCTATTATGATCTTCACGGACCACAAAAACTTGGAGTACCTCAGGACTGCCAAACGGTTGAGACCCAGACAAGCCCGATGGGCGCTGTTTTTCTCCAGGTTTAACTTCCATATTTCTTATCGACCTGGCTCCAAGAATGGAAAAGCAGATGCTCTCTCCCGGATGTTTCCGGATACCCCAGAAACAGCAGAACCTGATACCATCCTTTCTGCCCATAATTTTCTCCTTATCCAGCCTGACCTGATGACGGCAATCCGACAGGCCTCAGCCCTTCGTTTGGATCCTGAAGTACCCTCCCTGAAAAAACAGGAAGGGTTGCTGTGGCATCAGGATAAAATCTTTGTCCCTCCCCAAGTAAGACCTCAACTTCTTAAAATATTTCATGACAGTAAACTTGCTGGGCATTTTGGGGTGCGGAAGACCTCGGAGCTTATCCAACGCTCTTTTTGGTGGCCCAACCTTGGGCAGGATTGCAAGGATTACATCGGCTCTTGTACCATCTGCCAACGTAACAAGGGGTCAAGTACCAAGACTTGGGGTTTGCTAAGACCACTTCCCATTCCTGAGCAACCATGGAAAAAGATATCTATGGACTTTATTGTTGAACTACCCCCTTCAGAAGGATTTTCCACCATCTTGGTGGTAGTGGATCGCCTTTCCAAAATGGCCCATTTTCTACCCATGGTTGGCACACCTTCAGCCCTGGACACAGCCAACATATTCATAAGGGAGATAGTCAGGCTACATGGCCTTCCAGACAACATTATCTCAGATAGAGGAGTGCAATTTACCTCCAGGTTCTGGAGGGATCTCTGTAAATCCCTGTCCATTGAAGTTTCTCTTTCTTCTGCATACCATCCTCAGAGCAATGGGCAAACAGAGAGGACTAATCAAACTTTAGAACAATACTTACGATGCTTTTGCACCTGTTCCCAAGACAACTGGGTCTCGCTCCTCCCCTGTGCGGAATTTGCTTACAACAATTCTCTTCATGCATCCACCAACCAGTCCCCTTTCTGGGCAAATTATGGATTTCATCCCTCCTTTCTGCCTAACACCCTTCCGGAAGCATCAGTTCCTGCTGTCCAAGATCGGAT
Organism: Pelophylax lessonae; assembly: GCF_965119305.1. Lineage (NCBI taxonomy): Eukaryota > Metazoa > Chordata > Amphibia > Anura > Ranidae > Pelophylax > Pelophylax lessonae. The sequence goes on from NC_138772.1 coordinate 472,070,886, forward strand.
CAGCTTCATTCAAACCAACTATCAAACCCTACAGGAAGCCATGCGTAAAGCCCAGGAGAACTATAAACGGTTTCATGACTGTAAAAGAAAGAAGGGTCCGAATCTCAAGATTGGAGACAAAGTCTGGCTGTCAGCCTTGAACCTTAAACTCTCATGCCCATCCAGGAAGCTCGGGCCAAGGTTCATTGGTCCGTTTGAAGTCAAGAGGGTGATCAATCCTGTGGCTTTTGAGCTGGCACTTCCCGACTCCTTTAAGGTACACCCAGTTTTCCATATCTCCTTACTCAAACCAGTTGTCCCCAGTCCATTTCCTGGGAGAGACAAGCTACCTCCACCTCCTGTCTTGATCGAAGGGGAGACGGAATTTGAAGTTGAGTCCATACTGGATTGCCGAAAGAAAGGGAGACAAACTCAGTATCTTATTAAATGGAAAGGTTACCCCCCTGAAGACAATTCCTGGGAACCCGCTAGTAACCTGCATGCCCCCAGGCTGGTACAGGAATTCCACAGGAGATTCCCGGGAAGCGTGGCCCGGTTGGGCATCCGGAGGCTGCCCCTTGGGGGGGGGGCACTGTCAGAGAAACAGCCATGCTGCAACTGGCGACTCTGCCAGTACTTCTAATGGCCGCAATGGACTCAGGCCATAGACTCATTGTCAGTGAAATGGCTGTGCTGCAAACTGGCAACTTTGCCAGTACTTCCCATGGCCGCAATGGACTCAGGCCATAGACTAATTCACTGGCCTATAAAAGGGCTCTGCTCAGCCCATCAGATTGCTGGATTGTCTTCAGCTCTTCCTGTTTCCTGTGCATTGCTACTTCCTGGATTCCAGTTTGACCCGGCTTGTTCCTGACCTGTCTGCTCTCTCTCCTGGCTTTGACCCTCGGCTCCGTCTGACCATCCCTGCTCCAGTTTGGCTCTCCCGTTATCTGATCTCGGCTTGGCTCACGGACTTGCTTCCTGTCTACCTGCCCTCCAGTACCTGATCTTGGCTTCTCCACGGACTTGTCTGCTTCTGGCTTTCCTACTATACGTTTGGCTTGCACCTGTTGCAGCTTCCTGTGTTTGACCCCCGGCCGGTCTTACACCTACTGCCTGGTTGTTCCTGGTTCCTCCTTGGACTGTCCAGTGTATTCCTGCCCAGCACTCTGCTAGAGACCGCCTGTCTACCATCTGGACTCTGCCGGCAACCAGTGCTTCTGTGGGCGCTACACCCTCTGTCTCAACCCCAGGGGTGTGCCGCACTCAGCCGCAAGGGGAGCCCTCTCTGCATCTCGGCCTCGGATCAGGTACGTGACACCACTATTAAGTGGTTCTACTAAAGAGGGCCGACCTTCCAACTTTCCAAGAGAAGAGACCTGTGTTAAAGGAGGACTCTAGAAAGATTGCAACTGTGTTAATAAGGAGATCCTTTGGGCCATCGGGCCAGGATCATGTATCACATCAAGTTGAAAGGACACTCTGTGGAGTAAGTTAGGCCATCGGGCTGAAGAAGAGGAATCTCTGCAAAGAGACTCTTTTCAAAAAGATGCCTTGTGGAGATCCTATTGGGCCAATGGGCCAGAAATGGAACGTTGTTGGAGAAACTGGTAGTGGCCCGAAGTCTCTTTGGTGGGGGGTGCCCTAGTGCAAGGGGCCCCTGAAGAGACTGTTGATCCCTGCAGGGCAGAACAGGTTGCTCAGGCTCCAGCAAACAAAATCCTGTTTGAAGAAGACATGTTGCCTCAGTGCTGCAGGTGTGAGGGACACTGCAAGCACTAGTCTGAATGGACTCCACATGTCTTCGTGACCTTGTGGCCGTGGCTAGTGGTAGATAGTTAGTCGACAGGGTTTAGTCATCACCTTGGAGGAGTAAAACGTAACACCGGGTCAAGACTACAGGAAGGGTTATCTACCGGGTTCCATAGTCAAGGATGTTGGGTGAGAAGGTTGCCTCCGCAGAGAGGGCCTTCTTACTATTATACAATAGAAATGTGATTGTTTAAATGTATAATTTGCAGAAGTGCCTAATTTGTTTTTCCTTTGCAGGTTGTATGGGAAGTAATGTTGTAGCTAGTTAGTTAGGATGCCATATATTTATCCACCTAACAGAGTTTTGTTTGGTGAGGGGCGCAATACATTAATGCACCTGACGTGTATTATATTTTGTATAGAGATATATATATATATATATATTTGTTCATGTCATTTATTGATTGTAAATTCGTTCTTTTCCCTTTCCCCCTTCTCCAGGTTAGTGGGATACTTCGTTAAAATTTTTGGGTGGGGAATTTTTGTAGGGGGCGGCTGCCCCAGAGCCATTGGGAACATGGCTCGTGTTGTGGGGGGTGGATGTAGCACCCTCCTAATCAGGTGCTAGGTAGAGAGTGTAGTTTTGTCTCTCTCTGTTTACCAGAAGAGTAGCAGGCAAAAAATTAATGCATTCTGCTTATCAGGAGCAGGATTTATAGTTAGGTCTACTCAGTGTGCCCAGTGTATGATTCATCTGGTCTCAGGGAGTGTCCCCAGCTGATCCAATGGGGAGGCACGTTGGATGCTGGAAGAAACCTGACCAATGACACACAGGCTTTTGGTGCTGTCCCAGGGGTTGGCGCAGACACTGGTGCATTATGGGACAGGGTATAAAAAGCCACAGGCACATGAGGTAGAGGTCTTTGGGCGGGAAGCCAGGTCCCAGAAGGAGGGTTCCAGCTGCCTCCTCTTCTGCAGCAGTTGGTGGTGGTCACAGGCAGTCGGCTTAGTGTACTGGTGGTGTAAAGGCTGAACTCAGAGGTTCAGGAGAGCTGACTACGGGAGTTGGGGCATTGGAGAATCTGGAAAAACAGTGTCGTGAGTACAGAGTAATTTGCTCAGGGGTCTGCCCAGGAAGCGGACCACTCCGGAGTGTAGAGTCAGTGGACGGGTGTCAGCTAGCCCAGAGAGAAAGGCTTGGGGAGTACTGAAGAGAAATACTATAGGAACTCTTACCTAATCTTCATTCAAGTGGCAGGATGAAGTAGCGGCCTTGCCGCCTTCCTCCCGCGATTGTGTGGGAAACCGAGAGAAGACCCGCCTGTTTATGTAAACATAGCAGGCGGATCTTCTTTCAGACAGGCAGGGACAGATCAGCAGTTTTAGCTAAGCTGAAACTGCGATCTGTCCGTGCCTGTCACAGAATCCCCCCACACAGTCAGTAAGCACATAGGCATACATTTAACCCCTTTGATCACCCCCAGTACTAACCCCTTCCCTGCCAGTGTCATTTATACAGTACCAGTGCATATTATTTAGCACTGGTTACTGTATTAGTGTCACTGGTCCCCAAAAAGGGTCAAAAATTTCAGTTAGGGGTCCGATCTGTCCGCCGCAATGTCGCAGTCCCGCTAAAAATCGCAGATCGCCGCCATTACTAATAAAAAAATAAAATAAATAAAAAGTCAAAAAAATCTATCCCGTAGTTTTTAAACGCTATAACTTTTGCGCAAACCAATTAAAATACGCTTTTTGGGATTTTCTTTCACCAAAAATATGTAGCAAAATGCAAATTAGCCTAAACTGATAAAAAAAATGTAATTTTTAAAAATTTTTTATTGGGAATGTTTTATAGCAGAAAGTAAAAAATTTGGCGTTTTTTCAAAATTGTCCCTCTTTTTTTGTTTATAGCTCAAAATCTAAAAAACGCAGAGGTCATCATATACCACCAAAAGAAAGCTCTATATATGGGGGAAAAAAGGACATCAATTTTATTTGGGTACAGCGTCGCACGACCGCGCAAGTTTCCTTTTAAAGTAACGCAGTGCAGAATCGCAAAAAATGGCCTGGTCATTAAGGGGGCAAATCCTTCCGGGGCTGAAGTGGTTAATTCTCACCAGTTTGCTTATCTGTGCACTGCTGGTAATTCTTTTTTTATCCTGTCGCAGCCATAGCAAATGGAGGTAGTAGGAACTATCTGAATCTGGTGCATGTGGTATTTCAATTTTCATGAATTAGGAAGAGGCAATGTTAAAAGGGCCATACAACCTGAAAAGTGGCACTATTTTTTATTTTTTTTTTTTATTCCCCCTGGGTATGTAAGAGGAGCTCTGAAAAACACAATTTTTACATGATAAATGATATTAAAAAATTCATCACTTGCATCAAACTGCTTGCTGAATAGGATGCGTCCAAAGTGACAGATTGTCCTTCCGGAGAGTGTGCAGTATGAATGTGCTGTAAGCTGAAGCGGCCTTCTACAGCACAAATGAGGACACCTCTGATGTGCGAGCGCATCCTCCGCGCCTAGCAGGTCTCATACATCTAGGATCACATTTCATTCCCTGCTGAGACACTATCCTGCTCACATTACTAATAACATTTACAGATCTGTAAACACTGCCATTTACTTTCCTAAACAAATTAAACCACACGTTCTTTACAAGCTCAACCCCAGCCAGAGGATAGCGGGATGTTTGTAGAACAAGTGAAATGCTTTATTGTCAAGGTCTGGTACATTGTGAGCAGATGAAAAAGAAATGTGCCCCTAATTATGTTTCCAAAAGACACCTGCTATACACATGTGTGATGTCTTCAAATAATACACGTATACATATTTTTAACCACTTCAATACCAGGCACTTTCACCCCCTTCCTGCCCAGGCCAATTATTAGCACTGTCTCACTTTGAACGACAATTGCGCGGTCATGCAACACTGTACCCATATGACATTTGTATCATTTCTTCCACACAATAGAGCTTTCTTTTGATGGTATTTAGGGTCCATGTACACGGGACGTTGTTAAAAGTCCCTTTGAATGCTGGAATTTTTAGGGCGTTTGAAACGTCCGTTCGGTCGCGTTTGTACCCGCGTTTAGCGGGCGTTTAGCGGGCGTTTGCATTTAGAACCGTTCCTAGAGGTCAAAAAATGTTATCCCCTTTAAAATGGAAAAACGCGGGTCATCGCGTTCGGACGCGTTTGGTCGCGTTTTTGCGTTTGAAACGCCGGGAAACACACGTTCGAACGCAAATAATTGCGTTCTAAAAAAAGTCCTTGAACGCAACTGCCCGCAAACGACCGCAAACGACCTGGTGTACATGGACAGATAAGATAAAATGTAGATGGGTTCAGGGGCTTCTAAAAAAAACGCCCAACTGCTCCTAAACGGCCATTTCCAGCGTCCCGTGTACATGGAGCCTTAATCACCATTAATTATTTTTATTTATTTATTTATTTATTATTCATAATTATTTATCATTTATAATTATATTTATTTAATTTCTTTTTATTATTAGCACTGTTCCACTTTGAATGAAAATTTGCGCGGTCATGCAACACTCACTGTACCCATATGACATTTTTATCATTTCTTCCACACAATAGAGCTTTCTTTTGATGGTATTTAATCACCATTAATTATTTTTATTTATTTAGTATTCATAATTATTTATAATTTATAATTATATTTACTTATTATTTTTTTAATTTCTTTTTATTATTAGCACTGTTCCACTTTGAATGAAAATTTCCGCGGTCATGCAACACTCACTGTACCCATTTGACATTTTTATCATTTCTTCCACACAATAGAGCTTTCTTTTGATGGTATTTAATCACCATTATTTATTTTTATTTATTTATTTATTATTCATAATTATTTATAATTTATCATTATATTTATTTATTATTTTTTTAATTTCTTTTATTATTAACACTGTTCCACTTTGAATGAAAATTGCGCGGTCATGCAACACTGTACCCATATGACATTTTTATCATTTCTTCCACACAATAGAGCTTTCTTTTGATGGTATTTAATCGCCATTATTTATTTTTAGTTATTTATTTATTATTCATAATTATTTATAATTTATAATTATATTTATTTATTTAATTTCTTTTTATTAGCACTGTTCCACTTTGAATGAAAATTGCGCGGTCATGCAACACTGTACCCATATGACATTTGTATAATTTCTTCCACACAAATAGAACTTTCTTTTGATGGTATTTAATCACCATTATTTATTTTTATTTATTTATTTATTATTCATAATTATTTATAATTTATCATTATATTTATTTATTATTTTTTTAATTTCTTTTATTATTAACACTGTTCCGCTTTGAATGAAAATTGCGCGGTCATGCAACACTGTACCCATATGACATTTTTATCATTTCTTCCACACAATAGAGCTTTCTTTTGATGGTATTTAATCACCATTATTTATTTTTATTTATTTATTTATTATTCATAATTATTTATAATTTATAATTATATTTATTTATTTAATTTCTTTTTATTAGCACTGTTCCACTTTGAATGAAAATTGCGCGGTCATGCAACACTGTACCCATATGACATTTGTATAATTTCTTCCACACAAATAGAACTTTCTTTTGATGGTATTTAATCACCATTGTTTCTTTTTATTTATTTATTTATTATTTATAATTATTTATCATTTATAATTATATTTATTTATTATTTATTTTATTTCTTTTTATTATTAGCACTGTTCCACTTTGAATGACAATTATGCTGTCATGCAACACTGTACCCATATGACATTTGTATAATTTCTTCCACACAAATAGAACTTTCTTTTAATGGTATTTAATCACGATTGTTTCTTTTTATATCTATGGAAAAAAAGCCTGAAAATTTTAAAAAATAAAACAAATGTTTTTCTTAATTTTTGTTCTGAAATTTTGTAAATAAATAGCCTTTCTTCATAAATTCAGGCCAAACTGTATTCTGCTACATTTCTTTGGTGAAAATAACCCAAATGCATTATTTAGTCTGTAGGGAAGTTTTAGAGTCCACAGACTATGGCATATACTGTATATCTGAAAACTGATCAAACCTAGTATACTTATATTTTTTGAGGTCCAAAAATGCCAGGACGGTACAAATTTCCCCCATGTGACCCCTTTTTGGAAAGTACATAGTCCGAGGTATTTATTAAGAGGCATGGAAAGTTTTTTTCAGTTGTCAATTTTTGTCATGATATTTTGGAAAATTAAAAGTTTTTACAAATTGCTTTTTTTTCACAATTTCTTTTTTTTTTCTTATACAGTCACCAGTACAGTACAGAGTGATCAAATAACTGGTGTGATCAGGGACACTGACTGGTGACAGTATGTTAAAAAAAAAAAAAAGTTTTTTTTAATTTTTGTTTATTTTTTACATTTTTTTAAATTTTTTAATCTTTCTTTACTCTTTTTATTTAACATACTGTGACCAGAGCAAAACAGCCTTACCTTAGCAACACTGTACTACTCTGGAGAAGTGATCAGGCTTTTTTATACACACTAATTATACCAGTGAAATTTACTATTGTATGCAACCATTTTATGGTACAGATGAGCTGTGATTGGCCCTGTCTGTACCATGTGATCACTGTGACCAATCACAATGGTGGTGGTTAAAAAAAAAGTTTTTTTAATTTATTTTTTTCATCTTTTTTTAAATATTTTTTAATCTTTCTTTACGCTTTTTATTTAACATACTGTGACCAGAGCAATACAGCCTTACCTTAGCAACAATGTACTACTCTGGGGAAGGGATCAGGCTTTTTTTTACACACTACTTATACCAGTGAACTTTACTATTGTATGCAACCATTTTATGGTACAGATGAGCTGTGACTGGCCCTGTCTGTACCTGTCTGTGATCACTGTGACCAATCAGAGTGATCAACACAATAGTACCCAATGGTTGGCATGAATGAAAGCCATCCATTGTGTACAATTGCCATGTGATCTGCTGTGATTGGTCACAGCACTCACATGGTACTGGCAGCGGCCGGTACACTAATTGGTCATGCGCTGTGTCCAGATGAGGTCATATGACGTCTACCCAGAACAGCGAGTGTTCTGCTTGGCCATCATTTTTCTATAGGCCCGCCGGGAACTGCTTAAAGCATAACTCCACTTTTACTGAGAAAAAAACATTCCCTCTGGATGATCACTGTACATTACAAGGATTTTAACTAACTTTGTTGCAGATTCCTACTTGTTTCTGCTCTAAAGAAAAAGTGTTTTTTTGCAGGCCAATCAAGTTCCTCCACCCCAAACTCGCTCATCCATGTCTTTATGGACCTTGCTTTGTGCACTGGTGTGCAGTCATGTTGGAACAGGAAGGGGCCATCCCCAAACTGTTCCCACAAAGCTGGGAGCATGAAATTGTCCAAAATGTCTTGGTATGCTGCCGCCTTAAAGCGGTAGTATAGTCATTTTGTTGACTTTTACCTACAGGTAAGCCTATAATAAGGCTTACCTGTAGGTACAATTAATATCTCCTAAACCTGCATGGTTTAGGAGATATTTGCACTGCATGCAGCCGCTGACGCTAGCGGCGCATGCGCTCTGAAGGTTCGGTGGACCTTCAGAGTTCCTTGCTGGGAAGTTTCCGGAAAGTTAATCCCCCGCGCGCATGTGTGGGAGTGACGTCATCGCGGCTCCGGCCACTCACAGCGCCGGAGCCGCAGAACCCGGAAAAGACGCAGAGGGATCATGTCCGCTCCCACAGCAGTGTCCGTGGGTCCGTGTCGGGGCTTCATTTTAAGGTAAGTATTTCATAATGAGCTAGTATGCATACTAGCTCATTATGCCTTTGTCTTGCAGGGTTTGTTTTTTTTGAATATACAACCGCTTTAAGAGTTTCCTTCACTGGAACTAAGGGGCCAAGCGCAACCCCTGAATAACAACCCCACACCATAATCCCCCCTCCACCAAATTATTTAAACCAGTACATAAAGAGTCCAGACCTCAACCCAATAGAACACGTTTGGGATGAATTAGAGCGGAGACTACGAGCCAGGCCTTCTTGTCCACATCAGTGCCTGACCCTTACAAATGCACTTCTGGAAGAATGGTCAAACATTCCCACAGACACTCCTAAACCTTCTGGACAGCCTTCCCAGAAGAGTTGAAGCTGTTATAGCTGCAAAGGGTGGGCCAACTTAATATTGAACCCTACAGACTAAGACTGGGATGCCATTAAAGTTCATCTGTGTTTAAAGGCAAGTGTCCCAATATTTTTGCTAACATGGTGTAGCTACAGATCTGGGTAAATTACTGAAAGATCCCAGGCTCCTCTAACTCTAATCCCATCACCTACAGCTGAGTCAGAGTAAAGTATAGGGTTCCTGCCAAAATATTTCATTTTTTATCCCAGGCATATAATGTGAGAGTAACAGAGAAACACTCACTTACCACAAATTACATGAATGGGACTAGAAAAATGCACTCTTTGTGGTTATCAACAGTAGCAGCGTAAAGAACTGCTATAAAATATATTTATTTAAAGTAGCTCTAAATGTATTGCGTGATGCAAAGGCACTCATTTTAGAACTCCAGTCTAAATTGCAGTGCTTCGTAGACTAAATTCCTTCCAACCCCAATGCAATTCTCTTCTTTGACATTGGCTTTTACCTGCTGTGCCCCTGACTACTGTGTGTTCTTGACCAATTTATTTGCCTGTTTCTTTAACCTCTGACCTTCTGACATCAGCTTCTCCTGTCATTTCCCTGTGGGTGTCTACTGCTGGAGGTTCCATTCTTTACCAGATGACCTGACCAATTTGTCTCTGCCTAGTGCTCCAAAGTGTTCATACTGTACGGGTCCCAGGAGCCCAGCTCAAAGTGAAAAGGTGATGCTGCAAATAGAAAAGCAACAGACACAATGCAGGAAAAACATGCCATATATTTCTAACATCCACTTTTTAAAAAAAATAAATAAAAAATATTTGTTTATTGAGTAATTATTATACAGAATGTATATAGTGCCAACAGTTTGCACAGTGCTTTACAATCTAAATACAATAAAATACAAGAGGGAAAAGAGGATCATGCTCATAAGAGCTCTCAATCTAATAGGGTGGGGCAAGTGGTACAAAAGGTAGTAACTGTAGGGGATGAGCTGATGGAAGAGATAAAAAGTTGCTGTAGGCTAAAAGGCTTCCCTTTAACAAAAAAAAAATACAATTTCAACATACATACAAAAAAATAGAGCTTCGCAATAAAACTTCCAGTATCTAATCAAAGCAGTTTTGTTACAGTCAAATAAAAATGTGGATATCAATAAACTGTGTTTATATTGTAGCCTCAAAAGCTATCAGATAAAATCTTAAAGTTGTGATTGATGGATTAGAGGGGAACACAACATATTTGATGGAAGCAGCCTTCTCATACTAGGACCATTCTAGATAGCTAAATGAGGGATAAAGCTCTATTTGGTAAGCTTCAGCACTGAGGATGATTGGAGTAGTACTTCCTAAATCGCCTATTCCATAAGGAAATCCTAGATTGGAACTGATCAAATGTGACCACCTATTGTAAAGGGATTGCAGTCTGGATAGCAGAGTGCATGAGATATATTCAGAGATGTAAATCCATACATTTATGTCTATTAAGCATTAGTTTGATACTATATAAGTCAGTGTTGCAGCACTGCTTCAACTAATAGTGAATAAAACTACATATAGTGTGCAAATTCACATATAAATAAATAATGAGCAGTGATGCATCAAAATTCATAAAATTCATAAAAATTGGTGAAAAATTGCAAAAAGTCCATAATCTAGTCCATCAAAAAAATGCAAATAAAGTGCTTCTGTGCTTAATCCGTGCTTGGATGGGGGTTTCCCCCGTGTGGTTTTCTACTTACCACAATGTGCTTGTAAACAGGCATGTAATGGTGATCACACTCTTTGCATGGGACTCTATGATTAAGATGGTGGTGATTGTTAATCCAGAGTTTCCTCATGTAAGAAAGAACCATCCATAGTGAAGACCGTTTTACCAAATTTTATTAAAGCAAAAAAGAATCATACTCACAAACATAATCAAAAAATGAGCATATAGGACACGGCACGGTGGTTCGCTGTTCCCGCAGCGTGCGTTCCACTGGCCGGATGTGACGTGGCAGTCCGCTCGGCCAATTGCTAGATGCGTTTCGCTGTCAATCACAGCGTCATCTGTAGCTCCGGAGATCCTGGTGGAGATGGGACACAGGCTCAGCTACCCCTCCTGGGGTACTATTGGACAGGTGAGAGTTGGGAGGGCTGGTGCTTCTCAAAGTGTGTGTGACACTGCCCCCCACCTGTCCAGCTGTCCCCCCACCTTTCCTGTTGTCCCCTACTGTCCTGCTGCCTCCCACCTGTCCCACTGCCCCCCCTTCCATGACACTTTCCCCCCCTTGTCCTGCTGCCTCCCAACTATCCCACTGCCCTACCTGTGATGCTGCACCCCACCTGTCCCGCTGCCCCCCTTACATGACACTTCCCCCTCCTGTCCTGCTGCGCTCCACCTGTCCTGCTGACCTTTCTGTGTCACTTCACCCTCCAGTCCTGTTGACCCCCACCTATCCCACTGCCCTCCACCTGTGATGCTGCCCCCCACATGGGATGGAGGAGATGGGACTGCAGGAGGAGGAGGATGTGGGATGGGGAAGATGGGTCTGGAGGAGGAAGAGGACATGGGATGGAGGAGGACATGGGATGGAGGGGATGAGACTGGATGAGGAGGACGTGGGATAGAGAACATGGGATGGAGAAGAAGGAGGACATGGGATGGGCCTTTGTGGGATGGCCAGTGGGCAAATTCAGTGGGACGGCCTGTGTGTGGGCCCTCGGGAATGTTGGTGGTCAGGCCCAGGGGGGTCCAGGCCTAAAGATGTGTAGGGGGCCCCAAAATTTCTAAAGGCTCCTCTGGGTATCCTCATCCATTCCAATGCTTTTTGTCATGGGGTCAAAGAGGGTGATTCTAGCTAGTCGAGACACTGGCAGAATTAAAAACTTGACAGAGGCTCTGGCCCTTTTCTACTCTAACCAAAAGTAAAAAAAATAGGATACATACACTTTAATTTATTGGAGTACTTTCCTATTCCCTGTGTCTCCTTGGCTAGGATAGTAACCCAGAAGATATTGGTCCATAAAGTAGGTAGGTTATAAGTATAAACACAGGTGCCCTGAATTGAGAAACCACAACATGCCCTTGAACATTTCCTTCTGAATGAAGGAGCCAACCTTCAATATCAGCATCAACGTCAACCTGCAGTGTCTGTATCCCTTTAATTAGGGCCACCATTGAACATTTTGAGGCCCTGTAAACCTGACAGCAGAGAAACAGCCCCAAAGCGTTATGTTGTACGGATAGTGTTATAGGGTCATAGTCCGCATTTTTCTTCCTCCAAACACGGCGATTCGAGTTAATGCCAAAGAGCTTATATTTTGGTCTCATCTGGCCAGAGCACTTTCTCCCAATCCTTCTCTAAATAATTTAGATGTTCATTGGCATGACTGTACATATTCCTTCTTGAGTAGGGGAACTCACTGTGTCTGGAGGAAGAAAAATGGTGACTATGACCCTAAGAACACTAACCCTACAGTCAAGCATGGATCTTTGGAACTGTTTCTCTACTAAAGGTACAAGCCAACTATGGGGGGCCAATGGATAGGGTCATGTATTGTAAAATCTTGGATAGGAACCTTCTTCCCTCCAGAACACTGAAAATGGGTCGTGGATGGGTCTTTCAGCATGACAGTGACCCATAACATACCACCAAGGCAACAAAGAATTAGATAAAGAAGAAGCACATTAAGGTAATGGAGTGGCCTAGCCAGTTTCCAGACCTTAATCCTATAGAAAATTTATGGAAGGAGCTGAAACTTTTAGTTGCCAAGCAACAGCCAAGAAGCCTTTAAGATTTAGAGAAGATCTGTAAAAAAGAGTGGACCAAAATCCCTCCTGAGATGTGTGCAAACCTGGCCACCAACTACAAGAAACATCTTACCTCTGTGCTTGCCTGTGGGTTTCTCCACCAAGTACTAAGTCATGTTTTGCTTGGGCATTAAATACTTATTTTACTCACTGAATTGAAACTCAATTTAAAACATTGGTATCACAAGTTTTCTTCTTTTCTGGATTTTTGGTTGATATTCTGTCTCTCTCATTTAAAATAAACCTATGATAAAAAATTATAGACCCTTTATTTCTTTGTAAGTGGGCAAACTAACAATATCGACAGTGGATCAAATCATTATCCCCCCCCCCCCCACTGTATAATATACATAGTGCAGTGCTAAGGAGTATGTCATGCAGAGGACACTGTACAGTGGGCAGTGGGCAGAAAGATGTAACATCTAGCCTAAGGTACAAAGTGCAGCAGCCATAAGTATGTAATATACAACAGTAAGGGGTACAGCACTGTTTGCAGAGTATGGAGGTCATGGGACTGTAAGGTACACTATATGTTACATGATTTTTGACCATTGCAGTCTGTATGCTGGGCCATATATAGCATACCCCTGACCACTACATTTTATATGCTAGGCTATGTATTACATACAGTATCTTACAAAAGTGAGTACATCCCTCACATTTTTGTAGATATTTTGTTATATCTTTTAATGTGACAACACTGGAGAAATTACACTTTGCTACAATGTAAAGCAGTGAGTGTACAGCTTGTAAAACAGTGTAAAGTTGCTGTCCCCTCAAAATAACTCAACACACAGCCATTAATATCTAAACCGCTGGCAACAAAAGTGAGTACACCCCTAAGTGAAAATGTCTAAATTGGGCCCAATTAGCCATTTTCCCTCCCTGGTGTCATGTGACTCGTTAGTGTTACAAGGTCTCAGGTGTGAATGGGGAGCAGGTGTGTTAAATTTGGTGTTATTGCTCTCACTCTCTCATACAGGTCACTGGAAGTTTAACATGGCACCTCATGGCAAAGAACTCTCTGAGGATCTGAAAAAAGAATTGCTGCTCTAAATAAAGATGGTCTAGGCTATAAGAAGATTTCCAAGGCCCTGAAACTGAGCTGCAGCATGGTGGCCAAGATCATACAGCAGGTTAACAGGACAGGTTCCATTTAGAACAGGACTCGCCATAGTTGACCAAAGATGTAGAGTGCACATGCTCAGCGTAATATCAAGAGGTTTGGGAAATAGACGTATGAGTGCTGCCCCCATTGCTGCAGAGGTTGAAGGGGTGGGGGGTCAATCTATGAGTGCTCAGACCATACACCGCACACTGCATCAAATTGGTCTGCATGACTGTCATCCCAGAAGGAAGCCTCTTCTAAAGATGATGCACAAGAAAGCCCGCAAACAGTTTGCTGAAGACAAGCAGACTAAGGACATGGATTACTGGAACCATGTCCTATGGTCTGATGAGACCAAGATATACTTATTTGGTTCAGATTGTCTCAAGCGTGTGTGGAGGCAACCAGGTGAGGAGTACAAAGACAAATGTGTCTTACCTACAGTCAAGCATGGTGGTGGGAGTGTCATGGTCTGGGGCTGCATGAGTACTGCCGGAACTGGGGATCTACAATTCATTGAGGGAACCACGAATGCCAACATGTACTGTGACATAATAAAGCAGAGCATGATCCCCTCCGTTCGGAGACTGGGCCACAGGGCAGTATTCCAACATGATAACAACCCCAAACACACCTCCAAGATGACCACTGCCTTGCTAAAGAAGCTGAGGGTAAAGGTGATGGACTGGCCAAGCATGTTTTCAGACCTAAACCCTGTTGAGCATCTATGGGGCATCCTCAAACGGAGATTGAAGGAGCGGAAGGTTTCTAACATTCACCAGCTCTTGAAGGCAGTGCTGGAAAATAATGGTGGCCACACAAAATATTGACACTTTGGGCCCAATTTGGACATCTCCACTTAGGGGTGTACTCACTTTTGTTGCCAGCGGTTTAGACATTAATGGCTGTGTATTGAGTTATTTTTAGGGGACAGCACATTTACCCTGTTATACAAACTGTACTCTTACTATTTTACATTGTAGCAAAGTGTCATTTCTTCAGTGTTGTCACATGAAAATATATAATAAAATATTTACAAAAATGTGAGGGGTGTACTCACTTTTGTGAGATACTTTAATTCTGACCACTGCATTCTTTATGTTCTGACATACTCTACAAAATGCTGACTGTTGAATTCTGTATGCTATGCTCTACATTATACACAGAAAGAATGCAGAGGTCAGACGTATGTAACCCACTTCTAGCGTTACCCAAGAAAAAATGTCCCCTAATATAAATACCTCCCAGCAAACCTCACCCAGGAAAATGCAAAAAAAAACCCCATCCCCCAAGTAAAACAACCCGAACAAAACAATAATATATATATATTTCTTCCTCAACATCAAAATGCCCCAGGAAAAAAACCCTAAAATAAAACCCCAAAAGCTACCATTCCCTGTTTATTTCAGAACCACTCTTCCACTGCTCACCTCTGCACACTCTTTTATTGCTCATGACTGGAGCTTATGCATTATTTTTTCACCACCCACCTCTGCACCCCTGTTCCACTGCCTGTCTCTGAACCTCTCATCCACATCTTGCCTCTGCACCCCTTTTCCACAGCTAGCTTTTGCATACCTCATTTACAGCTCTCTTCTGCTCCCCTCGTCCCCTACTTGCCTCTGCACAACTCATCCACAGCTTATCTCTGCACTCCACATCCACAGTATTCCCCCCATACTAGACACAGTGATACTCTGCATCCCTTGTTCACAGCACCCAACCTTGCCCACTACCTGAATATGAACTCTTTATCCACAGCTTGCCTCTGCACGCCTTATCTACATCTCAACCCTGCCCTTCCCCCCAACAAGGCACAGCTTGCCTCTGTACCCTAATCAACAACCTGTGTCTGTACCCCTTTATTCACTGCTCTCCCCTGTACCCTTTGAGCACAACTCATCTGTACCCTTCATCCAGAGCTTACTTGCACTACCTGTACCCCCTTAGCCCCAATGCACTTGTACCCCATGTACTCCTCATCCACAGCTTATCTGCATTTTTTTTTAATATATAATATTTTGAATTACATTTTAAAAAATCAAAGTAGCTGCAGATAGAAATTGAAAAGTTCTTATAAGAAAGAGTCAATTATAAAATGATATACAGTGCCTTGCGAAAGTATTCCGCCCCCTTGAACTTTTCGACCTTTTGCCACATTTCAGGGTTCAAACATAAAGATATAAAACTGTAATTTTTTGTGAAGAATCAACAACAAGTGGGACACAATCATGAAGTGGAACGAAATTTATTGGATATTTCAAACTTTTTTAACAAATAAAAAACTGAAAAATTGGGCGTACAAAATTATTCAGCCCCTTTACTTTCAGTGCAGCAAACTCTCTCCAGAAGTTCAGTGAGGATCTCCGAATGATCCAATGTTGACCTAAATGACTAATGATGATAAATAGAATCTACCTGTGTGTAATCAAGTCTCCGTATAAATGCACCTGCACTGTGATAGTCCCAGAGGTCCGTTTAAAGCGCAGATAGCATCATGAAGAACAAGGAACACACCAGGCAGGTCCGAGATACTGTTGTGGAGAAGTTTAAAGCTGGATTTGGATAAAAAAAAGAATTCCCAAGCTTTAAACATCCCAAGGAGCACTGTGCAAGCGATAATATTGAAATAGAAGGAGTATCAGACCACTGCAAATCTACGAAGACCTGGCCGTCCCTCTAAACTTTCAGCTCATACAAGGAGAAGACTGATCAGAGATGCCGCCAAGAGGCCCATGATCACTCTGGATGAACTGCAGAGATCTGCAGCTGAGGTGGGAGACTCTGTCCATAGGACAACAATCAGTCGTATACTGCACAAATCTGGCCTTTATGGAAGAGTGGCAAGAAGAAAGCCATTTCTTAAAGATATCCATAAAAAGTGTCGTTTAAAGTTTGCCACAAGCCACCTGGGAGACACACCAAACATGTGGAAGAAGGTGCTCTGGTCAGATGAAACCAAAATCAAACTTTTTGGCAACAATGCAAAACGTTATGTTTGGCGTAAAAGCAACACAGCTCATCACCCTGAACACACCATCCCCACTGTCAAACATGGTGGTGGCAGCATCATGGTTTGGGCCTGCTTTTCTTCAGCAGGGACAGGGAAGATGGTTAAAATTGATGGGAAGATGGATGGAGCCAAATACAGGACCATTCTGGAAGAAAACCTGATGGAGTCTGCAAAAGACCTGAGACTGGGACGGAGATTTGTCTTCCAACAAGACAATGATCCAAAACATAAAGCAAAATCTACAATGGAATGGTTCACAAATAAACATATCTAGGTGATAGAATGGCCAAGTCAAAGTCCAGACCTGAATCCAATCGAGAATCTGTGGAAAGAACTGAAAACTGCTGTTCACAAACGCTCTCCATCCAACCTCACTGAGCTCAAGCTGTTTTGCAAGGAGGAATGGGCAAAAATTTCAGTCTCTCGATGTGCAAAACTCAAAGAGACATACCCCAAGTGACTTACAGCTGTAGTCGCAGCAAAAGGTGGCGCTACAAAGTATTAACTTAAGGGGGCTGAATAATTTTGCAAGCCCAATTTTTCAGTTTTTTATTTGTTAAAAAAGTTTGAAATATCCAATAAATTTCATTCCACTTCATGATTGTGTCCCACTTGTTGATTCTTCAAAAAAAATTACAGTTTTATATCTTTATGTTTAAAGCCTGAAATGTGGCAAAAGGTCGAAAAGTTCAAGGGGGCCGAATACTTTCGCAAGGCCGTGTATATATATATAGCATTTATATACTGTAGGTACTGATTTTTTTTTTTGCAAAAGCTGAGATAATTTTATTAATTTTACACTATTATGAATTAATAAGTAAGGAACTGTAATAAATGGGGAAACAATGTTGTAAATAGTTCTGGTAAATTTAAATTTAAAATAACCTTCTAAATGTTATAATGCATACGTAAAGTCATTTTTGTAATTAAAAAGATTTGTTGTGGCCTATAGAATGTGGACTTATTTTAGGGTGATGACAAATACACAGAAAAAATTGTAAATACTAATCAAATATTCATGCCAATTTACATTTTAGAATTATACTCATCATCTGAAGAGAGATAGTCATACCTAGGAAACGACTCGGCAATGCTGGAATTTTACTTTAGTAAGTGGGTCATTGCCGGAATCGTTTACATCTCTGGAATTCTAGTTCTATGGCCGTGCAGCATGCGTGACATCATTTCTATGTATCGAACATACTGAACTTCACATTTACTGCCTAGCAGGAGCCAGGAGGGGAGGGAAAGGAGCAGGGGCTGTGTTAGAGTAAAGTAGACTAGGGGGAACGTGCCCCCAGCATAGCAAGAATCATGAATCAGAGAGGGTGCCGTGCTTAAAGTGTAACTCCACCCAAAATGGGAAGTTCCACTTTAAGGACTCGTCCCCCGCTCCTCCTACACAATTGGCACTTTTGAGGAGCGGGGCAGCAGGTACCCGATTTTGACAGGTACCTGCTCCCACTTCCATTCTGAAGAAGTTCTCCTCACTCTCCTGCAGTCTTCTGGGACACTGACAGGTCCTAGAAGACTGCATCCACCATTCAGGATGCGCAGAGCCACTCGCGCATGTGCAGTGGGCACCAGGCTGTGAAGCCACAAGCTGTCAGAACCGGATGCCCAAAGGGAAGATGCCGGTGCCCCTGAGGAAGGACAGAGGATGAAGATGACTGGGGTGAGCTCACCGCTGGACTGTGGGACAGGTGAGTGTCTGTTTTTTAAAAGTCAGCAGCTACACTTTTTGTAGCTGCTGACTTTTATTGCCTGGAGCTCCTCTTTAATATACTTCTGACTTCTGCACTGTTTATGTAACATATGCTTAACCCCTGCTTTCTGTGTGTTACCTGCTCCTGACCAACACATAGTGTGGATTAGACACACCTGACCCCTCCACAATGTACATTACCTACTCCAGACCCCTGCACTCTGCAAGTTACATACTTCTGCCACCTGCAATATCTACATGACCTACTTATGACCCCTGTACTCATACATACATGTACATAGGCTCAGTCACATACATAAACCAAATAAAAATGAACAAGTTTCTCTTGCAATATCTTTTCTTAAATTTCCTTAGATTTCATGCACATATACAGTATGTAGGTGGGGTGCAGCGTGGTGCAGTGGCAACAATTCACACAGGCGGGTGCAATAAAGAACTTGTATTGAAGAATGCAGAAACAGTTCACAACAAAACCCAGGGGGGGGGGGGGGAAGACTGCCCAACCGGGTGCACTTACAGTCAAAAAAGTTAATGGAGTGATGCTCAGCCGACCTTTAAAGAGGGCAGAATTCGGCCTGGCCATCTCATGCCCAATCAGGAAGATTTCCAGGGTAGAATAAGTAGAGTAAGGAAGGGTTGTAATTTTTTTGCCATTTGGGATTTTTTGGAGAGATTTCTCTTTGCTTCCTGTCTCATAGCCAAAACAGGAAGTGAAAGGAAATCCATCCAAAGTGAGGAAATCCCAGGTTGTCAGTTACAACGGTAAACAGGACAAATAGAGAGAGTAAATCCCCCTAACACAGACAGCAATAAAACCTGACAGGTTTTTTAAATCCCTTTCCACTCTATCCAAAATTAAAAAAACAAAGAAACTCATTTTTTACTTCAATACAAAGCATGTTAATGTTGTAATGTTAGTGTAATGCACATGCATTAGTGCAATGCATCAGAACACCATGGTCTGGGTGGTCCCTAAATCAAGAGAGTGCATACAATATATTGCATTCCATTTTGGCTTTGGCCCATGTAAACAAAAATGATGCACTATTAATTCTGCCTTATTTTTTTTTAAATGATTATTTGCATATTATCACTTTCCTTGGGAATGCAAATGACAAGATTTTATTTCCTGTCTTCTCTTATAGAAATTATTATAATGTGGGAAGAATGCAGCTCCGTGCAGACAGAGAAAAACATGTTATCAGTTTGTCCCGCTCAATAAAAATAAATTACTGTTATTTGTAAGCCTAATTTTTTCGTTAAAAGCTTTACAGGGTTCAAATACTTGGGTTGGCAACCAATATGTACATAATGAGCTTTTTACTGAAGTAATTAAAATTTGTTTATAATTAATACAGATGAATTGGTTTCCTCACAATAATAGGAGATTAACAGAGTCCACATTTTGGCAAGAAAGCTGTATTCTTTTCCAAGTGCTTTGGGACGTTATCCAATGCATGCCTACGAAATCCGGCTGAGGTTTCGCTGTTGCCATATGGCGCGACTATGCATTACAAAAAAAAAATCTTTTTTTTTTTTCTGAAGCTAGAACTCTGCCAAATGACATAATCATTCTTCAAAACGTTGTCAGAAGGCATTACCTGGGCAGGCCGCGAGTTGCATTCCAAAAATTTAGCAAGCGCAGAGCCTATTAATTATAAGCGTAATAAATGTACACACACTGAGTACACTTGGCAGTCAGAGCGTGTAGTGAAACAGCTGAGCTTTCATACTGTGTAAGGTAGAAAAGACAGTTATTTCACTTCATGTCTGCAGCTTTTGTACAGTTACCAGAAATTGCCATTTAATCTAGCCTTAATTATTGCTTTACGTTTATAATATTTAGGTTTCATGCAGCTGCAAAAGCCATAGGCTAGACAAGCAGCATATGCAAGCATATCTGAAGCCAAAAGCACAAATGTAATATGTTGCAGCTTACCAGTCCCCAGATGTGGTTTCTTGGTGGCTACACTCACTCATTCCACTGTATCTTTGGAGGGATCAATGGAAGCCACACATTGTGGACATCTGTATCTGTACAGTATATCTTCTTTACATAGCGATTAGAAGGTTACACACATAAGATAACATTGCTATATGCTTGCATGATTGCCTCACTAAAAGGACATTGCATTTCTGACAAGTTCAACAGGTATATTTTTGACTCGCTGAAAATGTTCTTAAAATTGAACTTTTTTGTGGGGGGGTGGGGGGGGGGGTACTTAGTATTGACTGCAAGGCAATGTCATAATTCCCCTGCAAGGCAATGTCATAATGTGCTGATATGCAATGCATTGTGAGAGACTTACTTTATAAAGAAGACTTCCTGCAGTGCGCTGTCACCACTGAGAGGCCCTACATCTTCACCCAGTCTTCCTTCTGGGTTTCTTGGCCTCTGGCTACATCAGTGGCCAGGGGCGCGATGATGTCTCTCCTGCACATGCGAGCGGGAGCCACCGTTTACGGCATGGCCTCTGAAGGTCTGGTACAGTATGCCGGATCTTCTGAGCGCATGTGTCGGTGACATCAGCGGCTGCATGCACTCTGAATATCTCCTAAACAATACAAGGCTAGGAGATATTCACAGTACCTACAGGTAAGCCTTGCTATAGGCTTACCTGTAGGTATAAGTGGTAAAACTGAGTTTACTACTTTTAGGAACCATGAATCAGACAGAGACAGAAAATGCAGTAAAAATCACACCTTTAATTTAATAGTAAAAATAGTACAAATCAGAGACTTAGTCAAAACGTTAGTCAAGGTTTGGAAGCCAAGATGGGTAATCAGGGAGCCAGAAATCAGCGTAGCCAGAAGCAGAAGGTCAGAATCAGGAACCAGCAGGGACCTCAGCTGGGCAAAGTCTTTAACAGGAACACAGCGGAGACTCTCAGGATATGTTTGACCAGGCGAAGGCACGAAAGGAATGAACAAGGCAGTTTAAATAGCCAGAAGGCTGGCTGTAGGTTGGACTGAAGAGGCAGGAAATGGTAAACAGGTGAGTCACTGTGGAAATAATGAGTGGCTGGTAATTAACTGAAAGCTGAGCAGCTAGAGCAATGAGAAGAGAGCTGCTAAAAGCCCAGCCCTGGCAGTACCCCCTCCTCAATGACCCCCCATCCTCAGGGGGCACCAGATTTGAGGGGAAAATATCTATGGAAAGCACGGAGGAGGGCAAGAGCATGTGCAGTATCTCACAAAAGTAAGTACACCCCTCACATTTTTGTAAATATTTTATTATATCTTTTCATGTGACAACACAAAAAAAAAAATGACACTTTGCTACAATGTAAAGTAGTGGGTGCAGAGCTTGTATAACAGTGTAAATTTGCTGTCCCCTCCAAATAACTCAACACACAGCCATGAATGTCTAACACGCTGGAAGCAAAAGTGAGAACACCCCTAAGTGAAAATGTCCACATTGAGCCCAGTTAGCAATTTTCCCTCCCCGATGTCATGTGACTTGTTAGTGTTACAAGGTCTCATGTGTGAATGGGGAGCAGGTGTGTTAAATTTGGTGTTATCTCTCTCCCTCTATCATACTGGTCACTGGAAGTTTAACACGGCACCTCATGGCAAGGAACTCTCTGAGGATCTGAAAAAAGAATTGTTGCTCTACATAAAGATGGCCTAGGCTATAAGAAGATTGCCAAGCCCCTGAAACTGAGCTGCAGCACGGCGGCCAAGACCATACAGCGGTTTAACAGGACAGGTTCCACTCAGAACAGGCCTCACCATGATGGACCAAAGAAGTTGAGTGCATGTGCTCAGCGTCATAGCCAGAGATTGTCTTTGAAAAATAGACAAATGAGTGCTGCCAGCATTGCTGCAGAGGTTGAAGGGGTGGGGGTCAGCCTGTCAGTGCTCAGACCATACACTGCACACTGCATTAAATTGGTCTGCATGGCTATCGTCCCAGAAGGAAGCCTCTTCTAAAGATGATGCACAAGAAAGTTAGCTGAAGACAAACAGACTAAGGACATGGATTACAGCTGGAACTGGAGAAAGTCCAGAGAAGGGCAACAAAAATAATTAGGGGAATGGAGGGCATCAGCTATGAGGAAAGACTACAAGCACTGAACTTATTCTCTCTGGAGACGAGACGATTGACGATTGAGGGGGGATATGATATCAATGTACAAATATTGGACTGGCAACCCTAGCATATTAAACAAGCAAAAAGTTGGGGGAGCAAACCCTGAACATGTATTTCTAAAGCTGAACCAAGCAACATGCATATTAAAAAAAGAATAGCGCACACATGCAAAAGAAATGACTATCAAATATGAAGACAATCCATAAATAAAAATGGGAATTTGGTCCCACCATATGGCCATATCGTGCTCAAGCCCACCACTACATCAAAGTACCCCATTGTCAGTGGGTCCTACACTATCCATAAAAAAGGATGAATCCAGCCTCTCTAACCCTTGGAGAAAACACTCATTGCTGGGAGAGATGTGCTAATGCACTACAAGGGACTCCTCCTATATCTACTTGATAGTGGACACTGATAGAGTACAGGTGCGTGTGGGGGGCGGGTTCTCAACCTCAGAAGTCTGGTCAGACCGTATACATAATAAACAAGCAAAAAGTTGGGGGAGCATAGCATATGGAAAAACCTATTCAGAGAATGGAAATACAATAAGACACGTGGCCACTCACTAAAACTAGAGGAAAGGCGGTTTAACCTTAAAATACGCATGGGGTTCTTCACTGTGAGAGTAGTAAGGATGTGGAATTCTCTTCCGCAAACAGTGGTATCAGCAGGGAGCATTGATAGTTTCAAAAAACTATTAGATGGGCACCTTAAAGACCACAACATAGAGGTTTATACAATGTACGGTTAACAGCAAACACACACACACATCATAGGTTGAACTGGATGGAATGGTGTATTTTTTCAACCTCACTAACTATGTAACTATGTAACCATATCCTGTGGTCTGATGAGACCAAAATAAACCTATTTGATTCAGATGGTGTCAAGCGTGTGTGGCGGCAACCAGGTGAGGAGTACAAAGAGAGGTGTGTCTTGCATGGTGGTGGGAGTATCATAGTCTGGGGCTGCATGAGTGCTGCCGGCCCTGGGGAGCTATAGTTCATTGAGGGAACCATGAATGCCAACATGTACTGTGACATACTGAAGCAGAGCACGATCCCCTCTCTCAGGGACTGGGCTGCAGGCAGTATTACAACATGATAACGACCCCAAACACACCTCCAAGGTGACCATTGCCTTGCTAAAGAAGCTGAGGGAAAAGGTGATGGACTGGCCAAGCATGTCTTCAGACCTCACACCCTATTGCGCATCTGTGGGGCATCCTCAAACGGAAGGTGGAGGAGTGCAAGGTCTCTAACATCAAACAGCTCTGTGATGTCATCATGGAAGAGTGGGAGAAGACTCCAGTGGCAACCTGTGAAGCTCTGGTGAACTTCATGCCCAAGAGGGTTAAGGCAGTGCTGGAAAATAATAGTGGACACATAAAATATTGACACTTTGGGCCCAAATTTAACATTTTATATTAGGGGTGTACTCACTTTTGTTGCCAGCGGTTTAGACATTAATGGCTGTGTGTTGTGTTATTTTGAGGACAGCAAATTTACACTGTTATACAAGCAGTACACTCACTACCTTACATTGTAGCAAAATGTCATTTCTTCAGTGTTGTCACATGAAAAGATATAATAAAATATTAACAAAAATGTGAGGGGTGTATTCCCTTTTGTGAGATACTGTACGTCCGAGAATGAGACCCAGAATCTATCCTCCGGACCGTAACCCCTCCAATGAACAAGGTACTGTATGCACCCACAAAACCTTCAGGAGTCAATGATAGATTGTATCCCATACTCTTCATAGTTGTCAACCTGAACAGGGCGAGGACGTTGTACTGAGGTGGTATGGCGGATGCACACCAAAGGTTTTAATAAGAAAACATAGAATATATTATAAATACGCATGTTGGAAGAAAGGACTAATGTGTATGCCACTGGGTTGATCTTACGGAAAATGTGGAAAGGCCCAATATACCGCTGTGCCAGTTTCAGGGGGGGAACACAGAGTCAGAGGTTCTGAGATGACATCCAGACCCTGTTCCCAACTTGTTTGGAATGTGCAGGTAGGTGTGGGCGATCAGCATAGAGTTTGTACCTATAACTGGCGTGTTGCAAGGACTCTTGGACCTGCACCCAAGTGGAATGGAGATCAGGGAGATGATCCTCTAATGCAGGAATTCTTGCGGAGCAAATGTGTCAGGCAACATGGATAGCTGGAACCCATATTTCGCCATAAATGGAGACAATCGGGAAGCGGCATTGATGGCACTATTGTGAGCAAACTCAGTACAAGGTAAGATGTCTGAGCATTTGTTATGGTGGTCAGAATTATAGTAATAAGCTTGGTTGGCTCGTTTTGCGAACCCATTGAACTGTAGGTGATATGCGGAGGAAAAGGAAAGCTGAATTTCCAACTGTGCACAAAAGGCTCACCAAAACCTGGACACAAACTGGCTGCCCTTGTCCGAGATGATAACCTTAGGTAACCCGTGTAACCGAAAGATCTCCCAAACAAAAATAGATGCCAGTTCTTTGGATGTAGGCAACTTATTTAGCGGAAAACCACCTTCTATCCTTTGGTAATTTACCATGCTGGTTTCTATGAATCTGGATTTGGGGACCCTATACAAACTTTTTTACTACCTTGGTATTTACACATTTTACATGTCATGTTTGCATATACAGTATGTATGTACCAATAATGTCAGCCTTGTCAAGTCTCTAATTTAAAGTCCCAACCCCCCCTTTTATTTCTATTTGAACAGCGATGGAGGCGCACAACATTTTTTTCCCCCCGTGCGCCTCATTTAAAGTCCCACATCTCCCCCATCTCTACTACATGAATCAGGGATGGAGAGACATGACTTTGGCTGACAGGTTCATGTACATTTGTTTTTGACCGCATATCACGGCTTACTAGGGGTGATCGAACTTTTGAAAAGTTCGGTTCGACCAGAACACCCGAATTTCCTGAAAGTTCGGTTCGGATTCCAGAACCCCATTGAAATCAATGGGAGCCGAACTTCTGGAATCAAAAAATACAATTTTGAAGCCCTAAAACCCAATAAATGTACCTAAAAAGTGCCTAGGGTTCTGGGTCATGCCCCAGGGACTATGAATCAGGCAAAAAAAAGTTCTTAAAAATTGTCGTTTTTGATAGAGAGCCAATTATTGAAAAAAATATTGAAAAAAAAAAAACGAGATTTCTTTGGATTTAGTGTCTCCGGGGTCTAAAAAGTGTACCTGTGAAGTTTCAGCTCTGTAGCATGACCAGAACCAGAAAAAAATGATTGTTTTTCTTAGAATTTCAGTAGCGCAGGGATGGTGTTACCCTCCTTTCACACCTGGGCGTTTTTGTTTCACGCGTTTTTCAGGCGTTTTTTGGGCGTTTTTTTTAACTTCTGTATAGGGGTAAATATATATATATATATATATATATATATATATATGTGTGTGTGTGTGTGTATATATATATATATATATATGAGTGTGTGTATATATATATATATATATATATATATATATGTGTATGTATATACATATATATATGTGTGTGTGTGTGTGTATATATACATATATATATATATATATATATATATATATATATATATGTGTGTGTGTGTATATATGTATACCCCTAACCCAGAATCTGCATAGTGGGGTCACCCTGACATGGCAGAGTTGGTCACCCTGACATGGCAGAGTCAGTTCACCTTAAACTACACTACGGTCACCCTGACATGGCAGAGTCAGTTCACCCTAAACTACACTACGGTCATCCTGACATGGCAGAGTTTGGTCACCCTGACATGGCAGAGTCAGTTTACCCTAAACTACACTACGGTCACCCTGACATGGCAGAGTCAGTTCACCCTAAACTACACTACGGTCACCCTGACATGGCAGAGTCAGTTCACCCTAAACTACACTACGGTTACCCTGACATGGCAGAGTCAGTTCACCCTAAACTACACTACGGTCACCCTGACATGGCAGAGTCAGGTCACCTTAAACTACACTATGGTCACCCTGACACTTAAAGGTATCCCTACAAAAACTAGATTATTGAATCTAACTATAGTGGTATGTAGTACCCTAACTACACTGCATATCCCTTTCCTCACACTAAAAGAACAGCTCCATACACAAGCTGCAGGAAAAACACAAATGCTTCCACTCTCTTCCACAGCATCTGTATTACAGTGCTAGAGGTTTGGCGGGGCTATGTTATATACTGGGGGGCGTATGGGGGGCGTATTCACTCCTGATTGGCCTCTAGACCCCTTAGTCACTCCAATCACATTCCTAGCAGACTCCTGTCCCCTCAATTGGCTTTTACTGAGGTTTATGGGCCAATCACGGGCTTTTAAAGCCCAGTTCCTGTCCCATTGCATTTTGGGCGGTTCTGGTGGCTGAATTCCGAACTTTTACCGCAAAAAGTTCGGAATTTGGCCGAATTTCGAACTCCCTATGTTCGGGTCGAACCGATGGTCGACCCGAACCGTTCGATCATACCTACTTACAACCTCTAGCCCAATATGCTGTGTCTTTTACATTCCGCCTGGATCAGTTTGGGGTTCTTTGTATGTAATTGTTTTTACATGTTACTGTCTGATGTGTACATTAAAACATTCTTCCATATGTTCTTTGCATTTTACACTACATTTCTACCTGGCATGTACTGGCTTGGTGGTTCGCTTGTCAGCCTGTTGTCCCACTCGGGAGCTACGATGCGTGGAAATTGTCTTCCCTTTACCCTCTGCCTCCGGGCACGGGGGATCGGGTGGGCGTTGCAGCCACGCATTAGCGCCACGCCCTTCGGGTCAGGTATGGATTTTAAGAGGAAACCCACGCCAAAAAAAGAAAGAAAAGAAACAAAAAGCGGAACGAGCCATGCTGTAAAAAAATTTGATTTGAAATTGCATGTACTTGTCATACAGGTGCCAAAAATTGGGCCTTTGCTGTTGGTGGTGCCTGAACCCCCCCACAGTTGCTCTTGCTGGGCACAGGGACAGGCCCTGCCATTAGAAATTAGACACAAAATTGAAATCGCATGAACTTGTCATACAGGTGCAGAAAAATTGGGCCTTGGTTGTTGGTTGTGCCTGAACACCACAACCCCTCGCAGTTACTCTTGCTGGGTGCAGCAACGGGCCCTGCTGGTAAAAATTCCATACAAATTTGAAATCGCATGTAATTGTCATGCAGGTGCAGAAAAATTGGGCCTTTGTTGTTGCTGGTGCCTGAACACCCCAACCCCTCTCAGTTACTCTTGCTGAGCGCAGGAACGGGCCCTGCTGTTAAAAATTCTATACAATTTTGCAATCACATGTACTTTTCATACAGGTGCAGAAAAATTGGGCCTTGGTTGTTGGTGGTGCCTGAACACCACAACCACTCGCAATTACTCTCGCTGGGCGCAGGAACGGGCCCTGCTGTTAAAAATGCCATACAAATTTGAAATTGCATGTACTTGTCATACAGATGCAAGTTTGGTCAGTGGCAAATGCTATTGCAAAGGCCACAGTAAAAGGTGTTATCAGAAGTAGTTTGTAAGCACAGAGTCCCAGAATCTAGAGAGAGTAACCTAGGAAATATTTTTATAGACGAATCCTTACAAAAAGTTTTAAATTAATCCTAATTAAATCCTTAGATGAATCAATTTAATATGGGTTGAGTCCCTGCCTCATTTAGTTTAGTTTGTAAATTTCAGGTTGAACTAGTGAGCTGTGTAAACCTCAGATTTTCTTTTCTACAACAAAGAAGGAGAGGGGACAGAGAAAATTTTGAAATAACGCCTAAAGTTGCAACAACTGCTGGGTGGATAGAAGACTAGATTATAGTCACATAAAATATTTACCCAACTACCAAACAAAAAGAAATAATAAAAGCATGTGCAAAACTAGTTCACATCCCCTATAAAATGCAGTTACTGTATTATTGGGACACCACAAAGCAGGAAGCACATCATTAATGAATGAATACTGCTGCCTTAAAGTAGAACTATAGGCAAAACTTTATTTTTCATTTTGGATAGAATAAGGGAGGATTATACCCACTGTTAGATTTTTTTTTTTTTTGCCATCTCTGTCCCATTGCAGAGATTTCTCTTCACTTCCTGTCCCATAGCCAAACAGAAAGTGAGCAGAAATCCCTGCAAATTAAGGGAATTCTTTGGGGACCCCCATGTCACCAGAATTAGTGTTCTCATTGGAAGATTTTCCCTCTATTACTTTTCTGGGGACAACCCAAAATGTTGGGATTTTCTTTTACCTTCACTTGCAATGATAATGGTAAACAGGACAGGGTAAATCTCCCTAACGGGGGCAAAGACAGCAATAAAACTGACAGGGGTTCTAATCCCTCTATACTCTATCCAAAACTATAAAAAAAAAAGTTTTTCCTTTAGTTATACTTTAAAGTTGAATTCTGAGCTTTGGGGAATCGGTCTTCACTATCAAAACCAACAGGGAGGAAAACTGGAGCTGTGGAGTAAGGTGAGCAAAACTCTTTATAACATCCTCCTATAATCATCCCCTTATACATGATAATGGCCTGTATCGCCAACATTAGAGAGATGTGTGTTACAAATACCAGTTCCGGTGCTGGGTCTCCTTCCAATATCTTTGCTGTGCCTTTTACTAATTACAGTGATTTAAAGCAGTTTGAAGCCTGTTTCCAGGAGAGCTTCAACAGCAATCAGATTTCCATGTTATTTCACTGAGCTCATTCACATGCGAGTGATGTGCTACAGCTCAGAAAAATTACAGGATATTTTTGGGGCTTGATCCTGCATTTTTGGCCCCAGTAGACATCTATGGGGGTGCCTGAAAAACATGCACAATGAGCTGTTCTCACAGATTTTGGTTCCAAACAACCATCCCCCCCAAGTAACTAGCTTTTTATTGGCTAAAACAAAAACTCTCAAGCTTGAAAACGTGAAAAACACACATACAAGAGTGCAAAAAAAAAGTGCAAAAACTGAACATGCCGACCATCAAGTGTGAATATAGATTAGAGCTGTATGCAGATTTGCAGCTTCTTTCAGTTATTCTTTATCACTAACTTTGACCTTGTATCACGTACCTGGTGCTAGAGGCCAATGGAGAGAGAGGGCTTCCCTTGCGGCTAAGTTCCAGACCCCCCTGAGGATGAGAACAGGAGAGGTCAGGCCCAAAGTAGCACGGGTCGCCTGCTGGATTGTGTGCAGGAGGATCCAGAGTACAGCTGGAGTGCTGGAGTGGAATCAGCAGACAGGTGGCGACCGTGAGGTGTTTGCAGGACTTGGATAATGCTGAGACTGGAACGTGGTCGGGTGGATAGCCAAGATCAGGAGCCAGGTGGATATCAGAGCAAGCATGGTCAGGTGGATAGCCGAGATCAGGAGCCAGGTGGATATCAGAGCAAGCGTGGTCAGGTGGATAGCCGAGGTCAAACACAGGAAGCAATCAGGAGACAGGTCAAGGACAAGCCGGGTTGGTAACAGGAGACAGGAACTGGAATATCACAGGGATAACACACTGGAGGAGCTGAAGATCAACCAGCAACTAAAATCACTGGCAGGTTTCCTTAAATAGGCCCAGGTAAATTGCTGGTAGTGCTGCTGGGTCCTAAAGTCCTTCTCCTGCCAAAGTGCTGATAGCGCTGCTGGGTCCTAGAGCCCTTCTCCTGGTGTTTGTGCCCTGACACCTTGGGTCACTTCTTCCACATCACTTTCTACTTCTCTACTCCACTGTGGCTGTTTTCTGTGCTGCTAATGAAACTACTACAAGGGCTTCCCAGGGCCAACATCTCCCCCTTTCTGTAGGACTACAAAGGCAATGAGGGGAGCCTGATAGGGTAAGAGTGGGACCCCATCAAAGAGAGGAGACCCTGGGAAATTGTCTAATTTAGCTCTACAAAACTGGTGGTAAATCATCCTTTTCTTAGCAGAATCAGCCTACTAATTGCACCTCTAGAGTCTACCGAGATGTCCTAACGTTGGGTATGAGTAGAAGAGTAACAACCCAGCCTATTTTACAGTGCTAGGGGCCTGAGCCTCTATTATTGATCTAGGCTGCTGTCATTTGGAGGATTGTGCCTAGACCTATACAAATATTGACTTCCAGAAAGTCTGTCCTTGCATAGGATCTATGGGGGGGGGGGGGCAGTTATCAGTGGCTGTGTCAGCAAAATGACTGTAAAAAATAATAAACAATCTGAGATCTGATGGTGCCTACCATCTAAAACTAAGTTGAATATTTTTTGTCTATTAAAGGTTGACTTTGAAGCGGTAGCACTGGATGCAGAAGTGCTTACAAGGCCCATAGCCCTCATTATAGTAAGATGTAAACAGGAAAACAGTAATAAGTTTAACCAGAATTATTTTTAACTTGTCATCTGATGAGGAGCAAGTGCTTTACCAAGTACAAAGTGGAGATGATTTACTAAAGGCAAATGGACTGTTCACTTTGCAAGGAAAGTTGCATTTTGCAGGGGAATTTCCCCAAGGGTTAAGTCTAGTACACAAAGGGCGATTGTTGGGCAATAGAAACTGGCCAATGTCACCCAACATTCAGCCCATGTGTGCACTGCTGACGCCTTTCTGACAGAAGCCGGCTGTTGGACTGGGCTTCTGTTGAAGGGGCATGACCGAAAAAGGTCTTCTGACCGGTGTGTTCTAGCCGGGGGCCATTCCCCTGTCAGAACACAATAGCAGGGGAGATCGCTGTACTAACATAGAAATGTTAGTATAGCGGCTCCGACCTTAGCTGTCAGCCCGCTGGGTTGAATGAAAAAAACTATTAGCGTGTACTAGGCTTTAGTGAATGAGGTAAGGATCTTCAAAGTAAAAAAGTCAACGTTCCATCAGTCAGCAAACTTCACCATCACCCCAAAATCAAATAGGTGAAAAGAGTTTGGAGGCTAAAACAGGGGGGCTATACCGGTGTTGTTAATCCCGACCCAAGAGACAAAGGAATTGATACAAGCAAGATAAATGTGAAAAACCTTTATTTAAAGATACACATTTAAAATTCAATATAACACAAATACATAAGTACAACCCCCAACATATGTCCTAAAAAACCATATGTGTGAACCTCTATATAACACACCTTACCCACACCCAGTCCCACATATATATATAGGATTATCCTATAGTGGATAATCCTATATATATATGTGGGACTGGGTGTGGGTAAGGTGTGCTATATAGAGGTTCACACATATGGTTTTTTAGGACATATGTTGGGGGTTGTACTTATGTATGTGTGTTATATTGAATTTTAAATGTGTATCTTTAAATAAAGGTTTTTCACATTTATCTTGCTTGTATCAATTCCTTTGTCTCTTGGGTCGGGATTAACAGCACCGATATAGCCCCCCTGTTTTAGCCTCCAAACTCTTTTCACCGAGGTAAGGATCTTCCTTGTACATGATTGTTAATTGCAAAGTGAAATTTCTTCACATTTACTAAGCTTTGGAAGTGCAGAGTGTAACTTACCTTAAAAAAATTCCACAGCCTTTTGCTTTTTCTAAATCCACCCCTATATGTTAAAAGCCCAGTATCTTGTCTTGGTATTGACTGGTAGCCAAAATGCATTGAATTTGTATGTTTTGGGCATAGACAGATCTAGAGTGTCTGTGCAATATTTCCAATAGACAAAATATCAAGCAAACAGCATTTTTTTCTTTCCTAGACTATTGGGACTTATGTAGTATTACATCCTGCTGGGTAAATAATTGTCATATGCAATTGTATTCTCTACTTCAGTTCCTAAAGATAAAATGCAGTAAGGTTTAAAACAAAAAGAGTCCCATATTTCCATCTCTGAAGCCACTATTGTCTCAATTTGTACAAAGTGCTGTTAGAGAAAAAAACAACAAACTCAAAGGTACTACTTCTAATTTAGCAATGGGTGGCCCTGGTTCTATCAGTTTGTAGTATGGAATTTTTTTGTCTCCATTGAACACTTTCCTTTTGTCATTCAGCTGCATAATCACCTTCTTTTGTCAGATAATCATACATAATTAACTTTCCAACTGCTTTTGTCCTTTAGATTGTTAATTACCTGTCTGTGTATCTTATATCTATACGGCTTCAAGATAAAAAAGATAATCTGCACAATTTAAATACATTCAAGACTGTAACTGATTATGATTGTCAATTGTTTTAAATGCATTACACATTTTTACACCTTATCCTTCACTTTTCCTGTAAAGCAGACCAGCCATTGCCACAGGTATACATGGCTCAAAGCTAACTTTGGACTTTAATGAGCTAAATGTATGTAATTATTGCACAAATGTATAAAGGCTTGATAACACAGCTAGAATATGTTTTATAGGCTTTTGTTCCTTTTTGTTTGTTCTTAACAAAAATTTAGAGTAAACAAATAGATACTTCTAAAAGTGGTAAAATATTCATTTGCATTTTTTCAAGTTACAATGTACTGGATTGCTAAAGCTACAGACAGCTAAAGTACATTAATTCAAAATAATAATTTTTTAAAATTCCAAAAAGTAGAACTATAGGCAAAACTTTTTATTTTCATTTTGGATAGCGTAAGAGAGGATTATAACCCCTATAATTTTTTTTTCCATCTGTGTCCTATTGGAAAGATTTACCTTCCCTTTCTGTCCCACAGCCAAAAGAGAGAGTGAGAGGAAATCTCTGAAAATTAACCCCTTAAAAACTGACAGGTATTCAAATCTATCTCTAAAAGAAAAAAAAAAAAGTTTTGCCTTTAGTTATATTTTAGGTGTGCCACTCACTCTTCTTGCTAAAATGTTGAATAAAAATGTAAAGTGAGATGTCAGTACATTTTTTTTTCTAACTTTTGCTTTGTACAAATAAGTAATAAAGTTCACCTGTAAACCAAGGTGACCTCTACAGTAACAAAGCTTTAAAAGAACCCACACTAACCTCTGTAGCTGTAACAACTGTGGAGCAATTCATCCTCAAATTTCACAAGCAGTGACATAATTATGTGCCTTCCTTTGTTCCTGTGTATCTGGTCTGTGTTTACATTAGAGATTAGAAAGCTGGCAAGCTTCCAAATCATTGCTGGCAGAGGGAGCTGCAGAACTAAAAGTGAAAGTACTTTCTGCTGTAGACTTTGAGAAGGAATTTCTCCACAATGGCTTCAGCTACAGATGTCAAAGATAGCTAGTTTTAAAGCTTATTTACTGCTTGTTGAATATATGTGAATATTTGAATGCCTATAGACTGGCCACAGTTCTTCTTTGAGATTTGAAAATTTTAAATTTTACTGTCAAACCAGGGCAACTTGCCTTGACTATCTCAAAGGATAAAATCTATTTGAAGGTAACATGATTGATGATGTATCAGGCTTAATACAATGATCCCCCTCACTGAGAAGCAGCTGGAGACGTTCTTCATTCATGTGGGTATTATTGAATTCATGCCGTGCACGGTACCTCCACTTTAACAAAGTATACCAGTAGAGTTAAATGGAAGGAAATTGACAAGCATCTCCAATTGTTTGATGCAATTAGACTCGGCCTCTCTTGAGCTTAGCATAATCCACAAAGCCAGCTCTAGTCGGCGGGTCATAAATATAGGATAATTTTTCACACTTGGAAATGTAATGATGCTCAAACATGAATCAATAAATCTTACTAAAGTCATTTATGTTTCCTTCGTCTACCCTGGTGTCATTCTTTTAAACTGCTATATTAAATCTTATTTTCTCAATTTGTACATACAGCACAGTTAACAAAAAATAATGCACTTTTGATTTAATGACAATAGAAGGAAAGTAGTATAGCAACACAACTGCAAATAGAATTAACTAGTTTTGTGAAACAATTCAGAGCAGTCCTTGACTGAAAGAGATGCAGCAAAGATCGGGTATTATTTACAAATTTGAATATTAGTTTTCTTTTTTAGACTTTATTTTCTTTTATTTTCACCTGGTAATCAAGCTGGTAAGTCTGTTGTTTTTCAGCAGAGCAAGCTATCCTGCAGATGTAGCAGTTAGAGGGTTAAGACAATCCATTTAACACTGACAGGGGTGCTTACAATGGTTAGCTTATATTTATTTATGTAAAGCTTTTATCCTAAAAGGAAAAAAATAACTGTTTATTATACCTGCTTAAAAAGTATTAGTTGGAATTTGGCTTCAATTTGTTAGTGAATCTAAATCTGCTAGTGCGTCTAATATTCCCCTCCCCCCCAGATTAACAATGTTGCTGACTAAAGGTGTATCTGTGCTCCATAGGTGTGCACAGCCTATTGCATTAGGGTGTGCACCCCAAAGCTCAAACACACATGCATGTGTGATTATATATATATATATATATATATATATATATATATATATATATATATATATATATACTGTGTATGTATATATATATATATATATATATATATATATATATATATATATATATATATATATATATATATGTGTGTGTATATAGGGCTGTAGGGCAATAGACAGTGTCAGTAGAGCAGTGAACAATGTCAATAGGGCAGAGGTTGTGCAAGTAGAGCAGTGAATGGTGTCAGAAGGGCAGTAATTGATGTCAGTAGTTTATTTTTTAAATTGTTTTATTATTACATTTTTACAATTTTAATTTTTTTTTACAATTATTTTTTATTATTGTTTTTTTTTACTATTTTGTTCAGAGCCCCATTGGGAGGCTTTGGTGAAATATAAGGGGTCAGACAGACCCCTGCTGTCTCACTTTTGAGACAGAGAAAGGGACTGAGGACAGAGATTCCCCAGTCTATTTCTCTGCAGTCAAGCAGCAGGGGGAATCTGCCCAGCACAGGGTCATTAGGGTGTGCCCAGGCCCACCTGGCACACCCTGTGCACATGTCTATGCTGTGCTCCTTCATCCAGAGTTTAGGCACTTTAATACAGGAGGCATGTTACTGGCTGGATCACCAGGAGAAAACAGAGGGGAAAAAAGAAAATGAATGCAGCTACCACATCTAATGGCTGGTAAGGTATACTTGATCACATTTGTGCAGACTATCTTACTAAGCATACATACATTTTTATTTTTTTTACATATGTACATATGTACACTACACTACAGAGCCACTGGATATGATGTCTCTGTATACCTGGAGATGACACGCCTTGCTCACCCAGAATTTACTGACACACCTTGGAGTACTTCAAATAATTAATTTGAACATAAGCAGCCTGAGGGAAAACAGGTCCAAACAGGCAATAAAACAATATATTGACCCAACGAGTAAATTGGCAAAAAACTCATTATTTGCTCTCTAGTAATATACATGACTAGTAAATTATAGCTGCTAAAAATTTCACTCAGAACATCCCATAGTCCTCTGAATAAAATGAAGTATAAAAAGTCCAATAAGACAGCCGTCAATTCGTGAAGTCTATCAGGATCACCTCTTTTCCACCACCAAGTGCCAAGGATAAAATCAGAAGAAGTGGTAACTCACCAGATCCTATTGCTCAAATGTTCTCACAAATGAGCATAAAACGCAGGGGTTTACACTGGACCAGCAAGGAAACATGAATGAAATATATGGTCCACTCTGCTGCAGGATCGCAATCCACTCCTCTCAATATATTCCTCATATACCGTTCAACATGTAAGGATAAAACACCTCCAATAGTGTAATATGTCTCAAACACGTTTTATTAGGTAAAGATAAATAAATTGCACTCATATTTGGTTAGAAGAAAAATAGGCACATCATCAAACTGAAGGCAAAGAGGAAACAACCGTTGTACACCCTGAACTGGCTCCACGCCAGCGCAGTTAGTTCCGGGATGTTCCCCCGCCGTAGCACGTATTGCCGGGTGCGTCGTCTGGTCACGCGTGACCAATGGGGCGTGACCAGACGACGCAATATCTTTACCTAATAAAACGTGTTTGAGACATATTACACTATTGGAGGTGTTTTATCCTTACATGTTGAACGGTATATGAGGAATATATTGAGAGGAGTGGATTACGATCCTGCAGCAGAGTGAACCATATATGTCATTCATGTTTTCTTGCTGGTAGTCTATGATCCTGATAGACTTCACGAGTTGACGGCTGTCTTATTGGACTTTTTATACTTCATTTTATTCAGAGGACTATGGGATGTTCTGAGTGAAATTTTTAGTGATTACATTTTATACATTATATATGTTTTTTGTATACACTATTCACTTGTCGCATAGAGTTCTGTTGAGACAATGATGCATTGACTCTTGCGCTACTATTCTTTATTTTTTATGGTTTTACAAATATCTTCGTTATTTGGTCAAGTAGCAGCAGTCTATATTACTTATTATTATTACAGTTAATAGCTGGTTCCTCCACAAGCGCAGAGGTACTTCTAGAGTCAGAGTGTGACTTGGAAACCTATTTTTCATAGTAAATTATAGCTATTTAGAACAGCTAAAAGTCTTTCTTCTTGCTGGTCAATGGTAGGTCCGATTAGGAAAGGAAGTCAGCTTGTGAGGGAATAAACTCTTACTAGACCCAAGCTGACTCTTTGGCTTTCTGTAAATTCATGCAGACTCAGTTAATTTTAATGGACAGGAAGAAGGGTTGTTAAGCTCACACTTCATTTTAAGCTAAAGCAGTCTTTCTTTCTCCTAAATATAAGCAGTGGGTAGGAAGGTTTTCTAATGCAGTTCAGACTCACAGCATACCTTATTACCCTATCTACTCCCAGGGAGTAGATCCTCGATCTCCAAGCCAAGATTCTCAACAACAGTCCATCTCTGGGCTTCCTAAAAGTGCTGATCAACAGCAATCACCAACAACAGGGTCCTGGTCTCACTAGGTGGTGGTCACTAGCAGAGGGACTGTAGTCTAACTTAAAAGCGGTCACCGACAGCAGGACTCTAGGCTCCCTTGACAGTGGTCACCAGCAGTGGGGTTCCTCACAGATCCACAGCTCGACTCCTCAGTTCCACTCTTGAGCCCGGTCACCACACACATATCTCTCCTCTCCCCTTCTGTCCAGTTCCTCCCCTGCCTTTTTTCACTGCCCTTTCAGATTGACCCAGACACTGGGCTCCTTTCACAAAGGGGTATGTTTCCCTTTAAAAAATGCAGTAAAATACCGCTTAGCAATGTTTTTTGTCATTCACAAAAAAACGCTACTAAAATACAGCATAAGTCATTTTAATAGTGAAAACGTGCAGTAATTTAACGTCTGGCACTAGCCGGCATATTTATTAACAATAATAAATACGCCAGCGTTGTTAAGGAGCAGGCAGCCTCCCTCATCCTTACCAACCAGTAAACAACATAGTTGTTAAGGAGCAGGGCGGCCGTCGAGTCCTTAAAGTGGAGCTCCACCCAAAAGGGGAAGCTCCGTTTGTCTGCCTACCTTTTGAAGGGGGTCAAAACCAGGTACCCGGTCCCACTTTTGGCTCAGTACGCTGCCCCTTTCCCCGCACCTGGCCCATTCACAAAGCGCAGCGCGCCTACCGCATGCCCAGTAGGGATCCGGCTGTGAAGCAGGAAGGCTGAAAAATTGGCTCAGGTGAGGATACCACTGGATTCCTGGACAGGTTAGTGCCTTAACATAAAAGGTCAGCAGCTACAGTATTGTTGGCTGCTGACTGTAATTTTTTCTGAAGGAGCCTGGAGCTCCTCTTTAACAACCAATGAGACATCAGCTGTCAGCAGGGTTCCTCACTGACAGCTGAAAGTAAAAAAAAGAATTGCTGGCAACGGCTCTGCCCTTACCCCCCAAAGCATCTAGCTCTTATGTCGATGGGGGACATGTATCATTGCAAACATTCTTTTTAAAATGTATTGTTTTTAAGGGAGCAGTGATTTTAATGATGCTCAACCACTTGCCGACCGCTCACATGGAGCGTACTGCGGCAAAGTGGCTCGTTCCCATCCAGCGACGTAGACCTACGTCGCTGGACTCCTCCCCCTGTAGGCGGCGCTCGCGTGCCGCCGGGGGCGCGCTCCTGCTGTTTTCATTCACAGCGGGAGTCGGGCCAGGGTTTGGAGATCCGCCAACTTGTGTAAACAGAGCGGGCGGATCTCCATAGTGACAGGGACTGACAGATCGGAGTGTTCAGCATAGCTGAACATCCGATCTGTCCCTGTGTCACTCAGTCATCTCCCCCCACACACGTCAGTAAGCACCAGACATACATTAACCCCTCCCTCTCCAATAAAATCAACCCCTTCACTGCCAGTGTCATTTTTACAGTAACAGTGCATATATATAGCACTGATTACTGCAGTAATGTCACTGGTACCCCCAAAAGTGTCAAAAATGTCAGTCAAGGGTCCAATCTGTCCGCCGCAATGTCGCAGTCCCGCAAAAAAAATCGCAGATCACCGCCATTACGCGTTAAAAAAAACACCAAAAATGACAGAAATCTTTCCCTTTGTTAGTAAACGCAATAAATTTTGCGCAAACCAATCAAAATACGCTTATTGCGATTTTTTTTTACCAAACATAGGTAGCAGAAAACAAATTGGCAAAAAATT
This sequence comes from Pelophylax lessonae, assembly GCF_965119305.1. Taxonomy (NCBI): domain Eukaryota; kingdom Metazoa; phylum Chordata; class Amphibia; order Anura; family Ranidae; genus Pelophylax; species Pelophylax lessonae. Next base: position 472,109,926 of record NC_138772.1, read on the forward strand.
AAAAAAAAAATTGATTTTTACATTTTTTTGGGGGGAATTTCATATAAAAAAATGTTAAAAATATTGGTATTTTTTCAAAATAAACGCTCTTTTTTTGTTTATAGCGCAAAAAGTAAAAATCGCACAGGCGATCAAATACCACCAAAAGAAAGCTCTGTTTGTGGGAAAAAAAGGACGTAAATTTCGTTTGGGTACAGCGTCGCACGACCGCGCAATTGTCAGTTAAAGTCACACAGCGCAGAATCGCAAAAAGTGGCCTGGACGGAAGACAGCAAAATCCTCCGGTGGTCAAGTGGTTAAAGTGAAACAAAAAAAAAATTAAGTAAATATTGGAACCCAGTAGGTTCTAAACCCGCACAAATCAATACCCAAAAACAAATAAAATACAGTAAAGAGCTGAACCCCTGAGGACATCAGACATAGGCTGACGAAACGGCGTTGGGTGGTGTTTGGGATACGTTGTTTATGGTTAGCTGGAATGCAGGTGGAGCACAAACCGGCGATTCCTATACAATACATGCTGATCCCTGTCTTCTTTGATGTAAGTGCAATATACCTTCTTTTTTAAATAAATGATTTGAAATACTGCACCATGAGTGTGTTCTTTCCTCTCCCTCTCTATATGACAACACTGGAGCTTTGAATACGTTATTTACATACACATTGAATGGATGACAGCAGCTGTGTGAATTCATTCTTGTGACCTCATGTAAGACATCTTGGATTTTCCCATATGCGTAATTTGACTCCCTGTAATAGGGGTCAATTAAGTCTGGTGAGTTCATAGTGCGTCTGCCTGCTGGTGGAGAGGAACCTTTCCTATACTCACTGAGAATGTTATCCACGTGTGGGATCACATATGGACTTCACAATTTTATGTATTTTCGATAATTTAAATGAAGATGTATTTATTTGTTTATTCACTATGGTGATATGTTTTTTATAATATAAGAGCGTAGTTCCTTTGTTTCTTTTCACAATAAAAATGAAGTGCCTGGGGGGTCCCCTTAGTCTGCCTGTAAAGTGGCCCATCTGTACTGTGTATAGAAGCTGCTGCAGCAAAACTGACATTTTTAAAGAAAAAAAGAAAAATGAAATGTACTTTGTGGCTGCAAGCTGTTTCTGGCATCCGGCAATACAAAAAAATAAATAAAAAGAAAACGGCGTGGGGTTCCCTCCCCCACATTTCATTTCAGACCCTTATCTGAGCATGTAGCCTAGCAGACCAGGAAAGGGGGTGGGGGGGACAAGCTAGCACCCCCCTCCTGAACCATATCAGGCCACATGCCCTCAACATGGGGGGCATGCCCCCTACCCCAAAGCACCCTCTCCCCATGTTGATGGGGACAAGGGGCCTCTTTCTGACAATCCAGGTTGGTGGTACCCATTCACCAAAAAAAGTATAAAAAAATAAAAACAGTGGACAGTCCCATCGTCAATCTTGATGGCTGCCACACCGCCGGACGCGAAAAAGAAAAAAGAAGCTTTTCTAAGGCTGACCACCTAATGCCTACTCAGCGGGGTAACATTTCTAAAATAGGTAAGGGGGGGGCCACATGGTGACATCACGTGGTAGCCCCGCCTCCTTCTGACGCCACCTACTGGTGCATGCTGGGTCAATGATGTCACAAGCCCCCCTGCCCCAAAGAACCCACCCCACCATGTTGAGGGCATGCTACTTGGTGTGGTTCAGGAGGAAGGCGCTTGCTCGTTTCCCCCTCTTCCCTGGCCTGCAAGGCTGTGTGCTCGGAGAAGGGTCTGGTATGGAATTTTGGGGAGAACCCATGCTGTTTTTATTAAAAATGTTGTATTTCCAGCAATTTTTTTTTCTTTCAGCTGTCAGTGGGTAAGCGTGTTGACAGCTTAAGACTCATTTGTTGTTAAGGACGCAGCGGCTGACTTCCCGGCTCTGCTCCCTAACAACATATTGACTATGCGCTCGGCAGGGAAACATCTCGCCGAACGCACAGAAAATTTGGGTGTTCGGCGAACACCCAAACGGCGTTCCCCCAAGGGTTCACCCAACGCTATTCCATGTAATTAAACGGTTTTGTGTAAAAGTAAATATGAATATAAACCCGTGGGGTTGATTTACTAATGGCAAGCTATTTATTTTGAATTTTTCTTTATCTTAGTGAAAAAGGTGAAGCTCTGCTGACTTCCATCATCCAATCATTTGTTTTACTTAATTTCCTTACACGTAACTGGGCATTATTTGCATTTTCATCACATTCACTAAAAGAAAATATTTTTTCAAAGTGGACAGCCTTTTTTCCTTTAGTAAATCAACCTCTCTGTGTTAGATCACTCAGGTATATTTGAGGAGCCCATTCAGACTTCAGTTCTAGTAGTTAAAATGAAGGATTAATTCTGATACAGTGATGTGTGTTATTACACATCCTTGCCCCCAGCTTGCGGTTGGATTGAGGGTGGTGAAAGCACACAGCTGAGCCACATGTGTGTGTGTGTATATGTATGTGTGTGTGTACTGTATGTGTGTGTACTGTATGTGTGTGTATGTATGTGTGTGTGTATGTATGTGTGTGTATGTATGTGTGTGCATATGTGCATCTATGTATGTATGTGTGTGTACTGTATGTGTGTGTGTGTATGTATGTGTGTGTGTATGTATGTGTGTGCATATGTGCATCTATGTATGTATACTGTATGTGTGTGTGTATGTATGTGTATGTATGTGTGTGCATATGTGCATCTATGTATGTATGTATGTGTGTGTACTGTATGTGTGTGTGTATGTATGTGTGTGCATCTATGTATGTATGTATGTGTGTGCATCTATGTATGTGTGTGTGTGTACTGTATGTGTGTGTATGTGTACTGTATGTGTGTGTATGTGTACTGTATGTGTGTTATGTATGTGCGTGCATGTATGTGTGTGTGTGTGTGTGTGTGTTTATATGTGTGTGGATATATGTATGTGAGTGTGCTTCAAGGTATTGCCTATTTGAGTTTATGGATTTTTAAGGACTTTTAAATGATTTTAAGCTGAAGTGTGCAGTAATTCATCTCTATACATACAGGGGGCCCTCTCAGGCCCCCTGCAGCATGGGGCCCGGTCGCCATGGCGACCCCTGCACGGGGGGGGGGGGCCCTTCATGATTTCTTGCACCGGGGCCCTGATCAATCTGGTTACGCCTCTGCATTCAACTGAGGGCTCATATAACACTTATGTCACCCTCAGTAAGTGCGACAGTAGGGAAAAGGTTTGCTGTGCTGCAAAGCCCTGTGGGTGCTGCGTACGGACAGCCCCCATCTACTGTTTTTGCAGCTTAAGGGAAATCAGTTGGGGAGCAGTAAAAATGTGGTTCACTATCTGTTTTTCTGCCTTCCAACAACAAGTGCAAACAAGACTTTGTGGTTTTATATCAGACAAAGCAGTAAAGGAGGAATTTGAGCCTGCATATACCTCCCTCCTCCTTCTCCTATGTATAGACATACACAGTATCTCACGAAAGTGAGTACACCCCTCACATTTTTATAAATATTTTATTATATCTTTTCATGGGACAACACTGAAGAAATGACAATTTGCAACAATATAAAGTAGTGAGTATACAGCTTGTATGACAGTGTAAATTTGCTGTCCTCTCAAAATAACTCAACACACAGCCATTATTATCTAAGCTGCTGGCAACAAAAATGAGTACACCCCTAAGTGACAATGTCACAAATTGGGCCCAAAGTGTCAATATTTTGTGTGGCCACCATTTTTTTCCAGCACTGCCTTAACCCTCTTGGGCATGGAGTTCACCAGTGCTTCACAGGTTACCACTGGAGTCCTCTTCCACTCCTCCATGACGACATCATGGAGCTGACGGATGCGTTCCTCCACCTTCTGTTTGAGGATGCCCCACAGATGCTCAATAGGGTTTAGGTCTGGAGACATGCTTGGTCAGTCCATCACCTTTACCCTCAGCTTCTTTAGCAAGGCAGTGGTTGTCTTGGAGGTGTGTTTGAGGTCTTTATCATGTTGGAATACTGCCCTGTGGCCCAGTCTTCGAAGGGAGGGGATCATGCTCTGCTTCAGTATGTCACAGTACATTTTGGCATTCATGGTTCCCTCAATGAACTGTAGCTCCCCAGTGCCAGCAGCACTCATGCAGCTGCAGACCATGACACTCCCACCACCATGCTTGACTGTAGGCAAGACACACTTGACTTTATACTCCTCACCTGGTTGCCGCCACACACCCTTGACACCATCTAAATCAAATAAGTTTATCTTGGTCTCATCAGACCACAGGAAATGGTTCCAGTAATCCATATCCTTAGTCTGCTTGTCTTTAGCAAGAGGCTTCCTTCTAGGACGATAGCTATGCAGACCCATTTGATGCAGTGTGCGGCGTATGGTCTGAGCACTGACAGGCTGACCCCCCCACCCCTTCAACCTCTGCAGCAATGTTGGCAGCACTCATACGTCTATTTCCCAAATACAACCTCTGGAAATGACGCTGAACATGTGCACTTCTTTGGTTGACTATGGTGAGGCCTGTTCTGAGTGGAACCTTTCCTGCTAAACCCCTGTATGGTCTTGGTCACCCTGCTGCAGCTCAGTTTCTGGGTATTGGCATACTTCTTATAGCCTAGGCCAACTTTATGTAGAGCAATAATTATTTTTTTCAGATCCTCAAGGAGTTCTTTGCCATGAGGTGCCATGTTGAACTTCCAGTGACCAGTATGAGAGAGCAAGAGCAATAACACCAAATTTAACACACCTGCTTCCCATTCACACCTGAGACCTTGTAACACTAATGAGTCACATGACATTGGGGAGAAAAAATGGCTAATTGGGCCCAATTTGGACATTTTCATGTAGGGGTGTACTCACTTTTGTTGCCATCGGTTTAGACATTAATGGCTGTCGGTTGAGTTATTTTGAGAGGACAGCAAATTTACACTGTTATACACTCACTACTTTACATTGTAGCAAAGTGTCATTTCTTCAGTGTTGTCACATGAAAAGATATAATAAAATATTTACAAAAATATGAGGGGTGTACTCACTTTTGTGAGATACCGCGTATATATGATGGACATGTATGCTCAACTGATGGAAATGAGCCAGTCTATTCTACAATCTGTTTTAAAAAAAATGGGCGATTAAATTTTGCCTGTAGAAGTAAATAAGTGGTTGGTATTTTAAGTAGCATGTCTCCAGTGACCCTTGACATAGACTAGACATATATCCTATCACTGGGCATACACACTGTGAAGATTGCAGTGACATTGGACAGTTACTTAATGTTCCAAGATAATTCCAGCAGAGATGATGGTGAGGTTATTGGGTATACTGGAAAAATCAGCAGGTATATTTCTACCAAGCATTTCTCTGCGTGTCTTCTAATAACATGAACATACTACCATGGAGGAGAAAATAATAATGTAGATCTAATGGGCTGATTGGCTGGGTGTTTAGTGTAACAAATGACAGTGTCTTAACTGAACCAGGATTTTGTTGCCTAGCAATAGTAAATCAGAAGATATGTGGCAAGTTAAAAGGGCCAATCAATGCAGATTTCATATTTAAGGCTGGCCATACATGGAGCAAATTTATTTTCTCCAACCACGGGTTGCAAGAAAGAAATTAGCTTGATTCCCCCATCAACACAGACAGTGTTGATGCAGGAATCCCTCCTGCAGGGCCATTGTCTTGCCCCGGTGGGGGGGAGAGGGGAAGCCATTCCGGCCAGGAGAAGACAGTGATTATCGCTAGCAGCTATAGCAGCCACTAGTGATAATCGCAAGAGAATCTGGCAGGCTGGTTATATCTAAGTTGATCAATCGGTGCACTTGGTACATTCAGTGCCCATTAACAGTTCCAAGCTTGAGATTCGAACCGTGTATGACCAGCCTAAGTTTTTAAGAAAAACTTTTCGGATAGACCACCTACTGGCTTTGGAAATCTCTTGGAGATCCTGGAGGTTCTATCTCAGTCAGTTCACAGATTATTATTATTCTTATACAGGATTTATATGGTGCCAACAGTTTGAACAACACTTTACAACATGAGGGTAGACAGTACCGTTACAATACAATTCAAAACAGGAGGAATCAGAGGGCCCTGCTTTCCAGACCTTACAATCTAGGAGTGAGGGTCAAGTGATAGAAAAGGTAATAACTGTGGGGGGATGAGATGATGGAGAAAACCAAGTACAGTTGTAAGGTGTGGGCAGGATAGGCTTTTCTGAAGAGGAGGGTTTCCAGGGATCATCTAAAAGCAAACAGAGCAGGATATAATCAGACAGTTTCGGGAAGGGAGTTGCATAGGATGGGAGAAGCTCGGGAAAAGTCCTGGAGGCGAGCATAGGAGGAGGTGACAAGGACGCTAGAGAGCAGGAGGTCTTGGGAGGTAGAGAACAATTAGGTTGGCATTTTGAGACTAGGCTGGGAGCTGAGTTGTGGGGGCTGAGTTGTGGATAGCTTTATAAGTTGTTAGTATTTTGAATTTAACTTGTTGGGTGAGCAGAAGCCAACAGAGGAGTGACAGACACTGAGGGGTTAGTAAGGTGGATGAGCCTGGCAGCAGTATTTATGATGGACCGAAGGGGGGGATAGCCTATGTAAAGATAAGCCAATGAGAAGGGAGATGACCAGGGAGTGAACCAGGATCTTTGTGGTGTCATTGGTTAGGAAGAGGTATTTTTTGGAGATGTTGCGTAGGTTGAAGCATAAGTTGAGGTGACAAGATTTGGATATTGATTGGATGTGGAACCGAAAGGATAGTTCAGAGTCCAGGATTAAACTTAGAGCCTTTGGCATAGGGGAATAGGCTGAAAATTGTGCCATCGATCTTGACAGAGAGATTAGGGGAAGGGGCACTTAGGGAGAAAATATTATGAGCTCAGTTTTGGATAGATTGAGTTTGAGGAAGTGGTTTGACATCCAGGCTGATATGTCTGTTAGTAAATTCCAACCCACTTTTGCAGCCATTTTTAAAAAGTGCCAGATTCTAAATTCTTTACATTTCAATATATGTAGTCACTTAGGGGAAGATTTGGTACAGCTGGAGTATGCAAAATCTAGTGCAGCTCTGCACAGAAACCAATCAGCTTCCAGATTGTATTGTCAAAGCTTTAATGAACAAGCTGTAGTTAGAAGCTGATTGGCTACCATGCATAGTGGCACCAGATTCTGAGTGCTCCTGCTTTAGTAAATCTCCCCAACAATCTAGACTTTATTATCTATCTTTGTGATGACAGCTGGGATGGGAGTTAGAAAATTCAGTAGGGAGATCATAGTGCAGAGCTTCCAAAGAGAGTTCAGTAAGTGTTGTGAGTTGCACAAAAAAATTGCAACTTGATTATTAATATTGGTTGGATGTAAAAAAAAGCAAACAGCCAGATCTCGTTTTGTTTGTGTACACAAACTGAAAAGTAATTATGATTTTCAAATCTCAGGATTATGTCTATATACCCAGTTCATGTACTCTTGTTTAGATTATTGATTATAACAGCATGGGAATTCTCAAGCCAAGTAAGCTATTTGTTGTATTAGTATGTGAAATGCATGGCACCAAAGTGGCAGGGTTAAAACACCACAGCGATGACTGGAATAAGCAAATACTTAAACATGCATTTTGTATATTTACAGAGTGAATGTAATAATCAGCTAAACAAAATAATACTTCAACTGCTAATTGTCTTGAATCGCTGCCAGATTAGCGACTTTGAGACAGCATTATAAATGACATTAGAAAGTGCTGGCATCCATTCACAAACCTCTACTCATACATAACAAAGGCCAGAGGTTTAGAGCATCTACAAAATAATTGCTGGTGTTTTCTGCAGTCTCATTTCATAATCAATTCTGAGTTGAATAAAAGTGCTGAGAATTATATTACAGTCTGTTTTTGGTAATTGTTTATTATGTACACAGTACATTTCTGAATCAGCCTATCTGCCATTTAAAGAGTTAATCTGATGAGGAGAACCAACCTGCCAAGGGCATGCCACTAATTTATTCTGCCTAAGGCAATGCCAATGATCAGTATAGAAGGATCAACTTGGACACATTCACTGGAGACTATCCACCAGATGTGTGACTTCCAAGGCATCTGCAGTTCATCTCAGGCCAACCAGAATGACTTAAGTTGCCTCTTTCCATGTAACAGTGGTTGGGAACTAGGAGCCTTTACACAGTTTCTGATGACTTCCAGTCTGAGCCCAGTCCTTTGAAGAAAGAATTACACCTAGAAAGATGCAAAAAGTTCTTAAAAAAAGTGTCAGTTAGCAACACAATTGTCACAGTAATAAAACGGTATGGAGTGCCGCTATATCGATTATTATTTATTTTTTTTTCAAAATATATTGATTATATAGACAGCAGGGAAAATACATTTATGACAATATGTATATCAACGCATATAAATGCATGTGAAAAAATGTATTTGATTAAAAACAATATAAACAGTAAATGTGCAAATATATATATATACAGTGCATTGCAAAAGTATTCGGCCCCCTTGAACTTTTCGACCTTTTGCCACATTTCAGGCTTCAAACATAAAGATATAAAGCTGTAATTTTTTTTGAAGAATCAACATATCCAGGTGTTAGAATGGCCAAGTCAAAGCCCAGACCTTAATCCAATCGAGAATCTGTGGAAAGAACTGAAAACTGCTGTTCACAAACGCTCTCCATACAACCTCACTGAGCTCGAGCTGTTTTGCAAGGAGGAATGGGCAAAAATTTCAGTCTCTCGATGTGCAAAACTGATAGAGACATACCCCAAGCGACTTACAGCTGTAATCGCAGCAACAGGTGGCGCTACAAAGTATTACCTTAAGGGGGCTAAATAATTTTGCACGCCCAATTTTTCAGTTTTTTATTTGTTAATAAAGTTTGAAATATCCAATAAATTTCGTTCCACTTCATGATTGTGTCCCACTTGTTATTGATTCTTCAAAAAAAAATTACAGTTTTATATCTTTATGTTTGAAGCCTGAAATGTGGCAAAAGGTCGAAAAGTTCAAGGGGGCCGAATACTTTCGCAATGCACTGTATATACATCAATGGGTATTGCACACCATCCAATAAATAAATAATAAATCCAAGGCCCAAAAAAAAAAAAATATAAATGTAAATTGCTCAGAAAAGTAAAAAGAAACGTGTCCAAATGCAATAGTAATAAGTAATCAGAAAAGGGATATTGCTCAGTGAATGCTGTGATCCAAAAAATAGTGGCAAAGGTGCTCTTTCCCCACAACCGATATCCAATACTAAGTGCAGTGGCCGCTCATCCTTGGGCAAATGATACTGCGTTTTTATGAAAATCAATCATTGGCTGAAGAGGTTCTCTCCATTGCAAGTAAATCTCAGCTCATATAAAATAAAATAGGGGTCTCCATAGAGTGGTATGTAAAATGCAACTTTATTAAAAACAGTAGTAACTTACAATCAAGTAGAATAATGCAAGTGTAGCAAAGAAACTGGACAGAGGGGTCCCAGAATGATAACAGCGTGGAATTTCTGAACTTCTGGTCTCCACCATAGACAGGAAATGACATTGCCTGGCTCCTTCAGACGCGTTGCGTCACGACCACGTATCCCGCTGATAACTGCTCATGGAGGAGGTAAAGGACGCCACACATTCTATGACAGGACAAGTGGCAAACTCCACAGTGCGAGGTGACACTTCTCCAAACCATCCACTCTCATGGAAGGCATCAATGTGACCGCAAATGCAAAGTTACCATCACACACCCGCACTGCTGTGTGGTGCCACACAGGGACCATCCTGCATGGAACTAAAGTTTTCTCTTGATTTTGCAGTAATCTTTGACATGTTTTCTCCCAATGTACATAGAAGAGTACAGTGGCAGCAGAAAATGAAAGCAGCTATGGTAGAACCAGAAAGCAAGGTGACAAACATTTTTCCCATTTTCTTAAGAAAGTATTATGTGAAATTACACTCATACCTCTCCACATGGTGGGAATGATGCCAGTCTGTTAAGCTAGACATCACTGATAAGATTTTTTTCATTTAATTTGCAGGCTGAATAAAATAGATTCTCCATCTGGGCTATACAGAGCAGAAGGATGGCTCTGCAGTAATGGCTTTTGTATTTTGACAGCCTTTTCTGGCGGTATCAGAATGCCCAAACAGCAGCTGCATTTGACTGGATGCAGCCAATATTTAGCTGAAATGTTCCACCTGGCTCTATAAATTTTTAAATTAACCACTTCAGCTCTGGAAGGTTTTACCCCCTTAATGACCAGGCCATTTTTTGCGATACAGCAATGCGTTGCTTTAACTAACAATCGCATGGTCCTGCGATGCTGCACCCAAATAAACAATATAAATACAGGCAAAGTGATGGCGTGGCCCCTATCTCCATTCCCAGACGATGCCTCATCAGGGGAAACGCTTCGGGGTAGAAGCCTGCGCCATCACCACCCGTGGTCCGCGCTGCAGAGCGGCCACGTTTGAATTTGCATTCGCCTATTTAATCACACGTGGGTGCCAAGAGGGATTTGGTGTTTGCATGTCCTCTTCTTCACCTTCATTCACCATCAAGAAGATTTCAGCCTTTTTTTCATTTTGGACTTGTTTTGGACTGTTATTTCTATAGCACGTTTATGTTCACATTGTGCACCATTTATAATATTTGTGTATTTTTATATATTGGGTATTTTGTTCATTGTGTTTTCCCTTTTGGTTCAACACACATTGTTCACATCGAGCGCACCCATTTTTTGCACATCACACGTTTACTTTATCAAGGTTAAGGTTTCGGTTGCTGCTGAAAATTCATTTTTTGTTTGCGCACCTCATTCTTCAATATTTTTTTTTATTCACTTGATTATATGCATATTTATTTTTTCCAATTATACTTCATTTATCCCATCCGCCTGGATTCCTGGACTGGAGGATGCAGATCAAACAGATCTGCAAACATATATTCAAGCAAACCAAGCATTTTGTAAAGTGCAGATTTACTTAGTTAGCGTTTTTCTAGTTGTAGTTGATATTTGCCTAAAAGAAACCCTTGGGTTTTCTGAACTCTCCACTATGGAAACAAGCTGAAGATGCAAGGAAGTACCTGCTATAAAATTTGGGTGCCGGTTTACTAGAATAAGAGTCACTCAGTGATGGATGGAACAGAGAATCGGGCCCTAGGCAGAATAGGCGCTTTGGCTTCCCATCCCTTCCATAGCTATTAATAAAGATTGCATCAGGCATAGAGAAGAAGCCCCATTGTCTGTACTGGTATGGCCCGATCAGACACCAGCTGCATTACAGGTATACTTTAATGTTTGTCTTTTGATGCAGTGAGATCTAATTTTTGTATGGAATATCCTGGAGCAATATAAGCCACCTTCGGCTTTTTTGATCGTTAAAAATCTATTTGGATGTTGAATGTCCAGGAATTTTTAATTATATTGGTGCACATATGCAACTTACAAACAACTAGCTCTATTGTCTTCAACATCACCCAAAATTTCTTTACAGAAATGTCTCCAGCAACAACTCCCACACCCAGCAGCTCATGCTGTTATACCTTGGGAGCCTGATCTGCACATGTATGTCCATGGCCAACCAAAGTGAATTACACTTCAACATATATATATATATATATATACCGTTTATCCCGGCGTATAAGATGACCCCCTAATTTTCCAGTTAAAACATAGGTTTTGGGCTATACTCGCCGTATAAGTCTACCCCCCACCCCATGATGGGGTCTTGTTGAACAGCGATTCACACCCACTAATCAGACAGGAGTATAAAATGTGAACCTTAGGAGGAAGAGGACTCCAGGACTACCAAGCTTGCCCAAAACAATGGTTCCTAATCTGTCAGCCCGCTGGATGTGCGGTAATACTGTATGTACCGTAGCTTCAGCTACATATAGTATATAGTATATATACTATATGTATATAGTATAGTATACTGTGCTGAGCCAATCACAGTGAGTGATGTATTCTATTAGTGAATACAAAGCCTGCTCAGATTGGTGGAGTCAGAGAGGCGGCCTGATAATGTTACAACTTCTGAAATATATAAAAGAAGAAACATGGGTGATGTAAGTCAACACAACAAGAATATACCTTTATGCGCCTGATCTTTGCACATTTTAACAATTAATTTATATACCGTATATGCTGGCGTATAAGATGACTTTTTAACCTTAAAACATCCCCCAAAAATCGGGGGGGGTCGTCTTATACGCCGAGTATAAAATGTGAATTTTAGACAACTCCAGGTTTAGGACTATCAAGCTGACCCAAAATGCATGTTCCTAATCTGTTAGGCCGCTTGATGTGCGGTAATACTGTATGTACTGTAGCTTCAGCTACATATAGTGTACCGCGCTGAGCCAATCACGGCGAGCGATGTATTCTATTAATAAATACAAAGCCAGCTCGGATTGGCTGAGTCAGAGGTTGTAACATTATCAGTCCGCCTCTCTGACTCCACCAATCCGAGCTGGCTTTGTATTTATTAATAGAATACATCGCTCGCCGTGATTGGCTCAGCGCGGTATACTATATGTAGCTGAAGCTACAGTACATACAGTATTACCGCACATCAAGCGGGCTGACAGATTAGGAACATGCGTTTTGGGCCAGCTTGATAGTCCTAAACCTGGAGTTGTCTAAAATTCACATTTTATACTCGGCGTATAAGACGACCCCCCCCCCCCCCCCCGATTTTTGGGGGATGTTTTAAGGTTAAAAAGTCATCTTATACGCCAGCATATACGGTATATAAATTAATTGTTAAAATGTTCAAAGATCAGGCGCATAAAGGTATATTCTTGTTGTGTTGACTTACATCACCCATGTTTCTTCTTTTATATATTTCAGAAACATTAGTGAAAACATTTGTTACTAGCAATTTGTTTTATTCTTCCATCTCAATTAATGACCCTTGAAATAGCAAGCTCATCTGCAAGATGCTCCAATTGATCTTGGTCGGTGCATTTATACCTCTGTGCTTGTTTTTGTCTGTGGCAGTTTCATCCACCCAACATGATGTTAATTATCATTAAAAAGTAGTTAAAGCAGGATCAGCTGCTCCGTTCTAACCAGATCCCTGTAGACCTATTATCCAAAGTGACCAATCTTCATTTGGATCTGCTATCTGACTGTCCATGTGGCACATCAGTTTAATGATAGATGTTTGTATGAATTATAATGAAGGTATTTTTTATATATATATATATACATACACTCACATACATATACTGAGGAATTTGTGTAGTGTGTTACAGAACACAATATTCAAGACAGCAATAGTATAGTAATAAAAATAAAAGTGATAACCAGCGATTTTATTAGTCTACACAGAAAATAACTGCTAGAGAAACAAGACTTTCAGAAAAAAATAAAACCTTTAAAACTACTACACTGGCTTTTTGTAATTTATTGTGATTTAAAAAATCTTTTTTTCCAATTTAATTCACAGACTGCTCTGATTTTCTTAACCCTCCTAGCGCTAACCCCGAGCGTGACTCAGGGTTGATTTTCTGTGCTAGGATCGGTATCCCCGAGTCACGCTCGGGGTGGATGATATATATATATATATATTTACACACACATATATATATACACTCATATATATATATATATATATACACCTATATATATATATATATATATATATATATATATATATATATATATATATATATATATATATATATATATAATATAACGCATTAATTATAATCTATTCAATAATATAATTTTATTATATAATATAATATATATATATATATATATATATATATATATATATATATATATATATATTATATATTATATAATAAAATTATATTATTGATTAGATTATAATTCATGCGTTTCTGTTTAAAATTGATCACATCTGGGATGTCTACTAGAGTCTTGTTTTGGTCAGGTTTAAGTAAGTAATTACTAAGAATTGTAGGCCTATAATACATAACGCCAAATTTCCATGAAAAAAATTGTACTGCTTTTGGTACAGAATTCCTGACAGAATCATACCGCCAGGGAGGTTAAAACTGTTCAAAATTCAAATTGTGCTTCCTTGCAATATGGCAAACAGGATGATGATTAGACATTGGTCCTTAGATCCCTTATCCAGCCATTTCCTAGTTTGTGCAGCACCCTCCTACAGGAAGGAATTCCAGCCATTATTATTACTCGTAAATGGTACAGAAGATTACATGGTGAGATTCTCTGCCCTGTGATGTAACATCCTTTAGAAAACAGAACTGTAACTCATTATTAGATTTTATTCTGAAGTATAAGATGGAAAATGGAGGCCTACTGTAAGCTATGCTTACTTAGAAATAGTAAGGGAGACCAATGGACCCCTTCCCATTACTAGCTTACTATATATCAGGAGGAATGCATTTATTTAATTACTTAGCAACAGAATAGCTATCAGACTCCATTCACACTAATACGACTTGCCAGCCTGACAAGTCGCGGACCGTCGCGGTCCATTGTGTGGTACAGGAACGGTTCTAATAGGAGCGACACAAGTCCTGTACTACTTCGGGGCGACCTGGAGCGACTTTCATAGACATTCATATTATGAAGTCCGTGCAAGTCGTGCCGCTTCAGTGTGAATGCGGTGTCACTGTTATCTCCTAGTTCCAAACAGATCTGATACGTTTGTTTAATGTATAGGAATGTATGCAGTATATGTTAGACTAGGGGGTCTCCAAATTTTCTAAGCAAAGGGCCAGTTTACTGTCCTTCAGGCTTTACGGGGGCAGCACTATGGCCAGTGGGAGTAAAAAAATGCCTCGGCATCATTGCCCCATCATTTTAATGGGAGCAATAGTGTCCCATTGTTGATATGAATGAGAAGAATAGTGGCCCATGAATGGTGCTCCATGATTGGTGTCAGTTGGTGGAATAGTGCTCCAAGGACCAGATAAAGGCAAGCAAAGGGCCACAGTTTGAAGACCACTGTGTTAGAGGAGCCACGGTGCCTGCTTTATGCGTACAGCTCTTAGGTGTACACACTACCAAATAAGAAAAAGGGGAGATATTATAATATTTCTTGAGCTGTAAAAGAGCCTTGTGACTCCTCTCAATATCCCCAGTACCCTTCCTCCCCACTGTCCTCATGCAACTAAATAAAGAAAAAAGTATATGTGTGTATATACTGTAAACACATACTGTATATAAAAGATAGAATCCTATTGGGCAGTCACAGTATCTGGTACAAACATCCTCAATAAGTAAAAAAAAAAAAAAAGCAACGTTTTGGCGGGGCACATTCTGCATTCCAACAAAATCTTGGATGCCCATTAAGAAAAGTTTTTTTCCACATTGATACTTGCTTATATCAAATACTCTGAATGCCCAATAGGCTTCTATTGTTCTATATATATGTGTGTGTGTATATATATATGTGTGTATATATATATATATATATATATATAAATATATATATGTGTATGTATGTGTATGTGTGTGTATATATATATATACATACATATCACATGGCCTCGGAATCTGGCTAAATTTAGCATGATGATTGTGCGGAAGGTAGTGAGAGAAATATTGAGAGGCGTCACAAGGCTCTGTAAAGTTCAGAAATACGACATCATCTCTCCTTTTTCTTGTTTGGTAGTATGTACACCAAAGCACGCTTTATGGTATTTTTAATTGCTCAGTCTAGCAGATGTTGTCTTTATGCAGGCCATAAACGTTTAGATTTAGACCAGTTCAGCAGGAACCTGCCGAGATTCGAACCATGTAAGGGCAGGCTGAATGTACCAAGTTGATCGATCGATCAACTTGTGTACAACCATCCAGCTGGACTTTACTTGTGATTATTGCTAGCAGCTGGTATAGCTGCTAGCAATAATCACTGTCTTCTACCAGCAGGGAAGGCTTCCACCCCGTCCCCGCCCCCCCCCCGCCCCGCTGGGAGAATTGAATGGCTTGCCAAGAGGGATTCCTGTGGTTGCACCAGCATAACACAATCACATGACACAAGGAGTGTAGCTTCTCTAAAGGTCGCTATCATTCAGCTGTACCTATGTCTAAGTGATGTGTAAATATAGCCCTTGACATATATGATAAATATATATACACTCACCGCCCACTTTATTAGGTATACCTGTTCAATTACTTGGTAACACAAATTTCTAATCAGCCAATCACATGGCAGCAACTCAGGACATCTATACGTGGTGAAGATGACTTGCTGAAGTTCAAACCGAGCATCAGAATGTGGAAGAAACGGGATATAAGTGACTTTGAACATGGTATGGTTGTTGATGCCAGAAGGTCTGGTCTGAGTATTTAAAAAACTGCTGATCTACTGGGATTTTCACACACAACCATCTCTAGGGTTTACAGAGAATGGTCCAAAATAGAGAAAATATCCATTGAGCAGTTGTGTAAATGAAAATGCCTTGTTGATGTCATAGTTTGGAGGAGAATGGGCAGACTGGTTTGAGATGTTAGAAAGGCAACCGTAACTCATATAACCACTTGTTTCAAACCAAGGTATGCAGAATACCATCTCTGAATGCACAACACATCAAGCCTTGAAGCAGATGGGCTACAGCAGCAGAAGACCACACCGGATGCCAATCCTGTCAACTAACAGGAAATTGAGGCTACAATTCGCACAAGCTTACCAAAATTGGACTATAAGAGATTGGAAAAATGTTGCCTGGTCTATTGAGCCTCAATTTCAGCAGTGACATTCAGATGGTTGGGTCAGAATTTGGAGTAACATGAAAGCATGGATCCATCCTACCTTGTATCAACAGGTCAGGCTGGTGGTGTACTAATGTGAGGGATATTTTCTTGGCACACTTTTGGCCCCTTAGTATCAATTGAGCATCGTAAAACACCACAACCTACCTGAGTATTGTTGCTGACCATGTCCATCCCTTTATGACTACAGTGTCCCCATCTTCTGATGGCTCCTTCCAGCAGGATAATGCACCATGTCACAAAGCTCAAATCATCTCACCACTGATTTCTGCACATGACAATGAGGTCACCACATCTCAATCTTTTCGAGCACCTTTGGGAAGTGGTGGAATGGCAGATTTGCATCATGGATGTGCAGCCAACAAATCTGCAGCAACTGCGTGATACTATCATATCAATATGGACCAAAATCTCTGAGGAATATTTCCAACGCCTTGTTGAATCTTTGCCACAAAAAATGAAGGCAGTTCTGACAAAGATTCCATTTAGAGGTAGTTGTCCATAAATAAATGAATGAATTAACCACTTGAGGACCGCCCCACGCAGATATACTGTCGCAGGGTGCCCCTTCTGCGTGAACCAACGTACCTGTACGTCGGCTCGTTCTCTGGGTCCTGGGTGCATGCGCGTGCTGCTGGCGATCCGCTCCCACTGTAATTGGAAAAGGTGGGAGCCAATAAGTGGGTTGGACGGACGCGATGTCCACCGGGACCCACTGATCGTTTGGAGGAGAGGCAAAACCGTTGTCTACCTATGTAAATAAGGCAGACCGCCGTTCTGTCAGAGAGGATGCATATGTTTAGCACTGATTACTGTAGTAATGTCACTGGTACCCCCAAAAGTGTCAAAAATGTCAGTCAAGGGTCCGATCTGTCCGCTGCAATGTCGCAGTCCCGCAAAAAAATCGCAAATCGCTGCCATTACTCGTTAAAAAAAAAACAATAAAAATGACAAACATCTTTCCCTTAGTTAGTAAACGCAATAACTTTTGCGCAAACCAATCAAAATACACTTTTTGTGATTTTTTTTACCAAACATATGTAGCAGAAAACAAATTGGCCTAAAATGTTAAAAAATTTAGATTTTTACATTTTTTTGGGGAGAATTTCATATAAAAAAATGTGAAAAATATTGTTATTTTTGCAAAATTGACGCTCTTTTTTTGTTTATAGCGCATGATCAAAAAATCGCACAGGGGATCAAATACCACCAAAAGAAAGCTCTGTTTGTGTGGAAAAAAAAGGACGTCAATTTCCATTAAAGTCACGCAGTGCCGAATCGCAAAATAGGCCCTGGTCAGGAAGGTGGTAAAATTATCTGGGGCTTAAGTGGTTAAGGGAGTAAAACCTACCAGGGCTGACGTGGTTAAGGAATGTGACTATTTTTTGGATGACTGGACATGAGTTTTATATAATACAGTGTCCTTGTTTTGAGTGTTTTATTAGATCATAATAAAGTGATAATATGCCAGTGCTTATCTTACATTCTTTTTTTTTTTATTATTTACTTACAAACCTAATATTTCCAATTTCACATTTTGCATTGTCTTATTACTGAGATGATGTGGGCTTTTTACACATAGTCTTTAACCATTACGTGTTGTAAGACCTTTTGGTCATCTGAAGCTGCATATCTTGTCACAGTGCGGAACATTAGTCTGGTCATTTATGTCACCCACTTTAATTTTATGATGCACACGCAAGAAAAATGTATCACTAATGACACAAATGAATGGCAATTTAGTGACAGTAAATCATACCTGTCAGTGGGATTGTCAAGACAGAGCAGAGGGGAAAGCTTGATAGTGGCAGTTGAACTCGGCTGGAGTCACTCTGATAGGCCCTGTCACTTCTCCCATTCATCAAGACAGGCCATGCTTCCTGGATGGGTAGGCAGATGGGGCAGCCCTTCAGTGCAAACACCTGATACGGAGCCATTCGTCATCTGATAACATGATGGTTCAGCAGCAGCTGGCTCTCTGCTCTGCAGCCTGACTACACATGTGATGGACTAGAGCCAAAGAAGCAGGCCTGGCCTTCCTACAGACCTCTGAAAGGATTCGCAGTCCTCTGCTGGACCAGAGAACAGGTGGACGCTGATAGAATGAAGCAATGACCATGTGTTGCCACGATCAGAAGTCATTTAAGCTCTCCTCTTGCTGTATGCCAGACAGACTGCAGTCACTAGAGAAGGACATCTAGTAACACGATTCAATATGAACATGTAGTAAATTGGCTTTCCATTATTAAATCTAGCCACAAAACTAAATTCAGTTAATACAGTTTAATAAAATGCATTCATGTGCATGAAGGCAAGGAAAAAAGCGAAGTAATCTGCAAAGGTAAAAATGTAATTATCTGCATACATGCAGTTTAGCAAAGTGCAAACTAATATAAATCAGTGCAATAAATAAAGAAAACAAATAGGAATACAAAAATTGTGGCAATACTGCAGAACTACAGTGTAAAATAGGTGCAAATATACTGTATGTGATGTGTAAATACAATCCTTATAATGGGCAAATCCTTTCATCGTGCAGTTTAGTCTCCAAATAATTATTCCCTAGGAGCACAACAATAAAGATAAATGTCGAAACACAGATTCTCAGTAGGGATGAGCCATGTGGCCATATTATGTCCATGGCATCATGAGCATCCCTGTTTCTTTGGCTGGCAGAGATACAATTACGTGATGGCTTCCCACAAGTTTTACCAAACCGAGTTTGAGTTTGGACTAAGTTCAGACCTAACCCAAACCATCCCCGAACCTCAGCAACATGAATCAATGTGCAACATATGCAGGTGTTTTTTCTGTCCAAACAAACAGAAATATGTTCCACCACCACCGATATAACCCAAGTGGAAACAGACTCACCAAATGGGGATGACCAGCTACTGAAATAAGCTGATCATAGGAGTGCTATTATTAAATGTTATGAAATCCAGTATTGGATTCTTCAGACAAACATGGCACCAGGAAGGGTGCAATCACTTGGAAACATTGAATCTTTGCCACAACCTATTAACGTTGTGATTTCCTGGTGCCGCCAAGCTCCTTATGTACCCTTGTTGGCTATACACATTACACATATGGGGGCTTTGAGGAGGTGTTGACTCAATTGGGTCCTCATTTGATTTACTCCTTGTGGTCCTGTGGAATATTTGCTGTGACCCCCATTGGGTTGGCTTCTTGGTTACAGGCAGTGGCAAAACCAGCCCTATGTGATTTTAATTAATGCGGTTGTCTCTCACTGTTGTGTGACCTCATCAGAAAACAGGCACTGTGTAACCTTATACCCCTGAAGAAGAAAAAAACAATTTTTCGAAATGCGTTGGATTCATATCTCTGTCATCACAGATGATTGGGGTTACGCTTGCACAACAGTAATATTCAATTTAACCGCATTGAGATTTTTATTAGATAAACGCTTTGTCATGTTTTTTCATGTATATATGTAAATACAATTTTTATGTATTTTTAATTTTTCTTGATATTCATGCCCTAAAAAATCCCACTATGGAGGGGGCTTTGTACATATAGTATAGAATCCTTATAATAGGCAAATCCTGTCATTGTGCGGTTTAATCTCCAAATAATTAATTCCCAGGAGCACAACAATAAAGATAAATGTCTAAACACAGGTCCTCAGTAGGAATGAGCCACGTGGCCATATTAGGTCCATGACATCATGAGCATCCCTTTTTCTTTGGCTGGCAGGGATGCAATTACGTGATGGCTTTCCACAAGTTTTGCCAAACTGAGTTTGAGTTCAGACCTAGCCCCACCCATGCCCGAATCTCAGCAGCGTGAATCAATGTGCAACATATGCAGGTGTTTTTTCTGTCCAAACAAACAGAAATACGTTCCACCACCACCGATATAACCCAAGTGGAAACAGACTCACCAAATTGGGATGACCAGTTACTGGAATAAGCTGATCATAGGAGTGCTGGTATTAAATGTTATGAAATCCAGTAGTGGATTTAATAGCCCTTTCTCCACAGACTTTGACATATGTTTTCTCAGTTAGGAAAAGAATGTGTAAATCACGCAAATTGTGAACAATTTAAGAAGCAGCAAACACAGAAAGAAGATATGCCTCTAAACATTCAAACTATAATAATACATGTACTACATGGTGTCCTCAATGATGAGAAATACAGGCAGATAAACATCCATCATGCCATACCATCAGGGAGGTGTGTGATTGGCCCCAAATGTATTCTGCAGCAGGAAAATGACCCTAAACATACAGCCAATGCCATTAACCTTCCTAGCGGTATTCCCGAGCGTGGCTCAGGGTTAAATTTCAGAGCCAAAAGCGGTAAACCCGAGCCACACTCGGGGTACCGCTAGAAAGATCGCTGGATCCTGGTAGAGGTTTTACTTACCTTGTCACCGGGATCCAGCGATGTATGCGGTGGCGTGGAGCTTCCTCCCGATCCTCTGTGAGCCCCGGCTTCCGTCTCCTGCGACGTGACGTCCGCAGGGGGGTGGAATCGCGGCAAATTCAAAAAGTATAACACACAAACACACTGATACACTGTAATCCTATTGGATTACATTGCCAAAATAAAATAAATTGACCTTTGATTGCCCCCCAGTGCTTTCTCCATTGCACTTCCTGCATTTTTCTGGATACTGCAGAGCGACCATGGCATCAAACAAGCGCGCCACAACCTCCAAAGCGGTATATGACCTGCTGGGCGACAGAGTGAAGTGACAGCGATTCGTGGGGAAGTTCATCATCGGACGCAGAAAGTGATTTCAGCGATGATGCTGTAATTGTGCCGCGTGATGTGCGTACTTGGTGCGTGATCGACTGCGGTACGGAGCACGTAGCCCCCCCAAGGTTCCCGTTTACCGGAGCACCTGGTATCAAAGTGGATGCTGAGGATGACAACCCCTTGGCATACCTGCAACTTTTTTTGACCAATGAGGTTATCGAAAAAATTGTTGTAGAAACCAATCGGTACCAGGAGCAACAAGTCGCAGCTCATCGGCGGTTTTCAAGGAGCAGGATGTGGGAACCCGTGACCAGAGCGGACATCTGGAAATACCTGGGCCTAATTATTCTGCAGGGAGTGGTGGGGAAACCCCTGCAGAAGTGGTATTGGACCACCAACAAATTATTGGCCACTCCTTTTTTTGGCACCGTTATGTCGGAGTACAAATTTTCGCTCATTATGAAGTATTTGCACTTTACCAATAATGACGAATTTGATGAGACTTCTCATCCAGCTCCGAAGCTCAAAAAGATCTGGGACATTTATCAACTAATTTTGAAAAATTTCCAGGAGTCCTATGTCCCAGAAAGAGACATTTGTATAGACGAAAGTCTAATGGCCTATAAAGGGAGACTTAGCTGGATGCAATATATTGCGCCCA
Source organism: Pelophylax lessonae (assembly GCF_965119305.1). Lineage (NCBI taxonomy): Eukaryota > Metazoa > Chordata > Amphibia > Anura > Ranidae > Pelophylax > Pelophylax lessonae. Next base: position 472,132,011 of record NC_138772.1, read on the forward strand.
AGAGAGCACGCTTCGGCATAAAATAATTTATGCTGTGTGAATCCAGCTCTGGATATATTTGGAACTCGGTCCTATACACCGGGAGAGGAACCAAGTTCAACCAAAGGTTCAGCAGCTATGGGATGGCAACCGCTTCAGTTCTGACGCTGATTGAGCCTCTGCTGAATCAGGGGTACTGTGTCACCACAGACAATTTCTATACATCCCCAGAACTGTTTGAGTTCCTCCTACAACACAAGGCAGATGCGTATGGGACTGTCAGAGCTAACCGGCGTGACATGCCCCCCAGCTTTGCCAACAAAAAGCTCAAGCCCGGAGAATAAGTTGCCTGGCAGAAAGGAAAAATGGTGGCACTGAGATGGATCAACAAAAAAGATGTCTGCCTGATGAGTACCATCCACAACATCTCTACTGTCATGGTACACACAAAAGGTGGAAAAGATGTTATGAAACCACAACTGGTCATTGATTATAACAACACCATGGGAGGTGTGGACAGAGCTGACCAGGCCATGACTTTCTATACGGCAATGCGGAAGCAACAGAAAAAATATTATAAAAAAATATTCAGGCACCTCATGGAACAATGTTTGTGGAACGCATTCATTCTCCTAAAAAAGAAGAGTGACAGGCCTGTGCTCCATGCGGACTTTGTGTGGAAAATTGCTGAGCTCATATTTCTCAGGCACCAAACACCAACAGTAAGTAGATCCGGACGCCGTGCTGCTCGTGTTGTGAACCCCCGAACGCCTGACCGGTCGTCACTTCATGGACCACATTCCACCGACGGAGAAGAAGTCTGCCCCCACAAGGATGTGTGTGGTTTGCTGTTCCAAGCGTGACAACACTGGACGGAAAATCAGAAAGGAAACGCGGTACTACTGTCCAGACTGGGACGTTGGACTTTGCGCTGTACCCTGTTTCAAAATTTTCCACACCCGGGACGTTTATTGAAGCAATATGACCACTAATATTGCATATTTTTTGGGAAAAAAAAAAAATATTGCATCCTTGTTTGACAAAAAAAAAACGTCAGTGTTTTTGTGTACGTTATTTACTATAATTTATTGAATAAAAAGTGTTATTTTTTGGAAAAAAAAGTGTTATTATTATATTATTATTTTATAGTTATTTTCTATATTATAATTTTGGATTTTGTGTTTCAAACTTTATCATACCCGGGATGTTATAAAGAAGAACGCACAGTAAAAAGAAACCATATATAAATAGTTTGTTTGGGCTGCTCATTCTTAAGAATTACATGCAAAATAATGGTACCGCTTTCAGCACCTAAAATCCAAAAGAATCATACCTCCAGGGAGGTTAAGAACTATCTACAGCATAAAGAAGTACAAGGAAGTGATGGTTTGGTCCCCACAGAGCCCTGATCCTCAACATCATCGAGTATTTCTGGGATTACATTAAGATTTGGGGCAGTTTACATCCACAGAAAATCTGTGATTAGTTCTCCAAGATATTTGAAACAACCTACCTGCCGAGTTCCTTCAAAAACTGTGTGCAAGTGTACCTAGAAGAATTGATGCTGGTTTTAAGGTAAAGGGTGTTCACACCAAATATTGATTTGATTTAGATTTTTTTTTTCGGTTCTCTCATTTTCCATTTTGTAAATTGATAAAAAAATAAAATAAAATATCATATTTCTTATCATATCATTCTTACCTTACAGCATTTCTTCACACCTGCCTAAATCTTTTGAACAGTACTGAATATAAGAACTATTCATAAAGACCACTTTTCACATATTATACATTTGGTAGATTTTAAAAGTACTGGGTTCCAATTAAGCCAAATACAATACAAAACTCTAGAGGAGACACCTTGTATGTGCTAAAGAGAGAAGGAAAGGGGGAAGGGGAGGGGATCACTAGGCATAAGTACCGAATTGTGCTAATTTCTAAATCTTCAGTCTGCATTTTTAATGGACACTGGAGTCCCACAAGCAAGTGGAAATTCCTAATCTGCATGGCTATGAACTATATCAGAGTTCAGTAGAAGTTGTGAGTTGGTACTATTCAGCGGCAAGAGGGTGTTTTTGTGGCTTCAAAAGAACTAATACCATCTGGTATTTCAAACCTGAAAGGTGGTTAGCTTCTTTAGAACCATTTAGGGTTTGACGTAGATGTGGAAGAAGCACTGATACATAGACTTTTTAAATTTAAGTATAAAGCCTGTCTGGGCCTGGTGCTCTTTGTTAGGGAAGGTCATCACAGCAGACTAAAGCTCCTCTAGAGTTATCAGAGTCAAGAAAATTCTAGGGTGAGTTTTGGAAAGGTAATATCATAAAGGTTGGTAAAAAAGTCTAATCTAAGTGTTGACTTTTCTCTCTAAAATCAATATGCTCTATTAACCCCTTGTTCATATACGTATAATAAATTACTGGACCCAGGCCAGGCCAGAACAGGTAGGTACAGGCAGGTCACGGTGCAAGATTTATTAAGTTACCCAGGCCGGGCCCAGACCACCAGACTAGTGCTGCTGTGCTTCATCATCATGGATGGCATGGCAATGGCATTGGATTGGAATTTGGCAATGGCTGCTCTGCTGGCATGCATTTTTTTTGTGGACGGTCACGGAGGCCTGAGGAGGAGGAGGACTGAAAGGAGTACTCACTTACCGGTCTGCTGCACAGGGCTGGACTCACTCGTCTTGTCTCTCTTCTGAGACCCGACCGTGACCGACTGGTTCCAGATGACCTCCTCACCTCACGCTGCACGGCCTGCGGAATTTCTGCGCGGCTGCGCCTGCGGCCTGGTCTGGATCCGGATGCGGTCTCTCTGCAGTGCCGCCGTCCCGTCCGTCCACGAAAAAGAAGGCCCGCCGCCGCCCAATCCGACTAGCCGAGTCCTGGTCTCCGTCCGTCTCCTCCTGCTCCTCCTGGACTGGTCCTCCTGGTGACTCGAGTCGGCCGGCAGACTTGAACAGACAGTGCGGAGTCCACGCGTCACGTCACCAGATGATGCCCTACTGTGATTGGTCCAGGCTGGAGTCTGGACCAATCACAGCCCGGACATCAGAAAAGTGGGGAGTGTCGGGCGCATTGCTCTGCGCCCCGATGACCCCCTGAAGAGCGCCAATCGGCGCCCCTGCTGGCCGAGGGTGGGGTCAAAAACCCCACCCCCCCCATACCCAGGACACACCCTAGTGGGCGAAAATTTGACTTTTTTTAAAATCTTTCTTCTTCCTTTTTATTTAATGGGGGCGGCGCCCCTGCGCCCCCTATCGGCCGGCCGCTACTGCTGGGCGACATAGCGGCGATCGGTGGTGCAGTGGGTCACTCTGACACACCGCATCTCCGATCCCGGTAAAGAGCCTATGACATAGGCTCTTTACCATGTGACCAGCTGTGTCCAATCACAGCTGGTCACATAGTAAATAGGAAGTGACTCTGATTGGCTTTCCTCAGCTGACAGGGGGGGGGGGTCTGTGCTAGTATCAGAGCATTGATTACCAGTGCAGACCCTTGGGAGATGCCACTAGAGCCACCAGGGATTTCCCACCCATGGCCACCAGGGATGCAAATCAGTGCTCAAAACAAAAAAAACCCTGAGAGGTGGGACTTTAAACGGCAAGAACCAGGACTTGAGTATGGGGTATATAAATTTATTACAAAATTTTCATGAAATACAAAAAAGTAAGACAAAGACATGAGAAACATATATCATAAAAGCATGGTCATAAATACGTCTTTGGTACAGAGAGAGTCTGAGATGTCTGGACAGGACTAGACGCGTTTCGGTCAGATTGCCTTTCTCGATAGCCCAGGAAGCGCCAGAGCTCAGACAGATATGCAGGAACTCTGTAAATTCAAGGACGGAAGACCATGTAGGCAGATATGAGATCTTAGCGGGTTATAAAACCTTCATGTATCTTTAAGCACAAGTAGTAAGTGCCAACTTGGCTGGGTCTGTATTGATAGACCTAGAATAATACGTTATACATGCCAGGGCTTAGAGAGGGAAATTCCTTAGTTTTTCAACAAGGTTGTAATGGAGATCAATATATTAACTTCACAAGTGACACCCCCAATCAGAATTCCCACGAGGATCTCCAAGTAAGGGTCCACAAAACAGGTCATCTGTCAGGTTGGAGTTTAGTGAGAATATCTCCAGGATAATCGATATAGTGCTGGGCGTATCCAGCACTGCGTCCCTCGGCAGCCCGGTCGGGGTGAGTAATGGCGGTGCAGACATCTCAGACTCTCTCTGTACCAAAGACGTATTTATGACCATGCTTTTATGATATATGTTTCTCATGTCTTTGTCTTACTTTTTTGTATTTCATGAAAATTTTGTAATAAATTTATATACCCCATACTCAAGTCCTGCTTCTTGCCGTTTAAAGTCCCACCTCTCAGGGGTTTTTTTGTTTTGAAACTATTCAATAGGGATGTTGGCAAGATCCCAGGTTAAAACACAGACTCAGAATAAATCTTTTCAAATCAGTGCTCAGGAAGCCTGCCAGTGCCCTCCTCATCAGTGCTGCCCATCATTGCCATCTATCAGTGCCGCCTATCAGTGCCCATCAGTGCTACCTATCAGTGCCGCTTATTAGTGCCCACCAGTGTCACCTTTCAGTTCTCATCAGTGCCGCCTATCAGAGCCTATCAGTGCCGCCTATCAGTGCCCATCAGTGCTGCATATTAGTGCTTCATCATCAGTGCCACCCCATCAGTGCCTCCTCATCAGTGCCTGTCAGTGCGGCCTCATAAGTGCAGGAAAAAATGTATTTATTTACAAAATTTTATAACATAAACAAAAAAACTTTTTTTTTTCACATTTTTCTGGCTTTTTTTATTTGTTTAGCAAAAAAGAAAAGCCTTTCGGTGATTAAATACCACCAAAAGAAAGCTCTATTTATGGGGGGAAAAATTACATAAATTTGGTTTAGGTACAGTGTTGCATTTTCTCATTTGTCATTCAAATTGCAGCAGCGCTAAAAGCTGAAAATTGGCCTGGGCAGGAAGGGGATGAAAGTGTCCTGTATTGAAGTGGTTAAAAAAAATGAAACAGAAAGGACCAAGGTGGAGGACCATGTCATAATGGTATAGCGGGTAGCCTGTTGCCATTTCAACAGTGCAGGTAGATAAGAAGGCATTTTTACTAAAGATATCAAAAGGCCATTTATCAGCAGAGGCAGTAGGGTCTGCATCTTTTATGTGCTCAGTTAGGTAATATGGTATAAAGTTGTCCATTTACCTAAAACATCATATCATCTATGGTCTTTTATTAAACTCTCTAGTATCTTCCCAACTATAGAAGTTAAACTAACAGGCCTATAGTTACTTGGTAAAGACTTTGATCTCTTTTTAAATATAGGCACCGCATTGGCCCTATGCCAATCCAGTGGTACTATGCCAGTCATTAAAAAGTCCCTAAAAATTAGAAACAATTGCTTTGAAATGACAGAGCTCAATTATTTTAGGATCCGTGTGTGTATGCCATCTGATCCAGGTTCTTTATTCGCCTTTAGACTGTCTAAATATTTCTGGACCATATAATTTGTGAGCCATAGTGGTTTATATGGGGCTGTGTCAAAATCATTCCCATTATGGACATGAGCTTCCCCATGCTTCTTTGTATACACAGATACTAGAGAAGGTATTCAATACAGTTGGCTTCTTTTTGAGCCCAGTCATCCACTCTAGATTATTTTGTAAAGGGCTTACAAGCTCAGATCTGGCATTTTTACTATTAATATATTTGAATCATTTCTTGAGGTTTGGTCAATATTGAACTTGAGTCACCTTTGGTCTCCCCCTCTAAGATTTGAAAAAGAGGCAATGCCTTGAAACATGTCATCTTGGAGACCCCACACTTACTGGCATTGAGGACTCTGGCTAAATGGCTGCCTGAGGACTTCCTGTCTATCGGTGATGCATTTCCTGATTATTGGTGACACACTTCTAGTCCGGCGCTGCACCTTCGGTGTCTCTGCTGGCTTGTTTGCGGCCACTTCCTTCCGTTACATCCATTCTCACTTTGGATTGCAGAACTTGCTATACCTGCTGGTCAGGTTATTCACAGGAGTGTCTCTCCATTTATAGTCCCACCTTGATAGAGATGCTGCCCATTCGTGGCACACCATGGAAACCAGAGTAAGCTCATTAACATTTTCATTAACATTGTCATTATATATTGACTGTGCACTTTTTTTTTATTTTGATCTATTTGCTCTGATTCAATAAAGTGCATTTTGGACATTTCTCTTAACTGGACATTCTGTCACAATATTTTACCATCACTACATTACTCATGGCTCAGGTATGCAGATGAGCACTTATGTGGCATTGGATTATGTTGCAGTGGCTCAAGTTTAATATTGACCAATGCAGTCAAGCAGTTCAACTGATAAATAAAGACATTGCCACCAACACTCATTATATCCCCATTTTCCTTGTGCTGAGTTTTATGTGTTGTTTGTTTGGTTTTTTCTATCCTCATGTGGAAATTCCTGGCAGCAGGACTATTGGGTTTAAGACCCGGTTCACACTTCTGCGTGTGCCGGGTTCGCATGTCATGTCGGAGCGCACTGCTCCGACATGACATGCGATCAGCTGTGCGGTGCGAGTTTAGCCATACACTTTGTATGGCTAAATTCGCACCGCACCCGCAGCAAAGACGCACAGGAGGCATTTTTGCTGCCGCATCAGGATCGGATCGCACAGCGGTTCACACTTGTGCGATCCGATCCTGTGCGAACTGCACGATCGCACTGCGATATGCGATCAAACTGGGGGTGTCGTTAAGATTACATTGACACCCCCAGCGGATCGCATATGGCAGTGTGAACTGCCGGGGGTGCGTGTGCGATGCGGGAACAGGCTGCGAATTCGCAGCCTTCCCGCATCGCAATAGTGTGAACCGAGCCTAAATTGAACATTGGCTTCACAGGTTTAGTGCCTTGGTTAGTTGCTGTGTTTCTACAAGAATTGAGGGTAAATTTCTCTAATGGAGCCTTGGGCAGCAGTAAACACACAGGGAGGGAGCAATTTAGTTAGGCCCCTGCATGTATTACCAGTTGTACACAAAAGCCTTATCTGGCTCATATTTACTATAAGACAACAAGGCAAAAGGGGGCAACACCAAGCCAGAATATATACAATTCATGTTTTTTTTTTTGTAAATGTTACAGCATTTTAAATGGTACTCCAGACAAGAAGAGTTCTCCAGTTTCACTCTTTTATGGGTCTACATCACTAAAGCATTAAAGATCTCTTCACGCTAGTAAAGATTCTCTATAAAAATACGCACTGTGCAGACTATTCATCAATTCCTTTAGCCCCTCAGAGTTAGTAAATGTTTCCATAGAGTTTTAATAACAGTAGTTTCTATGCCTATGTTTCTGTATCTTAAAGAGCTATGACTGCACAGCATATAAATATTGATTAGTGTGACACTAATCACCACAGTCACAAAGAGGAAACTGTGTAGCAGACTGTCTTATGCACTCTAATTTGCCGCTGGTTGGTCTCTGCTCACCACAAAAATGCATGGTCCAACCAATCCCACTTAGTTGAGTTTTGAAGGGGCTCGTTGTTTCAATTCGGTGCTTTTTCCTTTAAATATGGGTGTGGTTGGTTGGCATTTGGTATGGCTTGACTAGATTGCACAGATGGGCTTAACCACTTATGTATGAAAAAGGAAGATTCCCCTGATATTGGGACTTAAAGGCACTTATAAAAATCACAAAGTACAATACAATATCATAGATTTTATTGTGAAATATCATAACAAAAAAATGGTAAATAAATCTTTAAAAATAGCAAGCAGTGTATACCAGTTATACAGAATGCTGATCAGAGTAAAAAAGCACAGCAATTTGGGTTCTAATTTATTTCTATTCTTTTATGCACAATTGCATATGTTTTTAACATTGGTTGATTTATTTTCTTGATGGTATTATTCACTTGTTATTATTCATCATGATTTTTTCACGTTATGAGAAGCACACCACTTTATTTATTCAATTTTATCTAGCAAGTTTTATGAGTGCTTGTTTTAGTGGGAGCTGCAACTCACTTAACTCACAGCCATCTTATACCATCTAGAGCAGCGCACCTGTTACATACTTCCTTTATAGCTGTGAACCAAGCTGTCTTTGGACAGACACCATGTATAGAATCAATACGAGCAGCTTGTTACCATGTAATCGATGTGATTACCAATCACAGCGATCACAAATATAAAGTGCAGTGTTTATAGAAAAGATTTTTAAAAAGTGGGTATTAAATACTACCAAAAGAAAGAGCTATCTGTCTCTACAAAAACTGTACAATTAATTTGAGTACAGTGTTGCGTGATAGTGTAGTAAGGGTTGCCAACTTTCTGAAATGGAAATAAGGAACGTGGGGACGGGGCGGGGTGGGGGCAGGGCGGGGCGGGGGATGTTTTTTCCAGTGCAAAAAATAAGACAACATTTTAATGAAGTGTAGTGCAAATATCTTTATATAATTATACTTCCATAACTTTTTCTTTGCTTTCCTTACCGTTTTATCTGCTACTCTCCCCCCCTTTTTTTGCTCTCCTTCTGCTTTCCTTCCCCTTTTCTCTGCTATCCTTCCCTTTTCTTTGTACTTTCCCTTTTCTTTGCTCTCCTTCTGTTTTATTTGCTCTCCTTCCCCTGTCTTTGCTCTCCTTCCCCTTTTCTTTGCTCTCCTTCTGCTGTCCATCCATTTTCTTTGCTCTCCTTCCCCTTTTTATTGCTCTCCTTCCCCTTTTTATTGCTATCCTTCCCTTTTCTCTGCTCTTATTCCCCTTTTCTTTGCTCTCCTATCCCTTCTCTCTGCTCCTCTTCCCCATTTTTTGCTCTCCTTCTCTTTTCTCTGCTCTCATTTCCCTTGTCTTTGCTCTCCTTCCCCTTTTCTCTTTGCTCTCCTTCCCCTTTTCTTTGCTCTCCTTCCCCTTTTTTTGCTCTCCTTCCCTTTTCTCTGCTCTCATTCCCCTTTTTTTTGCTCTCCTTACCCTTTTTTTGCTCTCCTTCCCCTTTTTTTGCTCTCCTTCCCCTTTTCTTTGCTCCTTCTGCTGTCCTCCCCTTTTCTTTGCTCTCCTTCCCCTTTTCTTTGCTCTCCTTCTGCTGTCCTTCCATTTTCTTTGCTCTCCTTCCCTTTTTCTCTTTGCTCTCCTTCCCCTTTTCTTTGCTCCTTCTGCTGCCCTTCCATTTTCTTTGCTCTCTTATCCCTTTTCTCTGCTCCTCTTCCCCTTTTTTAAATCTCCTTCCCTTTTCTCTGCTCTCCTTCCCTTTGCTCTCCTCCCTCTGCTCCTCTTCCCCATTTTTCTGCTCTCCGTCCCATTTTGTTGTCTCTTCTTCCCATTTTATTTGCTCTCCTGATGGGATGCTCTCCTTCCTCTTATCTGCTGCTTTGCCTAATATATCCCTTTTCTTTGTTCAACCTTCCCCTTTCCTCTGCTCTTCTCCCCTTTTCTCTCTTCTGCTTACCTTTTTTTCTCTTGTGTTCTGCTCGCTTTCTTGCAGCAGCAGCTACTTTTCTTTCTTCTTCGTTTTCTTTCTTCTTCTTCTTCTCTTCTTCTTCTTGGTACCGCGGACGCCGGGCGGGAAATGCAGGGAGGGGTTACGGCGTGACGTCACGACGTCATCGGCACGGCATTGCGGAATTGGTATTGGTCATAAGGTGGAGAGGGGAGGGGACGCACAGTCGTCAGTCACAGACAGTAGTCACTAGTACTACATGATGATGAAAGTGAGTCACGAACACCATAGTACCGCGGAATACAGAACAAAGTGCGTTCCATATCAGTTTGATACGGAACAGCACTTGTCTGTGTAAAATACGGGACTATTCCGTATTTTAAGGAACGGTTGGCAACCCTAAGTGTAGTTGTCAGTCAAATGACCACAGCAATGGAAACTGAAAACTAGCTTAGTAATGAAGGTGTAATACAGGCTGTTAAGGCACTAGCTATCATAAACATGTGCCATGTTTTATTCTTTTAGATAATCCTTCTTTACATCTCAATGCTGCTGATCTCTGTGCAGCCACTTTCTATCAACATGCATTCACTGTAGTGGAGTATACAGGTCGTTGGGCTTCCTGGTTGTTGGAACATGCCTGCACAATGAGGCTGCTTCTAGCCTCCACCAGAAGAGCATATTACAGGGTGACAATGCAGGAAAGCAACTAGGAGACAGGGAGTGAGAATTGTCACCCTCTAAAAGGAAGTGTCTTGACAGGGATCTTCCTGATCTTCCTGGCATGGTTACTTGGGATCGTTTTTATGAAAGCTACAGGTTTGAAGAGATTGAACATGACTTCTGAAACATTTTTAAGGATATAGAGTTTTTTTTAACACTTACTTTAAATAGGACCCATGCTGTTAAAAGCTGTGCTCCAAAAAAAAACAAACAAAGGGTGAAGGACTAGTCACCAGTATTGTCTATGGGCTCACTGTAAGCTGATCTTTTCCTCATTACTGATTTACCATGTCTTGTTCCACTCTAATAGGGAATCTATAATTGAAGTACCACACTGTGATAATAAAGTCAGGATCCAAGATTATTCCATTATAAAATAAGATACAGCCAACATGTTTCAGGGGTTACATCCTGCCCCCTTCATTAAGGCTTTTAAGGTAGAGAACAGTGTATGTAGACTTGGCATTGCATGAATTGTTTGATACAGTGACTGTTGTACAAACAACCATAATGCAGGTCAGCAGCTGGATGTTGCAGCTTGTTCCACACTCTGGGGCTGATTTATCAAAGGCAAATAAACGTTGCACTTTGTAAAGTGCAGTTGCACTCTGCAAGAGCAGTTGCTCCAGAGCTTAGTAAATGAAGCATAAGCTCTACTTTCTTCCATCATCCAATTACGTGCAAGCAAAAATGCTGTTTTTTTTTGTTAACTTTTTCTAAATTGGGTATTTTTTGCAAAATTAAGATTTACCTAGCTCAACAGCAACAGCACCTGCAGAATGCAACTGAACTTTACAAAATGCACAGTCTATTTGCCTTTAGTAAATCAACCCTTCTGTCTTTGTGTGGAGGCAGCTATACTGATGACTGGCAATCTGATAATTGGTGAAGGGAATGACTGGAAATCAGCAGGAGAGTCTCTGAAGTTAAAGATACACAATGAATGAAGCAGGAAGATCCTTGCACTGCAGGTCTTAAGGTACAGCTTCTGTTCCAGCAAGAGAACATTAGGCAGAACAGTAGTGACATAACCAAGTCTCCTTCTAAATCTCCAGAAACTAGCAGTCAAAAGCAGCAGTGCCTAAGGCTGGCCTTAAAACTGTAGACCTAGGCTAGAAAATTGTCATTTTCAGAACTATTCTTCAATTTTCTAAGACTTAAAGGGGACAATTTAACGACTGGTTTTCGACCAGAGTGAGCAGGAAAATCAAAGGACAAGGACATTTTTTTGTTCAAATCTAATGGGAAAGAACAAATCTCTAATCATTGGATTCTCTCTCAGCTGAGTAAAATCGTAAGTAGTCTTATGCGCATGCACTTGTCAAAGTTATTCTGGAGATGGAACATTCATTCTGTGATAATTGAAACATTGACTTGGTACTCAAATCTAAAGTAATTCAAAATGAAATTATTTGAGTCCATCAAGGCCCCACCAATGGGTTGGACAAATAATTTTTTGTCATTTCTCGTCCAAATGTTCAAATGAAATTCTACAGGTGTAAGGGAAGCATTCAATGATCTCACCCTGCAGCTATGAGCTCTACAGTTATGAGCCTCAAGGCCCAGGAAGTGCACTGCTTTTTATCGGGAGTAATTCAAGACATAAAGTAGATATTTCTGAACACAATTACCATTTCTGGAAGCTTCCTATAAGACACCATATCTTCAGTTTTATCATTCACTTTAACAATATTCTTATTTTAAATGGCAGTAAATTAGAGATGGGCTGAAGTTCGCACCAGAACTCTCAGACATTGTGAAAGTTCGGAGCCGAATAACGAACCCTATTGAAATCTATGGGAATCAAAAGTGCCCATTTTTAAGGGCTTAGATGCAAGTTATTGGGCATACAAAGGGTATAGGGGTCCAGGTACTGCCCAGGGGGACATATATCAATGAAAAAAGTTTGTAAATGTGGCACCCTCCTAGATAGGTGCTAGAGAGAGAGTATAGTTTTGGATCTTCTTCTTACAAGAGAGAATGCCAGGTAAATCTATATTGTTCTCTGCCTACCAGAGAGCAGCATCTGCTAGTGAGGTCTGCTCATGGTGCTCAGGTGCAGCTCAGTTTGCCTGAAGTGTTTCACATTGGTCCAAGAGGGAGGCATATTTAACTGTGGGAGGAAACCTGACAAATGATTGCACAGGCATTTACTGCAGCCCTGGTGATTGCCAGAGGAAAGTGCATTGGTGCATGCTGGGATACTGTATAAATGCCAAGGGCACATATGCTTGGGGACTTCCTGCTGAAAAGCGGGGTCCCGGAGGGAGGGAGCGGCTGCCCCTCCTCTGTTGAAGTTGCCATGCGGCCTCAGGTGGTCGACCCGAGAGTCAGAGAGGAGCTGAACCTAGAGGTCCTGCAGAGCTGACTGGAAGGGAGACACTGGAAAGGATCTGATTCTGCATATAGTGAGTACAGATCTGTGTCACGGGGGCCTGTCCTGGGGGGGGGCCATCCCTTCAGATAGATGAGTTAGTGGATGGTTGTCAGTGAAGGGGATGCTAGAGAGTGTCCGGAAGATAATGTAGTTGCATCAAGTCTGCTGCTAAAGAGAGCAAGAAGACTTAACCCTTATATACAAGTGGTAGTATGGTTAAAACAGTGTTACTGCTTCCACAAAAAACCTGGTGAAGCCAAGTGACAGTTGTCCTTATCAACTGTTGATAGTTCCAGTTGGAGTATCCCACTATTCCCCTCTCCCATCCAAGTTCTGCAATAAATATAAAACCAAAACCCCCTTGACTGTTTATTGAGTAACACGCCATTGGGAGTAGGGATGGATGCGTGAACTGTCCCTAAGTGACTGTCTGCAGGTAATCAGAGGAGGCCCAAGAAGCCACTATACAGCAAGCTCTATGGGGACAGTGCTACATAAAAAACATCCTTTTTAAATGATTTTCTGATGCTTAAAATGAAATAGTAAAAAAGAAAAATTTCCTTAAATATAGTGCCTGGGGGGTCCCCTTAGTCTGCCTATAAAATGGTGCATCTGTACCCTGTATAGAACCTGCTGCAGCAAAATTGTCATATAGTAAGAAAAAGATGACATTTAATTTGATTTTCTCAGAAAGCTTTCTTTATTTTGTAAATTGTAAACATTGGCTTGGAGAGCTAGTCTGTATGATGAGGCCACAATTTAGTGCACAAGAAAAATTATTAGAGATTTATTTTAATAAATCCTGGTGTCCCTTTGGCAGACTTTGGATGGAAATAACAAGTTTTGCACCACAGTGAGCAAGCCTCATGTGAAGAAGCCAAATTATAGTACACTTAGGCCCAAGTTTATGGGGGAACATGACTACCAATTTGTTGTTTATTAGTGTTCTCTCCTCTCTGTAGGCTCAAGTTACTCCCTTCCTCAACCTCAGAACCAACATCTGAATCAAGTAATGCCTGTGCACAGCTGTGGACAAGGAGGCGGAATAAGCAGCTCTGGCAGCTGCGGTGGACTGTGCACTACTCTCAGCTTGGGTGATGGAGGATGAGGATGGTTTAGAAAGCCATTCCACCAACTACTCTGCATGCTGTGGCTGGATAGACCGGGCAACATCACTAAACAGAGGAAAAGTTGTCCTGCCTGAGAACTACCACATCCACCTTTGCCTGTAGACACATATGCTGCTGGTACCCTCACAGTGCCATGGGAACATCTGCCTCTCCTTGTTGGCCTCCAAGACATGATGGGGGAGGGGGGGGGCTTATTAACAAACTATAATAGAGATGGGGAAATATGTATGTTGATGCACTGTAACCAATAGAAAGTGGTGTTTGGTGCACTTTAACTTCAGTACTCACTACATGGACACACTCCACTGACACACTACAATATACTGCAGTAACACTGCATTGGGGCACTTCAATAAACTGCAGTAAATGTGCACTAACGCACTGCAATATACTGTAGTAAACTTGCACTAATGCACTACAATATATTGCAGTAAAAAATACTTGCACTAACACACTACCGTCCGGACCGTTAACCGCCCGGACCGTTAATCGCCCGGACCGTCAGGCCGCCAATATAAGCAGTCATCGGTTTGCTGGGACCGCGGGTGTCCCAGCAACCAGTGACATCCCGTGTGTGCGTCCCACCCCCCTGCTTCTTACTACCGCTCCTGGCTCACTCCCAGCCGGGCCGCGAGTTGGGGCGTGACATCACATGCGCGCTCCGCCCCCTCCTGCTATTCGTGGTTCCTGGCTCTCACACCTTGCGAGGTATATCTTGCATTTTTCCGCCCCAAAGGTATGTGGGGCACATTATTAAGGGGGGTTTCTTATTTTGTAAAGTGCAGACTGATGGGCATATTTTGTTAAGGGACACATTGATGAGCACATTTTGTTGTGCCCATTAGAGTGTCCCATATAAAAAAAATATGCCCATTAGAGTGCCCCCTAACATAAAATGTGCCCATTAGCATGCCCCTTATTTTATGTTAAGGGTCACGCTGATGGGCAAATTTTATGCTAAGGGTCACACCGATGGGCATATTTTATGTTAAGGGGCACTCTAATGGGCATATTTTATGTTAACAGCAACGCTGATGGACACGTTTTTTTTTGCCCATCTTTCTGAGTCGTAGTGCAGACTTGAGATTCGGACCTTGGCCCAAAGAAAATTTTAGCGACCGGACCTCCTTGAATTTTAATTCATTATCCCTGCTCTACACTGACGCACTGCAATATACTGCAGTAAACCTGCCCTGACACACTAAACTGACACTAAAGTAAAAGTGAACGGTTGTACTAAACTCACGCTGCACTATCATTATATTCACACTAAATTAATACTTTACACTCACAATAGAATCATAATAGCACAGTAACTTGCTAGTAGCAATGAATAGAGCCCTGTTCTATCTATCTCCACCCCAATATCACACTGCATGTGGCTGCTATGGAAAGGATATTTTTATAGTGTTGAGTCATGGTTGGAGAGAGATTGGAGAGAGTCATCATGCCAGTGCACAATCATGGCTCTGACAGTGCTATGTGCCCTGATTGGGCAAAGCTTTTATTGCTTTAGCAAATCAGGGCTTCCAATGCACCGTGCGGTGGCGCAGTGCATTGTGGGGCGTTCGGCGGGATGAACAAATGACCGAATGCCCCGACAGTTTGGATGTTTGCTGAATGGGTGAACAGCCAAAGTTCAGGCCGAGCCGTTTGCCTAACACTACAGTAGATATACATAATAAAAGAAAAGGGTGAATGATGTACATTATCTGTTTCTGCTATCCTCATATGTAGAAAAGCTGAAAAGGTATTTCTATCATCTCCATTACTCTCATCGTAAACTGATGTCAGGGGGCATTTACTGCATCCATCTCTGCTTTCCTCATTCAAAGAAAGTTCTGTTAAATGTATTCCTACCCTTTGCAGAGTGCTTCTGAACATGATACAATCTGGAAGCAGTCCTTGAAGGATAACCCCTAACTGTAAAACAATTTAATAGGGAATATATTCTCTTAAACCACATTTCTTTGCTTTTACAAGAAACCTGTATTAAACTCATGGTGGGATTTTCTTTTTCTTAAAGAGACCCTGTCACTTATATCAAAAAGTGCACAAGCTAAAATAAAAGGGAACATACTGCATATATCTAAAAACGTTGCGCTTGGTTAATGATTAATTATTATTTGAATACTGGATTCAAAATACTATTTTTTATTTATTTTTTCACAATAAGCGTTTATTGAAAGTTAGGTGGAATACATACCTGGTATGGTATGGTATTCTATAAAATACTATTAATCAGAGGTGGGGGACTCAAGTCACATGACTTGACTTAAGTCAGACTTAAGTCACCAGTTTGAGGACTTGAGACTTGCTTGACTAAAACAAATAAAATACTCGACTTGACTTTGACTTGGTATTCATGACTTGAGACTTGACTTTGACTTGAGACATATGACTCGAAATGACTTTACTTTTTTAAGTTATTAAATATTTGCATTTTCTCAAGATGTGTTAAAGCAAAATGAATGTGCCTGTTATGTTTCTGACACCACAGTCACTTAAAACACCTCAGTGTGTTCTGATTTTTAGGACACTGGCTGTTTAACAATGGAAATACCTAACACGTTTTTAGTGACTGTGGTGTTGAAACATGACCAGACGAAAGATTTTGAGCTGTTTGGGCATTCAAAGTGTTTCTTTAAAATACCAAGAAAAAAGCACTAAGCAGTTTTGTTAATGTTGAAAATAAAACAAAACCTTTCCTGACCACTGACTTTTAACTGATTTAAAGGTGAAAATTGGGGTAGATCAGTATTTTGACTTGATTTGTGACTTGACCAAAATAAATGACTTGACTTGACTTGCTTGACTTCTAGCAGGGGCTCGACTTGACTTGCTTGCTTTTCACCACAGTAACTTGGGACCTGGTTGAGACTTGAAGGTTAAGACTTGAGACTTGCTTGGGACTTGCACATGTGTGACTTACTGCCATGTCTGCTATTAATACAACAAAAAGTGTTCTGTCTTGATAATGGAAGCCATCCCCTGGTAATATATACTGTAATATTATCTGGATTGCATATATTGGTAATGAAGAACAGTTTATCTTTTGCGGCAACCAAACTGTGCAAGAATTACATAAAACACATCAGTACAGTGGGTGCAAATATTTCCTCCCCAATACAAGGTAACTAACTCTAGACTCTATCTATCTATCTATCTATCTATCTATCTATCTATCTATCTATCTATCTATCTATCTATCTATCTATCTATCTATCTATCTATCTATCTATCTATCTATCTATCTATCTATCTATCTATCTGTCTATCTGTCTATCTGTCTATCTGTCTATCTGTCTATCTGTCTATCTGTCTGTCTGTCTGTCTGTCTGTCTGTCTGTCTGTCTGTCTGTCTATCTGTCTATCTGTCTGTCTGTCTGTCTGTCTGTCTGTCTGTCTATCTTCTAATTGCTGGAAAATCCTTGGAGCATATGACCGCAGATCAGCTCTGTGTGCCCTAATATTTAGGATGTCTGTATAACACCAGATGCAAGAATGAAAATATCATCTCTGGCTGGAGTCTCACTTGGCTCCATTGAATTCTGGCAATAGCAGAGAATGCACAGAGGGGAAGCAATAGCTACTGCCTTAAAAATTATTCAAGCGAGCCTTCCACATTTTCCTGGGCTCACTGCTGGGATGATATGTCTGCTCTGTACAGGCTATTCTGGGACTGTCACTGCCATTGTAGCAATTTCCAGTTATTTATACAGAGCTGCGTTGTTGTGAGAGGAAATCCACTTTGCCAGGCTCCAATGAAATTGCATATCCCCAGCAGAAGAATTATTTCCAAGCAGCAAATAAATATTTACAAGATTGCTTCAGCGTGTGGCACATCCTACATTGTGTGCGGTCTGCGATGCTGGCTTCATTGCCCCTTATTACTACGCGTAGTAAATGAATCCAATCTTCACGCATCATTCAAAAAATGGACCCCTTGATGTTCGTTTGCAATATAGCTTAATTACAGACACAAAAGCATCCCAGAACCTTCGCTTCCTTGCCACTGATGACTGCGTGCATTGCAAACATGGGCATCGGGGCGCTTAGCATGATTGATACATATGGTCAGAGTAAGAATTGGTTTGGGACTGCTGAATTCAGATCCAAGCCCAATCCTCCTGTTTTGCTTGGCAGAAGGAATAGTGAAGCCTTAGCGGCATATAGTGGCTTTCACCCATGCTCAATCACTTGTTCAAAAACAAATTAGTGTTGTAGAGCATTGTAAACAGTGACTGGAAATGCGCTACTTTGTGTTTATGATGGAAATATATGTTACCCCAGGCAGGAGACAATCTCCCTGAACCGTGGAAGTCTTGGCTTATAAGAATAGTTGATCTGTTGGCGCAGCTTTCTGTACATAGAAAGTGGGTGTCATTTCAAATGAAGCTAACTATTGAAATAAAGTGCTTAGATGGTGGAACTTATGTCAGTCCTTGACTTAACAGTCCCCCTAATGGGTTCTCCAAAACAGACAGCACATATATCTTTTTTTTAATGTTCTGTCAGTATCAGCCTTTTACCCAGCAGCAGGATATCCGTCATCTCAAATATATAAAGGTCTGTAAATAATGTTTAATTGGTAGTGTCTGACTAACAGGTAAGATGTGAACCTTGGATTGAAGACTTTATCTACCCAAAAAGCTACAAAGCTTCTGGGGGGTATAAATGGCAATTGGAGGACATGATAGGGAAGAGGTTTGTAGTAAAGACTTAAGCCGGCCATACATGGATGGAAATTTGACCAGTTCAGCAGGGACCAGCCAAATTTCGATCCATGGATGGGCATCCTGGTTGTACACAAGTCAATCTATCGATTGACTTGTGTACAACCAGCCTGTTTGGTTTTTCCTGAACGATTAGTGCCACCAACTATAGCTGGCAACGCTAATCATTGTGTTCTGCTGGCAGGAAAGGCTCCCCAACGGCAGAACACAATAGCACTACGGGAGAGATTCCCCCATCCACACTGACTGTGTGGGTGGGGGAATTGAATACCTATGACCTACCTTTGATTCAGTCTGCAGGTCAGTTTTCCAACAATAGCTTTCCATGGTGCTGAAACTGTGGGGTTGATTTACTAAAACTGGAGTGCAAAATCTGGTGCAGCTCTGCATGGTAACCAATCAGCTTCCAGATTGTATTGCCAAAGCTTAAATGAACAAGCTGAAGTTAGAAGCTGACTGGCTATCATGCACAGCTGACTCAGATTCTACGTGCACCAGTTTTAGTAAATCTCCCTCTGTGTTTCTACACACTTTTAGAACTAGGATGGTGTAATTTTGTTTTTAATACAAAACATTAACAAAAAAGTTGCTCTAACGCCATGCTTCCAGCTCTTCTTGCAACTTTGGTAGTGTCTTGCTTTACCACCTTTTTAAACGCGAAGCCTTCTCTGCTTGAACTACATCATGTAACAACATCAGCTTCACACCAAGACTGAAAAATCTCATTAGTAGTTTCTAAGTCACTATCCAAAAACAAATAGTCAGATCAGCAGTTCTCTCTGCATTCACTCGCTGCATGCTTTTTTAAGCAAGCAAAATATTTAAGACAATAGACTAGCATTTTCAGAAATAGTTTTCTTTAAAGCTGAATGCCTGGCCGATATGAAAACACAAATTAATGCTGCTGTGTATCATTTAATACAATATATATATATATATATATATATATATATATATATATATATATATATATATATACATATATATATTTTTTTATGCAAGCAGTGAAAGTGTCCGCATTTGAAATGGCTTGTAACTCCTGTAAGGCAGGGCTGGGACTGGGAGAGTGAAAAGCAGCACAAGCAGTGGCGGCTGATGCTCCATGGACCGGGGGGGGGGGCTGGACCACACCAGGCTGCACACCATTCCCCCTCCCCGGACCACAGGGAGACATGGGGGAGACAGGAGAGGAGAGGACAGGCAGGACCCCCCCACTCATTCACCCTGCCTGGATGCAGCAGCAGGCGGCGGCAGCTTCAGCTTTTTCCCTGTCTTCTGCGTCTCCTCCCTCCTCCTCCATGCCCAATGTCATGGCTTCTCCTTTCGGCCAAAAAGGGAAACGGTCTTAAAACCTACTTCCTGATTGGCCAGGAGAAGGATCCGTGTGACAATAGCGAATTTTCATTCGCTATTGTCATACAACTGGGTGGGCTCGGGGCGCTCCGAGCCCACCCTTTTTTTTAGCCTGTGAGAGACTCTCGCTCTAATCACATGGCTAAAAAAAAGAGAATAGCCCCATTGAACTCCATGAATGGGGGGGGGGGGGGGGGCGGAGCCCCTGCTCCCCGTATGACCAGCCGCCACTGAGCACAAGGAAACAATCAGATGTATTGGATCGTAATAACAAGAGAGAGAACAGAATGACAGTGAGATAAGTCTAATAATTTTGCTTTTCTCTTTTCACTGTATAATCACAGGGTAGGGCTAGGGATCTGTAAGTGAAAGTGAAACAGCAGCAGCCAATGATCTAGTCCTTTGCCTTCCAAGCAAGACTGTACTGTGTGGCAGAGCTGTGTACATCTCAGGGTAGGGTAGAATTACAACTCTTTTGGGAGGTAAAAGAGCGTCAGATGTCTGCCTGGAGTTCAGCTTTAAAGAAAAAGCAACAAAGAAAGAAATATTTTTTTTAACTAGCAAATAAGATTATAGCTGTTATACAAACTATTACTCAAATAACATCTTAATGTACAATACAAGACATTACACTCGGGTCACATTCAGTGCAGCTCCTATTAACATCCCTGTGTTGTTAATCTTATTGATTAGACACAGAAGACCATTACCATGTCCCGATACATATTCCTTTTAGAGGCCTTAGTAGAAAACGATTGAATGTAGTTTTAAATTAACAGAAAATCCGATTACATGCCAAGTGGCATCTTCCACTCAGCCTTGAAATGGGTGGAAAAAAATTGTGATTCTGGCTGCCTTCATGGAGTATTATAGTCAAAATGATATTTTCTGAGAAGCCTGGAACAATTTTTTTTTCAGTAGGTTCATAAAACTAAATGGAAGAAGTGAGTCGAAATACCATGTCAATAACAGCAGAGATAGGTTCACTGTATTCCGGAGCCTCTGTATAGATCATTTTCTGTCTAGACTTAGTATTTACTAATGTTAAATCATTATTAATGTAGTTGTATCAGGGGTGGCGGGAGCCCTCTGTTGTCCTCTTAGCTTATATTGATACTGGGAACTATTCAAAGGCAGCCCCCAGAACGGGGATTTCTTCTAAGCAATGTTGTTCAGTCAAGTGAATTTGCAGAGTTACCCTGCAATTCTCATTATGTTCCCCAAGCTGCACATTCGTCTCTGCGCTAAGACTCAGCTTTCCACACGCCAGCTCGGTCCCCCTAGCATACCACTTGCATAAACATTCTGAGAACAACGGCCCTTTTCATAACAAGAAATGCCTGATGTAATTATTAAACAGAGTATCTATATAATTCACACAAACAATAAAAAGAAAACTCAAAAAAAATGCTCAAACTGCATAAGTCTGACTGAACCTCGTTTTAGTGGAAACATAGTGAGCTTGGAGCTGTTTCTCAGGAGGCTTTTATTCTGGTTTTGTGTTTAGATTTTGGAACGATAGAGCTATGCTTTGTGTTTTATTGTAGTAAATGATGCTAAACTCTGGTTTAACCACTTAAGCCCCGGAAGATTTTACCCCCTTCCTGACCAGGGCCTATTTTGCGATTTGGCACTGCGTGACTTTAACGGACAATTGCGCGGTCGTGCGACGCTGTACCCAAATGAAATTGACGTCCTTTTTTCCCACAAACAAAGCTTTCTTTTGGTGGTATTTGATCACCTGTGCAATTTTTTAATCATGCGCTATAAACAAAAAAAGAGCGTCAATTTTGCAAAAATAGCAATATTTTTCAAATTTTTTTATATGAAATTCCCAAAAAAAATGTAAAAATTAAAATTTTTTAACATTTTCGGCCAATTTGTTTTATGCTACATATGTTTGGTAAAAAAAATCGCAAAAAGCGTATTTTGATTGGTTTGCGCAAAAGTTATCACGTTTACTAACTAAGGGAAAGATTTTTGTCATTTTTGTTGTTTTTTTTTTAACGCGTAATGGCGGCGATCTGCGATTTTTTCTGCGGTACTGCGAAATTGCGGCAGACAGATCGGACCCTTGACTGACATTTTTGACACTTTTGGGGTTACCAGTGACATTTCTACAGTAATCAGTGCTATACATATGCACTGTTACTGTAAAATTACACTGGCAGTGAAGGGGTTAACTTTTTTTGAGAGGGAGGGGCTGTGTGTGTCCCTAGGGGCGTGATTCTAACTGTGATTGGCTGTGGCTTGAGCTGTAGGAACAGTGATCAACGGTCCTACATAGTAGAACCGTATGATCACTGTTTCTACACAGGGGAGAATGACAGCCGGCTTGTTTACATCAGCCGCCTGACTTTCTCCCTCTGCAGCAACGATCGCCGAGTGACCGGCGGACATCGGGTCTGCCGGTCACACGCGCGGGGGGGTCCGTGACCACGCGGGAGCGGGAGCGCGCCTCCGGGGGCGTGCGCTCGCTCTCTAGACCCTCACAGGCTAGCGACGTAGGTCTACGTCACTTTGCCTGTGAGGGGCTGACTGCCGACGTAAATAGTCGTGCGGCAGTCGGCAAGTGGTTAATAAAAAATATATCTAAATCTAAATACCTGAAGGAACATGTGCATAAGCATTCCTTGCCTCTATCAGCTAGTGGGGCATTACAAATATGTTGCTGTCCCTTTAATGGGCAAAGGTTTGACTTGAAGCATAAGTTCACTTAAAAAGAAAAAGCATTTTTTGCAGGTAAAAAAATATGCATTTACTATTTTTTTGTAGGAGCCTGGAAAGCATTGCAACAGCGGGTGCCATGCTGGACTCCTACAGACTGTCTATGTAAGCTGTTTTTCCATACATCATATAGGCAGGCAGGTTCAAAAAGACAAGAAGACTCAATTAACTACCACATCGCTCAACAGCGCCCTGGTGATTCACTGAGCATTACAAGCCGACAGCCTCAAAAGCTGTTGTTACTTGTAGTTCAATAAATCAAATAGTGACAGCAAGTACGGAGAGAAGATCCCCTGTCTGCTGTCATAGGGAGTGTGGGAATTGAGGATCGGTTGCAGGATTGGGAACATGTTACATGTTCCACCCTAAAATCAGGTGGAACAGGTAACATGTTCCCGAAGGTGAACCTATCCTTTAAAGCAGTGGTCCTCAACCCTGGCCTACAGGGCCCACTAACAGGCCAGATTTTAGGTATTACCTTGGGGAGATGCAGACTAGAGTACTGCAATCACTGAGCAGCAAATGATATCACCTGGGATGTATTTCAGTTATCTTGCAAATCTGGCCTGTTAGTGGGCCCTGTAGGCCAGGGTTGAGGACCACTGCTTTAAAGTAACTGTAAACAATGTCCTTATTCTCCAAACATAATCCATACACATTTACTACTTAACTACCCTATTATCTATTCTTCATGGAATAATTTCTTTTTTTTCACTTATACATTTTTTATTAACCTCCCTGGTGGTATGATTCTTTTGGATTTTAGGTGCTGAAAGCGGTACCATTATTTTGCATGTAATTCTTGTGAATGAGCAGCCCAAACCAACTGTATACATTATATATATATATATATATGTATATATATATATATATATATATATATATATATATATATATGTATATGTATATATATATATATATATATATATATATATATATATATATATATACAGTATATATATATGTTTGTATACATATATTATGTATACATAATATATATATAATGTATACAGTTGGTTTGGGCTGCTCATTCACAAGAATTACATATATATATATATATATATACGTGTGTATATATATATATATATATATATATATATATATATACTGTATATATATATATATATATATATATATATATATATATACTGTATATATATATATATATTTACATAAAAAGTACAGTAAAACTGCAGGAAAGGGCACTGGGGGGCAATGTAATGTGAATTTTTTTTATTTTGAATGGTATCAGTGTGTTTGGTGTGTTTTACATTGGAATTTGCCGCCGGTTCCACCCCCCTGCGAACGTCACGTCGCCGGAGACGGAAGCCGGGGCTCGCAGACGATCGGGAGGAAGCTCCGCCGCCGCATACCGCCCGCATTCTTCGCTGGATCCCGGAGAAAAGGTAAGTAAAACCTCTACCAGGATCCAGCGATCTTCCTAGCGGTACCCCGAGTGTGGCTTGGGGTTACCGCTTTTGGCTCTAAAATCTAACCCCGAGTCACGCTCGGGAATACCGCTAGGAAGGTTA
Source organism: Pelophylax lessonae (assembly GCF_965119305.1). NCBI lineage: Eukaryota > Metazoa > Chordata > Amphibia > Anura > Ranidae > Pelophylax > Pelophylax lessonae. The sequence continues at coordinate 472,156,036 of NC_138772.1, forward strand.
AGGGTTTGAGATAAGTCTGTACAACAAAAGTATACATTATAATCATGTAATTTAACAATGTAGGAAAAAGTAGGGTTCTTACATCACTTTTAATACAAATATATGACAATCACGATCTCTTATCCCAATTTATCTGCAGTACCCTACTTCTATTCCTATACAGCCAACTTGTCTTCATGATAAAGCTACACATAGTACAGTCTCTTCCCACCCCAATTTTCCTTCTTTTATACCTACATAAACAACCCTCAAACCCCCCCCCCCCCCAAAAAAAAAAAAAAACAGAGAGGTAGAAAAGAGGGGAAAGGGAAAAAAAAGAAAAAGGGGGGGGGATAGGATATTGATCCCTTCCATTTCCTGGCGGGCAAATGTTACCTCTACCCAAAGAAAAATACTCAACGCTTACATCATACTTCCATTCAATTTTTCAATCTAGTAGTGCTATACCTTCTCTCGATAAGATAAATAGATTCCATGCTCCCCACGTCTCTATATATTTTTCCTTCTTATGTTGAGCTGTCATTACTAAATCCTCCATTTTGTTTATTTCCTCTATTTTCCAAACCCAACCTGCTATTGTTGGAGATGTTTTTTTTTTTTTTTTTCCAGTTAAGGGGTATACAAAGTCTGGCCGCATTTCTCTATATTTTCTCATTGATGAGTTATTTAGTTGTAGAAGAAAAAAAGCCGGATCTTCCGGAATCTCAACTTCTGTAAACTTTTGCATGATCACTTTAACCTTTTTCCAAAAGTCCGTCAATTTGGACCAAAAAATATGGATTAACGTGCCCTCTTCTACCGAGCAGCGCCAGCATCGATCCGAGTTATTAATCGAGATTTTGTGTAATTTATATGGAGTGTAATACCACCTTGTCAATATTTTAAAATTTGTTTCTTGATATTTAGTAGATATAGAGGATTTATGGACAAGGTTGATCATACTCTGACGCTGCTCCGGTGAGAAGGCACGAGACAACTCCCTCTCCCATTTGTCAAAGTAAGATAATTGATATTGCCTTTCAGGTTTATTTATCAGATCATATATTTTGGATATCACGTGATAAATATTTCCTGTATCTGAGCAGTATCTTTCAAAGGTTGTCAATTGACGGTTATAATTCTGAGGGTTAGGGATTGAGCGAAGAAAATGTGATAATTGAAGTGCGTTCCAGAATTCATGGAATAATTTCTTACCTTGTCCCCCTCACTTTAGTTTTTTCTAAAAAAGCAGTACACATTAGTTGCAATTATGTGCACTGCTCTATGCATACAACAAACCCCATAGTCCATAGTCCATCTCAGGAATGAGAGAAGGTGACTACCCACATACAGTACAGAAACAAGAAAATTTGAGGTACCAACTTATTAATCACAAAACCATTGTCTATAGCACCGTATTGGTGTTCTGCTCATTTAACAAAAAATACCAGAAGCAAAAAGATTGGTTAAATCCAAGAAGAAGTACACATCAGTGGGGCTTGGGTATGGGTGAGGACTCTGTTGGAAGCCAGCTTGACCCAAGGTGTGATTTATTCAGAGTACAGCCTTGTGTCTTTATGTTTATTGCTAAGCTGTTGTTTTCATTAGGAAACTGTTCAAGATTAGTAGTATGTAGCTGATGCCTGGGTATGTGCATGAAGAGAGGAGGCGGCTGTGAAGAGGCTGGAGGAGATCAGTAGCACTGAGTTGCAAAAAAAGATGAAAAAGAGGTAAAATCATTATGAAGAAAAAAAAAATGACATTTGTTTTTGAAAAGTTCTTTAACAAATGACATGCTATCCAATTAGGGTTTACTTCTTCCCACGTGATCTGTGTGTGAACCCTCGATTCTGGGGATATGAGCCTGGACGTCAACCTATTTTCACCGCTACTACTTCCTTTTACTATCCATTTCCTACTGCTCTTTCCCTCTTTTCATTCTCTCTTGATCCCACTATACCTCTCCAATCTCCTCTCTTTGCTTTTTCTTTCTTTACTTTCTTAATTTTTTTATTTTTTTTTTCTCTCTCGTATGCTATAATGCTTGTCACAAGGCTTCTAGTGTCAAGGGACCACGGTTGGTCCAAGGTTGTCATCGACCATGGCCTCTGCCTCGGCTATGCACTCAGGTGGGATTACTGTGGAATGGCTGCTGGTAGACACCTCCCTGGTCCATTGTGCGATATTAGGATTGGGGTCGGGGGGCCGCCTTCCCACCTGGGCGCAGTAAGTTCCCATGGGGGCGCCAGGGGGGGGGGGTGAGGCCCGGACCAGCTAAAGTTGAATGGGAGGGCATGGGGGGCTATGCTTATGTTAATGTTTGAGCCAATATTCCACTGTTTACATTTTCATATCTACTGTTTGAGTGTACCGTTTTTATTTCTTGATTTCATAGCCGTGGCCTGACTGTATTTTTGCACTGTTGTGACCTTTTCATGAAAACTCAATAAAATATTGAAATATAAATAACAAATATATCATACTTACCTGCTCTATGCAATATTTTTGCACAGAGCGGCCCTGATCCTCCTCTTCTTGCCCCCCCCCCCCACTGGTTCTCTTTGCTCCTTCCCCTGGTGATTGCCCCATAGCAATTTGTTACTATGGGGGCACATGTCCTTGGTCACTCCTGAGCCCTGCTCCACACAGCACAGCTCAGCCCCACCCCTGCTCCCCCCTCACTGGCTGTGATTGACAGCAGCACGAGCCAATGGCTACCGCTGCTGTCTCTGAGCCAAAGAAGAGGCAGTGCCAAGAAAGCCACTGCTCTTGTGCACATCGCTGGATCAGGATCAGACTCAGGTATGTATTAAGGGAGGGTGCTGCACACAGAAGGTTTTTACTGTCATTTATAGAATGCATGAAGGTAAAAAAAAAAAAAAACCTTCAGCCATTAAAACTACTTTAAGAGAAGAAACATTTGAAGCAAATGAGGGAGGTTGTGAAGAACTACTTTGAAGGCAAACAAGGCTTGTGATTTACAAGAATACTTGCACTGGCACTATGAGACTTAACATCTAAAATTAGAAACTGGGCACCATACACCTTTTTCCATTAGTCCAGCTTCTGTTTGTTTTCATTTAATTGGGAAACTTGATGGTAAATCCAAGACTAATGAATTGTTGAGGAAGAAAATCATCCAAATCTGAAAGCTATGTTTTTAGTAGTGTAGTTTTAATAATCTTGACATTACAAAGAGGAGTTTAGACATTATAAGATCAAAGAATTGCTTTGGTATAAACTTACTGTGTATAAATTATAACTCCAGTTAACTGTTAGCCCCCCACCACCCCTTGAGGAACCCCTGTATTAAAAAAAAAAAAAAAAAAAAGTTTTATATATACCTTTTTACAAGGGTCTTCCAGTTGATCTGGTGATGTTATGGGTCCTTCCTCTTGTCCACTGGTGGTGGTAGTGGACGGTTCTTACTTACTTACTTACTTCTGCACAGCACTTTTGCAATGACATGCAATGACATGTGAGCACTTTTCAATGCAGTAGTACTGTGAGCCCAGGCCCAGGCCATTGTAATGAGGGACCTTCAGGGGATATCTGTATGACACCATGGGATCTGAAGAAGTAGGCTGATTAATGTTGTCCATCATTGAACCAGGAAGAGAAGCATCATCTGCTGGAGAAGCAGAGCTTTTTTGGGGCCAGCACTAGATTAATGGTGAGTACTGCAGTGAAAGCTTTTATTTTCCCAATCTCTGGGCAGTTTCTTCTATCTTTTTATGAAATAACTGGAGGTATGCTTTAAAGTGGGGCTCCTGTCTAATATCAAAATACACTAAGGCCAGCCATAAATGGAGGAAGCCGTCCCTGCCAGGAAAACACAGTGATTATTGCTAGTGGCTTTAACAGCCCCTGGAAATAATTGCATATAAAATCTGCCACGCTGGTTGTACCCAAGTTGACTGATCGATCAACTTAGGTACATTCAGTCTGCCCATACATGGTTTGAATCCTCTATAGCTGGCTTTAAGTACATAAATGTGTACACTTTTACAATTAGTCATGTGATTTAATCGTGTCATACTAGAGCCCTGCGCGGGACTGTTTATTAAACCCGCACCCGCTGAATGTACGACCAGGACCTTCCGCACCCGCAATGTTTGTGTTCCACTCCCGCCCGCACTCGCAATGTTTGTGTCCACTCCCACCCGCACCCGCAATGTTTGTGTTCACTCCTGCCCGCACCCGCAATGTTTGTGTTCTCTCCTGCGGTTTTGCCCTATACTCGCCGTATAAGACTACCCCCTCTTCTGAGGCAACACCATTTCATAACATCAGTAGAGCCATCACGTCCCTATTAAATATTTTAGCCCGCTGGATGTGCCCTAATATGTACTGTAGCTTCTGCTACATACAGAACATCTCTAATATTAATATTTTAGCCCACTGGATGTGTATACAGTAAGCTTTGGCTACTTACAGAACGTCCCTGTGCTGTAATACTCTATGTACCAGGCTGAGCCAATCACGGCAAGCTGTGCATTCTATTATTGCATACAAAGCCTGCTCGGATTGGCAAAGGTTGTATAAGCCCGCCTCTCTGACTCAGCCAATCCGAGCAGACTTTGTATGCAATAATAGAATACACCGCTTGCCGTGATTGGCTCAGCACAGTACATAGAGTATTAAAGCACAGGGACGTTCTGCAAGTTGCCAAAGGTACTATATACACATCCAGCAGGCTAACATTTTTAATAGGGATGTTCTGTAACTAGCTGAAGCTACAGTACCTGCCGTATAAGATGACCCCCGATTTTTAGGGTATCTTTTTTATTATAAAAAAAAGTCGTCTTATATGCCAGAAAATAGGTTACACCAAATTGCTCCTTTTCCTGCAGGGAACCCGCAACATTTTTGGACTGCCCACAGCACAGGTAAAACCGCCCGCACCCGCAAAATTTGCATTGGGTCCCGCGGGTCCCCAAACCCAATGCAGACCTCTTTGTCAAACTGCTCCCCCAGTAAGATCACTCTACTGCTTCCGCTATCTCAGCTTTTCTAATTTCTGGATCACCACCCTTACTTATTTTAAAGAGGATTGCCCTATTTCTAAACTAAAGGTATTTAAAGTTGAACTAAAGGTTATGAAATATTATGCTTGAACTCTGGTGGTGGCACAGAGCAGACAATAGACATTAGATTTGGATTGTGCATTAGATAGTAATCTGAATTCTGAAATATCTTCCATTACATTGGATGGCTTCAAACAAATGAGAGCTCATATTTCAGCGCTAAAGTCCCAGTGTGCTTTGCGTACTTCTGTAGTAACATTGTGGAAATTAGGAGCCCAAATTTACAAGCCTCTCAATAGCCAGCAGCTATAATGGGAAATAACTTTGTGCCTGCTTGTCTTGCAACCCTGTCAAAAGTTCAAGTATGAGAAACAAATATATTTGTTGCTTAGCCTAGGTTCACACTAGTGCTGCATAATCATACATTTTTCAGTACATTTTTGCATGTTTTTATTCGCGTTTTTGATGCGTTTTCATGCTTTATTCATTTTTTTTTGGAGAAGGAGACTAGTTGTTAAGCACAAAAAGTTCACCAAAAATACATGTATATGCGTTTTTCATGCCCTTTTCATATTCTCCTATTGGGTCAAAAATGCACTATGCTGCACCAAAAAGCACCTGCACCTTTTCAAAATCACACTGCACCATGTTGCATTGATGTGAATGGGCACCATAGAGAACAATGTCATGTATTGCAGCGCGATGACAGACGCCGGAAAAATTGCACTAGGGTGAACAGAGACGTACTTCTAAAAGAGTAAAGTATTAAAATTTCCAACAAGCAGATACAGGAAACTCTCATAGAGCACATCCAGTAATATCAGTTAAAGAAATGCATATCTAGGGATTAGTTTGAGTTAAAAATGCACGTCAAAGCTATCAGCAGATCCAGAGTTATAGGCAGCTATAGTTATGCAAATCCTATAAAAGTCTAGCTTGGCCCATCCATTTCCACTTCCTGATCCCCCTTACTGATCAGTGATACTACACATATCATCATCATTAAAGGCTAATAGGGAGTCATAAGAGCCAGAAGACTCACAATCAAGAAAAACTTGCAGGTAAGGTCAGAATTTGCCTATAACTTAAACCTTATCTGTCGTCAAAATATTTGGCTTCTTTTTTGGATAGAGTTGGGAATAGTTAATATGGCTGGTAACATGGCTTAAGTTTTGAAGTTTACTTTTACTTTAGGGAAACTTCAAATTACTTCCTGTCCTTGAGATACAAAGGGAAGAGAAAGGAAATTAGAGGGAGGGCAAATTTCCTCTTAGGCAGTTTTTTTTAAATAATTATCTCCTTTGGATGAATTCTTCTCACACTTAGGGGTAGATTTACTAAAACTGGAGAGTGCAAAATCTTGTACTGCTGTGCATGGTAGCCAATCGGCTTCCAGGTTTTATTGTCAAAGCTTACTTGAACAAGCTGAAGTTAGAAGCTGATTGGCTACCATGCATGGCTGTACCAGATTCTGTCTGCACCAGTTTTAGTAAATCCCCCCCATAGTTTCTTCTGGAAAAGCAGAAAGTTGAGGAGTGATGCCAGAACGGTGACATGAACTCAGGTGAATGTTTAGGGATACTTACAAGCTGACCTCAATGCACTGTTTCACTGGGCAAATATGGGCAACTATGTGGCAAATTAGTAGGTATGGAGCAAATCGTCGCTAATTTCCAGTCTCTAAATAATTGCAAACAAAATGTGATGAAAGGATAAAAATGGAGTGTCAGTAAGCTAAGAATCACAGTTAGTGAATAGAATATGACAAGAAAAACACATGAATGGAATAAATAGAGTAACAGTCGACTATGGATCAAAAACTGCACACATCCAAGTGTGGTGCGAATCCCCAACACAATGAGGGTAAAAAAACAGTGGCTCAATAATGGCCAAGTGGCATATAGTATATATGTGACAAATTAGGTTTAATGTTGATAAATATAAAGTTATGCACTTGGGGGCTAAGAATATGCATGCAGAAAACATACTAGGTGGAATAAAACTGGGGGAATCCATAGCGGAGAAGGATCTGGGTTCTGGTAGATCATAAGCCTAATAATAGCATGCGATGCCAAGCTGCGGTTTCTAAAGCAAGCAAAGTAATTTCTTGTATTAACAGAGGCATGGACTCCAGAGAGAGAGATATAATTTTGCCCTTGTACAAATCATTAGTAAGACCTCTTCTAAAATATTCAGTTAAGTTTTGGGCACCAGTTCTTAAAAAGGATATCGGGGAACTGGAGAAAGTGCAGAGAAGGGCAACCAAACTGATAAGAGGCATGGAGGACCTCAGCTATGAGAAAAGATTAGAGGAACTGAATTTAATCTCTCTTGAGAAGAGGAGATTAAGGGGGGATATGATCAACATGTATAAATACATAAGGGGTCTATATAATGAACTTGGTGTTGAGTTGTTCACTTTAAGGTCAACACAGGACAAGGGGGCACTCTTTATGTCTAGAGGAAAACAGATTTCGTCTCCAAATACGGAAAGGTTTCTTCCCTGTAAGAGCTATGAAAATGTGTAATAGACTCCCTCCAGAGGTGGTTCTGGCCAGCTCACTAGATTGCTTAAAAAAAAGGGTGTATATAATATAAATGGGTACTAATATTTATAGGTAAAGTTGATCCAGGGAATATTCGATTGCCTCTCGGGGGATCAGGAAGGAATTTTTTTCCCCTGCTATAGCAAATTGGATCATGCTTTTTTTCGCCTTCCTCTGGATCAACAGCGGGTATAGGATTGTGTATATGGGATTGTATGGTTGGGTTTTCATTACTGTTTTTTTTTTTTTGTTTTTGTTTTTTATTGGTTGAGCCAGATGGACTTGTGTTTTTTTTCAACCTGACTAACTATGTAAATATGTAACTATATAAGACAATGGGACAGTTAGTGGGGCATTTTTACATTAATGCAGAGAATGCTTCTAAAGTGTTTCTAAAGGCAGAATGTTTTTTATCTTAACACATTCTATGCTATAAAATAAAAAACCTTCTATGTGCAGCAGTGCCCCTAGCCCCCCCCCTTATACTTACCTGAGTCCCATCTTGATCCAGCAATGGGCACAAGAGTCTCAGCTCATCAGAGACTCTTCCTCCTCATTGGCTGAGAAAGCAACGGGTGCTATTGGCATGATTACTGTGAACAAAGTGCTCTTTTGGCCCAAAAATTCCTAGACAAAGGTTACCCCTCACAAGCCCACTCACATTACGTTCATCAGTATAATTCCAATGCTCCCCGTACCTCATCTCATCCACAGAGTCCACCGCCCCAACCCCTACGGTTTACCACACAGTTCCACACTAAATACAGAAAAATGGAAAAGATCTTTCAAAAACAGTGGTCCATCTTGCTAGAGGACCCACATTTAAAATCTACCATTCCCCCCATACCCAAAGTCTCCTACAGAAAATCCTCCAATATTAAAAATTTGATTGCTCCAAGCAAACTTAAGTCCGTCCCCACCCACCCCACTAACACCCTTTGTCTCATCATCCTCACAGGGATGTTTCAGTGTCGCAAAATTCTGTACATTACTTGCTCCCATATCCAACATGGTCAAACAGAATTTACCGTCAAAGGCAAAACATACCCTATTAAACAATTCCACAATTGTTCATCTGAATACGTAATATATTATCTAACTTGTCCGTGTGGAATATTTTATGTGGGACGTACCATCAGGCCATGTCAAGAAAGGGAAAGACAAGCATAGTGTCCCAAGGCACTTTGCAGAATTCCATAACAAATTCTCTTCAGGACTCAAGGTGTGGGTAATTGAGTCCATCCCGGACACATTGCGTTACAAGCGGTTTGGCCAAAGAGAGACCTTTTGGATTTATTCCCTTGAAACACTCTCTCCTGGGGGTCTGAACGAGGAAATCGAGATCAATGTGCTGCTGTAGCCCATCTCCCATCCCCTATACAATGTTCACATCTATTTGACTTCAGTTATTAATTTGATCATTTTTTGCCCAGATTTTTCATCTTATCCTCCAGTGGTCTCTCTCATCCTCTTCGACAATTACTTCTCTATCATATGTAACTTCAAAAGTAAGTACCCACTATATAGGTCCTAATAAGTCCGTATAGTTATTTGGCTCCTTACCATACACACCCACCAGTATTTTAATCATTACTGTTGTATTTATTTAATCAATATAGGTCCTAACATGTCCATATAGTCAATTGGCTCCGTATCACACACACACCCACGAGTATTTTAATCATCAATATAATTTTATAATTTTTTATATGATTATATTATTTTTATTACTATTTTTTAATACCATAACTTATTTTTTAATACCACAACTTATTATTTCCTAATACCATGACTCATCATCCAATCTTATTCAATCTAAACTGGCTTTTAGATATAACAATTCACTCAGTATATATTCCCAATATATGGTTTTGGGTTTATCCTTTTTCCCCCTCCTTTTTCTCCCTCCTTTTTCTCCCCCCCCCCCCCATATGTCCTTAAGCATTATCAGTCCATTCCCAGCTTTACACCTCTCCTCCGCCTCTCACATCTCCTTGTGCCGCTTTTGCTTTGTCTCAATTTGTCCCTGCTGAGCCCCTGTAACTTGTCCCCCAATCTGCTGGCATAAATACCCACATCCAAAATGGCTCCTGCACGGCCTGAAGAAGGAGCGCATGCTCCGGAACGCGTCGCCATTCGATTCACACTGTGTCTCCAGGAAGTGATGTCATAGCCCTCCGATCTACGGACCCACGCTGCTATACCACCTCCGAGGATCAGCACGTCCCCTGCCTCTCAACAGGAGATTGCCGCTCATCCCCCACAGCGCCAGCCCCGCAAGGGATTCGGAAGGACACCCTGGATGAACACTGCCCAGATGCCCCATTTGCTTTGAGATGCCTGTTTTTAATGCACTTTTGTGAGTAACACTCTTTTAATTGATATCAAATACTTGCATTGCTACACTTAGATTGGCGCTTGGTCTTCTCTTCTCTTTTTCTTGGAGCTATTGGCTCCCACTGCTGTCAATCACAGCCAGTAAGCCAATGAGGAAACAGAGGAGGTGGAGCAGCAGCTAGGGTGCCATCAGAACAAGATGCTTGCTCTAGGGGCAGAAGGGAGAAACCAGGGGAAAAGGAGGATTGGGGATGCTCTGTGCCAAACCACTGCACAGAGCAGGTAAGTATAACATGTTTTTTTTTGTTTTGTTTTTTGAAGCCAAGCCTTTAATATCAATTTAAGTTAAAAAAAAAAAAAAAACATTTAGGACTTTAGTACCATTTTAAGCATTTCATGAAATGCAAAGTTCAATATCTTCTGCTATTCTTCATATAATATACATTCTTCATATAATATACATTTTGAGAGGGGAAGAGAGTATTTTCCCTTGGCCAACTTATTCTTTAATAAGTTCATTTATATACCACAGGAACACAAAATGACCACTCATACCAACATCTGCTTGTCACATAACCTAATTAAAAGATTGGTGATTGCCATATCAATTAAGGTTATAAGGTGTTGGACAATTCTGATTTAAGACGAGGCTGTTCCAAGTGAATTCAAGCAGTTAAAAAAAAGCTGAACTATGTGATCCAAATGGCTGAACCCTTTGTAATCCCACTAAAGAACTAGTGCTAAGTGGAAGGCTCTCTGCAGATGCTTATAGTCACTATCGTCACTCACTCTATGTATTATCGAGCTTCCTAATAAAGGGGCATGTAAAAGACCACAAGATGCTCATTAGATCCATTGAACCATGCCCTTTCTTGTTGCATGACTAACTGAGAAGTGACTATAATTTCCTGATGAACACAATTAGAAGAGAATGATACGATACATTAGCTTTAATGAGTTGCAGAAGGTCACTTGGTTATACAGGCACTATGCAAAGGTCACAGTTCAACGGGATTGAAACTCTTTGACAGAAAGTTTCAAAGACTTTCTGTGACTCTTGTAGCCATAGCATACTGAGAAAATCTCACTTACGCCTTTTTGTTTTTCCTGTACAGCAATTACTCAGATTTGGATCCTGCACAGCCTGTATAATTTTGTCTCAAGTGTCTTTTTTATTTTCTCACACCTGTGTGTTTTTCTTGGTCCTGATCCATATTTCTCTCCTCCTGAAAAAAATGACTAACCTCAGTTTTTTTCACACAGTCTCAAATAAAGACATATACATAAAATTTCATGATTCTTCATCTCCCTTGTTGTTGTTGGAAGAATAATACTGTAGTCTTACAGACTTAAAAAAAAAGAAAGAAGATTTTAGTTAAGCATCGCAACGAAGGAAAAGAAAGCTCACTACCCTGTTGTAGATCAGCTGTATTAGTAGGAGTGCTTAATTCAAGTGCTCAATTTACCTGCCATAATATTAAAGTAAACAAAGTTCAGCACTTTTTCGGGATAAGCAAAATCTCACTTTTTTCCGCTTTATTGTTTCCAGCAAAAAAGCAACTTAAAATAACCCCTGCTATCACATCTAACAGTACATGTGGATAGATGCTCTATGTATGGATAGATAGCTCTTTAGTTTACCTCTCTCATGTCAAAGTTCTCTAGCAATCCCTAGATAGCAGCTGTGAAAAATGTGTGTAAAAACCCACATAAATCTGAATTTTAGACAGTTTTTCTAGATACATTGACATTATCTCTTCTTTATCCATTAGCTCTAGTTATTTAGTTATTATTTTTTATTGGTAGCCCATAGTAAGTAAAATTGTTCCAGCCACTCAGATCTATTATTCAGTTTTAGATACATAAGTCTGATTTCCGGTTTGAACTTTACTATGACTGTCATTCCTAATTCAAGTGTAGCGCTGCCCTCTTGGGGGTTGATTGTAATTGCATGTTCTTCTGTGCCACTTTGACCCTGTGAACTGTCCAGCCCTCCTGACACTCTAGGTTCAGACATGTTGTGTATACCTTTAAATGACAGACTGACACAATGCAAATCCGTTTTAACTCTTGGATTTACTTTATTTTACTCAAAAAGGAAGGCTTAAAGGAGATATTAATCGCCTAGGCCCCAAGGTAATCCTCCAGGACTAAGTTGAAATAATACTAATAATACTAAGAGAACAGTTAAATAACCAGGTAAAGTAACAAGCAAATAACACCAATATACACAGTATCAGACAGTAAGTAAATTAATCTCTTAGAAAGCTATGAATTGCTATATGAAATACTCCTACTATAGGGGAACCCCAGGCCTATAGTACCTGTATCCTAATAGAAAAAGAGGTAATCTAGATACCAGTAGTGTGTCCCTTTTAAAAGCAAAAAAATAGCAATGTTTAGAATGCAAGGCCTTGCTATTATCTTCCAGGCAGTTGGAGCTCAAAGAACAAATGATTCCAAAGTGTAGCACAATGTGAGACAGGCAATGTTAGAAAGCTGGTTCTGATTAATGATGATCCACTAACGGACTTTGAGCAGGTGCTCTTTCACCAATTCTAATGACCCTCTTATAATTCCTGGAAGAACAAGTAAAGTCAACTCTCCACGCTGTAAGACACCAAGATGGCTGTGCTCTGCTGATTCAGTGAGTCCCACTGCCCCCGATACGATCAGCGATGCTACAGGGATGTCCGCGATGTAGTGTGTGTTGTCCGTCCCATCTGGGCTGAGTCTGCAGATGGCTGGGTGGTGTGCAGCAGGTCGCAATCCTCTCTCTCTCTCTGCGGTGGACCTATGCACACACGATGGATACCGTAAAGCATGAGAGTGTGGGCCTTGTCAGCAGATCCCTTTATAGTCTCTCCCACAGTTCAGCAGTGCAGTAATATCTTTCAGAAGACTAAAATTCACACAATGCTATCTTCCATTCTCAGGAGTATGATTCATGAAAATCCAAGACCAACTCTAGGGGAGCACAGAGACAGTCTGAGAGAGCAGATAATTAGTCTGCAGTGTCAGATAACTATAAATAAATATAAGTTTAGTCTGCGCTATGGATAATCAACAAAATTGTGATAATATTCTTAAAGTGCTTTGAGCTGCTGCCCCCAATTAGACTGCTACCAAGGTAGTGCCTGTTAGGGATGGGCTTGATGTTCGAATTGAACAAAATTTTATTAGGCAATTAAGTCGAAGGGAATCATTCTGGATATACCAGACCAAAGTTTTAGTTCCGGGGGGATTAAATGTGGAATTCGACTTGAATTGCTTTATCTCCAATAGATAGAATGTGCTGATTTTAGGTGATTTATGTGTTTTTATGTATTTATATGTGCCTGAAAGAACCCTACGGAGCATCGCGGTTACACGTCTTTTATAGCTTTTTATGAGGGGATTTTAGAAATTTATTCACTATCCCAAATTTTAGGTATTTTTACCTTTATGAAATTTTATAGTAATTAAAAACTATTAAATTTTAGAATATAGCATGCACTGTGTATGGTTGCTTTTCTCCTGTTAGAGGTTTCATGCATCCAGTATTAATTAAGTGCAATATTATATTTATTTGCCCATTATTACATTGACCGGGTCTGGGAGCTTCTGATCCGTGTTTTTTCCCCAGTTTCCAGTCCCTAATAAGTTGTTTTTTGCTGGCTCCGGAGTCCCCCGGAAGTAGGGCTGGTTTTCCCTATTCCAAAATGGAGACCTGTGAGTTTCCTGTTCCGCCCCGGGATTGATGGTCCGGTTGCCAAGCAGCAATGATAAATAGCGTGCGGGTGCCGCCCTCCACGTACCCCGCTGAAGAAGTCACACCCACTGACGCAACGCGTACGGGGGAGGAGCTGTGATGTCACCCGCGACGCTCCGAAGGGATCGCACATCGAGCGCATAGCCGGCTGTGTTATCTCTGCCAATTGCGTTATGCACTTGGAAAGTGCTATGTTTGTAAGTACATTACTTTTTACTATGCATTAAACTTTTGACCAAACGGAGAGCACTAGATGTCTTTTGTTCCTTCCTCTCCATGGTGGAACACAACACTATATGAACGGTCTGAGTTTGGAGGCATTGCTGTGGAGATTGGGAGCCCATTCAGTGTTTGGCAATACACTGCGCAATGACCCTAGAGGTCTGGTAATTGAGGTGAGAGGCTAGCACATATTCTGGTGATGGAGTCACATATGAAGAGGTGCAATAGTTTCATCCTTTACAGCACGGGTCTCCCTTAATCCTCAAGCTTGGCTTTGTGACATCTAAAGACTCTTTCTTACATTTATGTATACACAGTATCTGTGATTGGATGGTTTTTTTAAGGACTTTTTCACACCCTTACCTTTGAGTGTATATATAATATCTAATACTACTATTTTATATTGTAGCGCTGCACCCCTTTTGTATTTCAACTCGGACATCAGCTGTTCCTGTGTTCACCGACTGATAATGCACTGCGCTGGTGCAGTGAATAAATTACTGATGATTGGCCAGCGCATGCACCTGACCTGTATGCTTTGGCAAATCACAGCACAATGTCCTGTCAGAGCCTCCCCCCAAAATCCTTTACCAGGCCTTTGGGGTCTGTTATAGATTTTGAGGGAAACGCTACGCAAAAACTTAAAAAAAAAATGGCGTTGGGTCCTCCCCAAAATCCATACCAGGGCCTTATCCAAGCATGCGGTCTGGCAGACCAGGAAAGGGGGGAAGAGCGAGCACCTCCCCCTCCTTTGGGGTGCCCCCAAAGCACCTTGTCCTCATGTTGATGGGGACAGGGGCCTCTTCCCAACAACCCTGGGCTGTGGTTGTGGGAGTCTGCGGGTGGGGGCTTATCAGAATCTGCTTGCCCCCTTTAACAAGGGGGCCCCCAGATCCTGCCCCCCCATGAGAATGGGGTACATCATACCCCTAAAAAAGTGTACACCCCCAAAAAAGTGTACAAAAAAATAAACACAAAAGACAGTTTTTGAGTAGTCCTTTATAAAAAAATAAAAATAAAAAAAATAGTGTCCCTCGATGTAAATCCATCGTCAATCACGATTCCCGCTGCACCCGGAAAATAGAAAAAAATGAAAGACGCTTCTGCCTCTTCTGAGGCGTACCCGCTGAATGATGCTCTTGAGCTTTGACAGCTCTTTTATAGACAAGGGGTGGGGCCACCTTATTACATCACCCAGTGCCACCGCCCCCCCCTTCTGACATCACATGACATGGTTCCCATACACTTTTTATGGCAATAAATTGCATATAAGCCTTTAAAATTAGGACTTTTGATTTTTCATGTTCATGTCCCAAAGACTTTTATAGAGTTTGCATGTTCGCTAGAACTTTTCCCCTGTTTGGGGTGTTTTGGTGCGAACCACAAAGGGGAGTGTTCGACCCATCATTAGTACCTGTTGTAAATCTATGTATAAAAAATGGGTTTTGGCACTGCTCTAGGTGCAATAAAATATTAATATACCTGTATGCTTATCATTCTCCAAAAGCCAAAATTCAAATAAATATAAATTATAATGCAAAAATGATGTGCAAAAAATTACTTAAGTGCAAAATGTATGTGCAATAGTTATCTGAAGTGCCAGTGCTAAAATAATAGTGCCCAAATGGAGTGAACTTCCAATTACACTCAAATCATATACACTCAATGTAATCACACATTACGCACTTCCCCCTTTTTTTCTTTGTTTTCCTACAAATGTGTGCTATGTAGTAATTGGGGTTTTTGTAATTCAGCAGGAGACAGCAACATCTATACAAGAGGCTCTGAAAAATTTCAAAACATGGAATACTGAGTGGAAACCAAGTTGCTTTTTGGTTGATTTTTGTGTGGAAGAGATTAATGCCATCTCCAAAACTTTCAAAGTTTACCCACACATATGCACAAGCACTTTACTTCCCTAAACACTGAGGAGCCAAGCCAGTGAGGAGGACAAGAACCAGCATACCCAGGATACTTGTAAAGTGCATTTGACTCCTGTCATTGGCGGACCTTACCACACGGAAACTGCTACTGGATGCCTAGTTTTATCAAACGGCCAGAATATCCATAGGAATATAATTACAAGGCCCTGGCGGGGTAAACAGCCAAAAAGCACTGCTGGCCTCCTGTGATAAGAGGTCCAGTTTTGCTGGTAAGCAGACACTTATATTGTCTCTGTGGTGGCCGTTCTTCCGGTGGTCATCCATATTTGGTGGTGGATAGAGTTGAGCGGACACCTGGATGTCCGTGTTCGGCGGGTTCGGCCGAACTTGAAAAAAAAGTCCGGGTCCGTGTCCCGGACTTTTTCCGAACTTTACCTGGACACCGAACCCCATTGAAGTCAATGGGGACCCGAACTTTCAGGCACTAAAATGGCTCTAAAACACCAATGGAAAGGGCTAGAGTGCTGCAAATGGCAGCAAAATGTAGTTAAGAGCATGGCGAGTGCTCTGCAAACAAATGTGGATAGGGAAATAACTTAAAACAACAAAAAAAAACAGAAAAATAAAACAATGTTCTTCATCTGTGAAGGACGAGGCCCATATGGAGTAGGAGGGAGGTTGAGGTGGTGGTGGATGTGGCGGTGTCATAGGCGTGCGCACAGGGTGTGCCGGGTGTGCCTGGGCACACCCTAATCACCTAGGGCACATTAGCATTATCGCTCTGTTTGCCAGTGAGGAGATGGGAAAAATCTCCCTCGGACCTGCTCTGCCATAAGAGAAGTGCCACACACTTCTATTTCACTTTGCCAGCAGGGAGAGTAATGTACCGGGGCCATATACATGTAGGCAAACACATGCATGTATATTTAAACTTTGGGGTGCACACCCTAATGCAATAGGCTGCGCACACCTATGGGCGGTGTAGGTGGAAGCGGCGGTGGAGGAGGACGAGGTAGCCAACACTGCTTTTTTTCAGTCATTTTAAATGAGGGTACACCCCAAAAGAGCGAGAAAGATCAAAAATAGAACAATGGCTGGGTAAAGGGCAAGCTCAGGCCATGTGCCCAATTTGGAGACCCAGAAGTTGAAGGGGGCAGACCCGTCATTCACTACATGTAGGCGTGTGCACACTTACTGCTCCACCATGTTGGTGAAATGCTGCCTCCTGCTAAGACGTTCCATATGAGCTGCTGGTGCTGCTGTTTGTTGTAGCGTGCTGACAAAGCTTTTCCACATTTCGGCCATGCTAACCTTGCCTTCTGAGGTGCTGGCGGTGCCCTGGTTGCGTTGGCGACCTCTTCCTCCTCCTCCTCCTCCTCTGCCTTGGCATTGTGCTTCCACTGTGGCCCCTCTGTCAGGTGGGAATGCCAGCAGCATCGCGTCTACCAGAGTGCGCTTGTACTCGCGCATCTTGCGATCGCGCTCCAGTGAGTGAATTAAGGACGGTGCGTTGTCCTTGTAACGGGGATCCAGCAGCGTGGCCACCCAGTAATCAAGGAAGGAGAAGGAGGAAGCCGCTCAGGTGTATATGTCTGAACCCGGTGCTGGTCGGAATCCTCCATCCAGGAAAGTGCAAATTAGAAATGTAAGACCGCACTCAGGGTTAAATGAAAATGATAATCCTTTTATTTCTCAAAACATGTTGCAGACAGACAGTGTATACAGGAACAGACGTGTCCAGAGGTTAACGCGTTTCACGACTTGGAATGTCGCTTACTCATAACCACACTGAATGATGGCAGAGACTGGCTGATATTAATAGGAGGAGAAACAAACGGAAGCTAATTAGTATAATTGCTCGCAGAATGTTCCCATGATTTGGTAGATCTTGAAAAAAAGCCGGTCAATCTGCGATCAAGCAGCTTGGACAATTAGTGACACATGAAAAAACCACTACAGTGTATTAAACAAACATTTAAAAGTTTTATATATATACATGTAAAGTGCAAGACTAAACAAATGTATATATAATGGAATAAATGGTTTTTTAACACCCACATATGAATTATTGATTATATCGCACATTTTTATTATTTTTTACATGTACTTGTGTGTCTCTTTCAATAGTTCAGACACAACAACACTTGGTATTAACCAACTTACGTGTCTGTCTTTATGTTCACATTCACATTAATTGAACATACATTCCCTATATTAGAATTGTGTTCAATGTTTTTTTCAATACATATTCACTTTTTCTCTTTTTTTCCAAGTTTTTAGATTATATTTTTTAATTTCTTCGATTATTCACATATTTTTTGCATTTGAAGTTCTGCTTTCTCCAAACAACAAAGGTTCTTATAAGGAGAATATCCCTTTCCTTTCATTAAAAGTTTTGGAGATGTATGTACTGATTTCACATATAACATTACACTTTGTACACTCTGCAAGTATATATGTGCTTTTCGGTGATCTAAATTATGTATTTACTCCAGTTTATTGAATTCTTATCTCCGTTGTGCTCCATCTTGCGCTCACATGATTTTATTCCATTATATATACATTTGTTCAGTCTTGCACTTTACATGTATATATATGAAACTTTTAAATGTTTGTTTGATACACTGTAGTGTTTTTTTCATGTGTCACTAATTGTCCAAGCTGCGTGATCGCAGATTGACCGGCTTTTTTTCAAGATCTACCAAATCATGGGAACATTCTGCGAGCAATTATACTAATTAGCTTCCGTTTGTTTCTCCTCCTATTAATATCAGCCAGTCTCTGCCATCATTCAGTGTGGTTATGAGTAAGCTACATTCCAAGTCGTGAAACGCGTTAACCTCTGGACACGTCTGTTCCTGTATACACTGTCTGTCTGCAACATGTTTTGAGGAATAAAAGGATTATCGTTTTCATTTAACCCTGAGTGCGGTCTTACATTTCTCATTTGCACCCAGTAATCAACACAAGTTAGAATGTGGGCAACTCGGCGGTCGTTGTGGAGACACTGCAGCATGTAATCGCTCATGTGTGCCAGGCTGCCCAGAGGCAACGAAAGGCTGTCCTCTGTGGGAGGTGTATCGTCTGTGTCCTCTGTATCCCCCCAGCCACGCACCAGTGATGGCCATGAGCTGGCCTGGGTGCCATCCTGCTGTGAACATGGTTCCATCTCCTCCTCCATCTCCTCCTCCTCATCCTCCTCATCCTCCAGAACTGTGCCCCTGCTGGACAATTGTGTCCCTGGCGTTTGTGTGTGCAGGAACCCACACTCGGAGCCCCTTGCGAATGACTGCCCTGAAAGCCTTGGAAATGTTACCTCTACATCCTCATCCTCCTCCTCCTCATCCTGAGCCACATCCTCTTCCATCATTGCCCGAATCATTTTTTGAAGAAGGCATAGAAGTGGGATAGTTAAGCTGACAACGGCGTCATCGGCACTGGCCATGTTGGTGGAATACTCAAAACAGCGCAACAAGGCACACAGGTCTCGCATGGAGGCCCAGTTATTGGTGGTGAAGTGGTGCTGTTCCGCAGAGCGACTCACGCGTGCGTGCTGCAGCTGAAACTCCACTATGGCCTGCTGCTGCTCGCACAGTCTTTCCAGCATGTGCAAGGTGGAGTTCCACCTTGTGGGCACGTCACATATGAGGCGGTGAGCGGGAAGGCCGAAGTTACGCTGCAGCGCTGACAGGCGAGCAGCAGCAGGGTGAGAACGCTGAAAGTGCGCTCAGACGGCCCGCACTTTCTGCAGCAGCTCTGACATATCGGGGTAATTTTTAAGGAACCTCTGCACCACCAAATTCAGCACATGCGACAGGCAAGGGATGTGCTTCAAACCGGCTAGGCCCAGAGCTGCTATGAGATTTCGCCCGTTATCGCACACCACCAGGCCGGGCTTGAGGCTCGCTGGCAGCAACCACTCATTTGTCTGCTGTTCCATGCTCCTCCACAACTCCTGCGCGGTGTGTGTAGGCTTGTGACGGTATCAGATTTTCATGCTGCGATTAATTGATTAAGGTTTTGCCACGGTATACGGTATTATCACGGTATTCTATTATTAAATTTAAATTATTAAATTTCCACCTCACTTCAATTTCATTGCTGAATTTAGGGGCTTTGGTTCACTTATGCACATTATTATGCACATTATTATATAGTCAGTCAGTACAGACTCTGTGAACCAGGCCTAAAATAGGTCATCAAGCAGTGTCTGGCCTAACTGGTGATAACTGGTCCTGGCGCTCGGCTCCGATCCGATGGCCTGGTCATTAAGAGGGCAAATTCTTGTGGTCAAGAAGTGGTTAAACCTGAAGGAGGTGTTGTTTATAAATGACTTTACTATTGCTTTAGGCCTGGTTCACATGTATGCGGGTTGGTGGTTCACATGTATGCGGGTTGGCGGTTCACATGTATGTGGGTTGGCGGCCCACATTTGCACAGGCATAGCAGCCCATTGATGTGAATGGGCTTGAGCTGCTATGCCTGCGTTTTCAGCTGAAAAAAGGTGCATGCAGAATTTAAAAAAATGCAGTGGCCATGAAATCCATCCTTCTTTTGCACCATGCGACTTACCTGCCTTTGCTGCACACGCAAACTGTTTTTAAATGCCGTGCCCATGTATACAAAAAATGCAGAAAGCTTGCCAGAGCAGGAACTGCAGGTTAGTCGCATGGTGCAAAAGCAGGATGGATTTCAAGGCCACTGAATTTTAAAAAAATGCTGCATGCACCTTTTTTCTGCGGAAAATGAGGGCATAGCAGCCCGTTCAAATCAATGGGCTGCTATGCCTGTGCAAATGTGGGCCGCCAACCCGCATACATGTGAACCGCCAACCCGCATACATGTGAACCAGGCCTAAAGCAATAGTAAAGTCATTAATAGATAAAAACACCGGCCCTCCTGCAGGTTTAACCACTTCTGGATCGCAAGGATTTGCCCCTTTAAAGACCAGGCCATCGGATCAGAGCGCCAGGACCAGTCATCACCAGGTAGGCCAGACACTGCTTGATGGCTATATAATAATGTAATGTGGGCTGCTATGCGTGTGTGTGTGTATGTGTGTATATATATATATATATATATATATATATATATATATATTTATATTTATTAGAGCTGCACGATTCTGGCCAAAATGAGAATCACGATTTTTTAGCTTGGAATAAAGATCGCAATTCTCTGTGTAACAAAAAAAAAAATTGGGATAACTTTACTGTTATGTTTTTTTTTTTTTTTTTATTCATTAAAGTCTATTAATTGCGTTTGAAAGACTGCTGCGCAAATACAGTGTGACATAAAATATTACAACAATCGCCATTTTTTTTCTGTAGGGTCTCTGCTAAAAAATATATATAAAATGTTTGGGGTTCTAAGTACTTTTCTAGCAAAAAAAAAACTGATTTTAACTTGCAAGCAACAAGTGTCAGAGAAAGGTCCAGTCTTTAAGAGGTTAAACTTCCTTTCTCTTACGTCCTCCGACAGTCGCCGCCTCTTCATATTCGTCACATATGGGGTATTAGACTTTGCTCCGAAGGAGTAGCTAGGCAACAGAATATGTTAATAAAGCTTTTAACATATCCAACATATCCCACCCTCAAGGGGTGGTCCCCTCAGTCAATACCCTCCTACTTCCTGCAACCATATCTCAGTTTTAATGTCTAGCTTGTCAGGAGTGGCTGGCTCTCTCTGTGCTGGGACTTTATGTCCCAGACTCTTTCTTCTTTTTAATATTTTGTTTGAGTTTTTCTCTCTACCTTTACTTAGCTGTTGTTTTGTCAGCGTTAGTTAGTTCTTCGGACGAAGAGGATCATGCGGACTGGGTCTCGGGCTGATCCCCCTGGTCGCAGGTCGTGGGTCAGTGGCTTCCCAGTCTGCCATCGAGCGTTCAGCCAGGTAACGCTCCTGGCATAGTGAACGACCCATCCCTGTTCGGTGCAGGGATGCTTGGTGAGGTGGCTACCTCACTGGACGCTGTGCGGTTTCTTAACCCACGTTCGGAGCGTCTTGTATGCGACTCTCCCTGCCTCATGTGTAGCGGCTTGTTCGCCTGTGCGGGTCCCCCACACCGTGGTGAGGTAAGTGTATTTATGTGGGGACCTGTCTGTCTGGAGGGGTGTCAGTCTGGGACTGTGTAACCTGCCTCTATTCACACTGTTTGTCTCCCTATCTCTCGGCTGCATGCTGTGGGCTGCAAGGGGGGGGGGGAGTTGTGTGGCACTATGGGTGTCAGCATGATCAGTGTGGAAAGCTGTGTGCTGTGGGGCATGTTTTATGGCATGTTTGGGCACTTACAGCGATCGCTGCAGCGATCGGTTCTGTTTTTTTACATACAGACATGTGTGCATTACTGCACTGTGGAGCGGCGGTTTCGGCGCCAAAAGACGCCATTTTGCCTGCCCTCGCTCCGGCCGCATGTTTTACATGCATGGCGGCCATTTTCTTGTAGCCTCCATAGGTTTACATGGAGCGCCCTAGCAGCATCACTTCCTCTTCCCAGGAACACCGATCGAGGCAGCAGCAGCGGCGAGGGTCTCCTCAGGTTTTATCCTTCTGTTTCTTGCTATCCATTGCCTGTGTTCAGTTTACATATCCCTGTGGGGGTCTCATTGTGCTTAGTGTGACGCGGTGGGCTGCGCTTGCCACGCTTGCTGAAAGGGGCAGTTAACCCTTGGTTGTCTGGCATTACAGGGGCAATGGATTCTCAGGAGGGCAAATTTCCTACAGTATTGGTGGAAAGCCAGGGGACCGCTGCTTCCCCCCCAGGGGGGGATTTAGCCACTATTGTGGCTGGCCTTGCTGCTCAGGTGCAAATGCTGGTGGCTGCTCAATCTACCAAAAGGCCCAGAGTTGTGCTCTCCTCTGATTCTGAGGGTGAAGGTGATGGGGCTGTTCTAGCAGGGGCTTCCCTATCGGGGTCCCGCTCCTCTCTTGATCTAGTGGGGTCTGAGGTGGGGGCTGAAGTTGAGGGGGTTGATAATTCTCCCCCTGGCTCGCCTGAAGAGCTTGCAATCATGGATGAGTTGATTGCTTCTATTAAGCAAACGCTGCGTTTGCAGGACGAAGTGTGTCCCCCCGCTGCCTTGGCGGCTTATGGGACGCAGAGGAAACGCAGGACGCCACAGGTTTTCCCCTGCAATGCTGATTTTCAGCGCGCTGTTAAGGATCAATGGCGCGATCTGCGCAAACCTTTTGCGGTACCAAGTAGATTCAAGCTGCGTTATCCTTTTTCACCTGCCACTGATGACAGGTGGTGCGTGCCTCCACCAGTGGATCATGCGATTGCGGTTTTGAACAAGGCCACTGCGATTCCTGCAGAGGGTTCACCCATTTTCCGTGATGCCACAGATAGGAGACTGGAGTCTCTGGCCCGTCATACGTATTCTGTTACGGGTTCTATGCTTAAAGCTCTGTTTGCTTCTCTCATGGCGGCCCAGGCGATCGCAAGTTGGACGCAGATGCTTAGGCGCGTCTTGGTGGCCGACTCGGCCTCGCCAGCGACCCTGGATATGGTGGATCAGATCCACCAGGGTGTCATGTATCTGTGTGATGCGGACCTGGACCTGATTCCGTTGGCTGCATGGGTGCACAGTGTGGCGGTGTTGTCTCGCCGCCTGGTTTGGTTAAAATGTTGGTCGGTGGACCAATCTTCGCGTAAGACCTAGGAGTCCCTGGATGTGTTGATTAAGGGAATCACCGGGGGTAAGAGCACTCTCTTGCCCCATTTCCCCAAGGCTAAGGGGGCTTCTGGGAAGAAGCATGCTAATTTTCGGCCCCCTCAGGGGTCCTTTCGTGCCTTTCGGCCGCACTACAAGGGCAAGCCGTTCAAAGGTCAAGGCTCTCAGAAGAAGCCCTGGTCTGGTAAGCAGAAGTCCGGCCAATCCGGACCTGCAGCCCATAACAGTTCGGCCTGAAGGGGCGCCCTCACCCAGTTTTGGGGTGGGGGGACGCTTGCTCGGTTTTCTTCAGCCCTGGTTGGCCCGTGTGCGGGACAGATGGGTTCAGGAAATCGTTCGGTCTGGTTACAAGATCGAGTTTCTCTCTCGGCCGGAGAGCAGATTTTTTCCTTCAAATCTTCAGCTGTCTCCGGAGCGCCTGCGGGACCTACACCTGGCGGTGCAGGACCTGAGGGCTCAGGGAGTGGTGGTTCCGGTGCCTCATCGGGACAGATTTCGGGGGTTTTATTCAAACCTGTTCACCGTGCCCAGGAAGGAGGGCAAGGTTCGTCCGATTCTGGACTTGAAGGCTCTGAACTGCTCTGTGCGGGTTCGCAAGTTCCACATGGAATCCCTGCGGTCGGTGGTGGCTGCCCTGGTTCCGGGGGAATTCATGGCCTCCATCGATTTGAAGGATGCGTATCTTCACATCCCCATCTTCGAGGGTCACCAGAGGTACCTTCGATTTGCCATTGCGGAGGATCACTACCAGTTCGTGGCGTTGCCTTTTGGCCTTGCCTCGGCTCCGCGGGTCTTCACCAAGGTGCTTGCACCGGTTCTGGCATTATTGAGGGCCCAGGGCATTTCTGTCCTGGGGTATCTGGACGACATTCTGGTTCGGTCTGCGACCAGCCAGGGTCTGGAGCAGGACCTGTCTGTCACGATGCAAACTCTGCAGGAGTTTGGTTGGACGATAAATTTTCCAAAGTCGGCACTAAGTCCGTCTGTTCGTCTCCCCTACCTGGGAATGATTTTGGACTCGGTGCAGGCGAAGGTCTTCCTGCCGGAAGACAAACTCAGAACTCTTCAGGAGGAAGTCAGGTCCCTCCGGGATGTTCCGAAATCGTCTCTACGGACGTGCATGAGATGTCTGGGATTGATGGTCTCGGCCTTCGAGGCGATTCCCTTCGCCCAGTTTCACACGCGGGGTCTCCAAGCGGAGATCCTGTCCAAGTGGGACGGGCGACCTCATTCTCTGGATCTTCAGATCTCGTTGAGTCATCGCACCAGAAAAGACCTTCTGTGGTGGCTCCAGTCCCCGATGGTGTCCGGGGGCAAGTCGTTTCGTCCTATCTCGTGGACGGTAATCACCACGGATGCCAGCCTGTCGGGCTGGGGTGGTGTTCTGGGCGTTCTGTCCGCCCAGGGAACTTGGTCGGAGGGGGAGTCCTCCCTTCCGATCAACATTCTGGAGTTGCGTGCGATAAGTCTCTGTCTTCGTCGCTGGACGGACCGGCTGCAGGGCTGCCCGGTTCGGGTGCAGACGGACAATGCCACGGCGGTGGCCTACATCAACCACCAAGGGGGCACCAGGAGTGCCCGAGCGGCTCGGGAAGTGGCCGACATTCTATCTTGGGCCGAGACTCATGTCCCGGCGATAACGGCGGTTCACATTCCGGGGGTGGAGAACTGGCAGGCGGACTATCTGAGTCGCCAGACCCTGGATCAGGGGGAATGGTCTCTCCACCCGGCTGTCTTCCAGATGTTGTGCGCGAAGTGGGGTCTTCCAGATGTGGACCTGTTCGCATCTCGTCTCAACAACAAGGTGAGGAGGTTCGTGGCACGGACGCGCGACCCTCGGGCAGACGCGTCGGACGCGTTAGTGGCCCCGTGGCATCAGTACAGACTGATGTATGCGTTTCCACCGATCCAGTTGCTGTCCAGGTTCCTTCGCAGGTTTCAATCGGAACGCAACACGGTGATTCTTGTGGCACCGGACTGGCCTCGCCGGTCCTGGTACGCAGACCTCGTGAATCTGGCGGTCGACGCCCCGTGGCGTCTGCCTCTTCGAGACGATCTACTGTCTCAAGGACCGATATACCATCCTGCTTTACAGTCGCTGGCTTTGACGGCCTGGCTGTTGAAACCGAGGTCCTGAAGGAGAGGGGTCTCTCTCCGGAGGTCGTTCATACTTTAATCAACGCGAGGAAGTCTTCCTCTGGGAAGGTTTACTACCGTACTTGGAAGGCCTATTTTGCCTGGTGTGAGTCCAGGGGGTTTTCACCCCGCACGTACTCGGTGTCCCGTGTGCTGTCTTTCCTTCAAGCGGGTGTTGATCAGCGCTTGGCGCTGGCTACGATAAAGGGTCAGGTGTCTGCTCTGGCCGTTCTGTTTCAACGTCCCGTGGCATCCAACCTTTTGGTTGGCACCTTTATTCAGGGTGTGCGGCATCTGGTTCCTCCTAGGAGGGATCCTCTGCCCCCTTGGGACTTGAATCTCGTGCTATCTGTGTTACAACGTGCTCCTTTTGAACAGATCAGGGAGATCTCGTTGTCTATGTTATCCAAAAAGGTCGCCTTTTTGGTAGCGATCACTTCGGCTCGCAGAGTGTCGGAACTGGCGGCTTTGTCCTGCAAGTCTCCGTACTTGGTTATTCATTTGGATAAGGTGGTCTTGCGACCTAATCCTTCCTTTCTTCCGAAACGTGTTTCGGATTTCCATCTTAATGAGGACATTGTCTTGCCTTCGTTGTGCACGAAGCCTAAACATCCACAGGAGATGTTGTTCGGGCGATCAGGGTTTACCTTCGCTCGACTGAGTCTTTTCGTAAAACGGACTCCTTGTTTGTTCTTCCAGAGGGTCCTCGGAAGGGCATGGCGGCTTCGGCCTCTACCATCGCAAAATGGATCAGACAGACCATTGAACAGGCCTATGCCTTGCAGGGGAAGGTTCCCCCTGTGCCTGTGAAGGCGCACTCTACTAGATCTCTGAGTACGTCTTGGGCCTGTCGTCATGGGGCTTCTGTAGCCCAGGTGTGTAAGGCGGCGACTTGGTCGACCGTGCACACTTTCACAAAATTCTACAAAGTAGATGTTCGGGCATTGGCGGATGCTTCCTTTGGCCGCAAGGTTCTTAGTGCGGCTGTTCCCTAGGGTCCCTTGTTGGGGACTCCTGGCTGTTGGGATAAGTTTTGTATCCCCTGGCTTTTGCCTTTTCCTGGGTTGTTGCTCCTGTTGAGCACTTGTTTTTTTTTTTTGCTGTTGCCCAGCTGGTTTCCTTCCTTTGGTAAGGTTCCTTTCTTGATGTGGAAACTGCGTTGCCTTTCGGCGCGGATGTGTTTCCCACCCCTCATGTTTGCACTGCTTTGGGACGTCCCCATATGTGACGAATATGAAGAGGCGGCGACTGTCGGAGGACGTAAGAGAAAACGGAATTTTTGTAAAATCTTACCTGTAAAATTCCTTTCTCTGAGTCCTCCGACAGTCGCCGCCCCCGCCCCTCTTTTGGGGTTTGGTTGTATACTCTACTGCTATTCCACTAAAACTGAGATATGGTTGCAGGAAGTAGGAGGGTATTGACTGAGGGGACCACCCCTTGAGGGTGGGATATGTTGGATATGTTAAAAGCTTTATTAACATATTCTGTTGCCTAGCTACTCCTTCGGAGCAAAGTCTAATACCCCATATGTGACGAATATGAAGAGGCGGCGACTGTCGGAGGACTCAGAGAAAGGAATTTTACAGGTAAGATTTTACAAAAATTCAGTTTTCTCCCTGGCAGAGGGAAGGAAAAGATACAATGTAAACATTTTTGTTTATAGTTACTGGGAGAGCTGTGTGAGTAAGGCCCCATTCACACTAGTGCGACTTGTCCCGCGATTTTGGACCGCAAAATCGCATGACAAGTCATTTTCCATTATTTTCAATGAGCCCCATTCATATCAGTGCGTTTTGAAGTCGCACCGACTTCAAAGTAGTTCCTGCACTACTTTGCCACGATTTTAATACATTTTGAGGCATATAGCCTTGCCCATGCTTTCAAAATCGCGGCAAAAATCGCGCCGCGAAATCGCGGCAAAATTGCGTTGCAATAGTGTGAAAGGGGCCTGAATGAGTCATCCAGCTCACTGAAATGTATCAATTCACAAGTCAGACTGAGGAGCAGATAAACTCGGTATTTTAAAAATGCCACAATAACAATACCGTGGCTATGCAATACCGCGATATATCGAATTACCGAAAACCGGCATATGTCTAGGTGTGTGGTTTTTCCCCCAAACAGGCAAGTTTTAAAAATGCCTGCTGTCGTTTACCCCTGGCCGTGCTGAAGTTGGTGGTGAAGGTGTTACGCTGACCGGATGAGGAGGCGGTAGAGGATGAGGAAGCGGAGTAGGAGGAGTTAGGAACAGGAGGCAAACTGAAGCGCCCTGCAATCCTCGGTGGTGGAAGGACATGCGCCAAATTGCTATCCGCCTCAGGCCCATCCGCCACTGCATTTACCCAGTGTGCCGTTAGGGAGATATAACGCCCCTGACCGTGCTTACTGGTCCACGTATCGGTAGTTAGGTGGACCTTGGCACAGATGGCGTTGCGCAGTGCACACCTGATTTTTTTCCCCCACTTGGTTGTGCAGGGAAGGGATGGCTTGCCACCGACATAAGGCTTTTAAAACTGTGTGTCTCCACCAGACGGAATGACAGCATTTCAAAGGCCAAGAATTTTGAAATGCTGGCATTCAGGGCCAGGGATCGCGGGTGGGTAGGGGGGTACTTCCTCCTCATCTGAAGCGTTTGGGAGATGGAAAGCTGAACGCTTCCACAGGACATTGTGGAGATGGTTGGTGACCCAGGTGGTGGTGTTGCTGACAGATCGTCTGTTCGCGGGGTGGCAGGTGCCGGTATCACTACAGATGTGGATGGAGAGGCCGAGACTGCAGCAGAAGAGGAAGCAGGAGGAGCCAGAGACCTTTCTTGGTTTTGAAGGTGTCTACTCCACTGCAGCTTGTGCTTTGCACTTAGATGCCTGATCATGCAGGTTGTGCTCAGGTTGAGAAGGTTTATGTCTCGCTTCAGGCTCTGATTGCACAGGGTGCAAACCACTCATGTCCCGTCATCAGCACATTTTCTGAAGAACTTCCACGCTAGAGAACTCCTTTGAGCTCACTTTGGTGCGCTCGTTCCCTTGCTGCGTTGGGCAGTAGCAGGCGTAGTGTCTAGGGCACGGCCGCTCTGCTTCTGCACCCTGCTCCCTCTTCTGCTGTGCTGGTGGCTCTGTGTGACCACCGCCTCTTCCTCCATAAGTGGTTGGGCATCGCTGCACTCAATCTCTTCCACTTCTGGGGCAGGGCTAGGTGGATGGCCCTGGGAAACCCTGCAGACAGAGTCATCAAAAAGAAGAAGAGACTGCTGCATGACTTGGGGCTCAGACTGCTTGCCTGATTTGCAAGGGGGTGAGGTGAAAGAGGGTTGGACATTGGCTGCAGGTGCCAACTCTGACCTTTCTGCAGTAGACTGGGTGGGAGACAATGTGAAGGAACTGGAGGCACTGTCAGCAACCCAATCTACTATCGCCTGTACTTCTTCTGGCCTCATCACTTCTAGAGGCGCATGATGCTCTACCAAATACTGCTGCAGGTTCTGTCGCCTACTCACACTTGAGGAAGGTGTTTCACTTGTGCGTGTAGCTGGCACAGATCGACCACGTCCTCTCCTTGCAACAGGAGCTCTACCAGCAGCACCACGACCCAGGCCACGGCCCCTATTTGACGGTCTCCTCATATTTCTGTAATTTATGATCTTGCCCTAGAAAGGTGTTTATTGAATAGCGGAACAAAACAACAACAGTATCGCACGGGTGTATCTCACAGTGAAATATGAAAACTATGCCACAATTTAATTTTTTTTACCCCAAAAGGGTGTATATTGAATAGCGGAATAGAAAAAAGGATAAAAAACGGTGTATCTCACACGTACAAACACAGACTAGGCCCGATTAAATTTTTTTGTACCCTACAGGGAGGATGAGGAAGAGGAGTAGGAGGAATTCAGAACAGGGGGCAAACTGAAGCGCCCTGCAATCCTTGGCGGTGAAAGGAGATGCGCCAAACAAATTTAAAAGGTGTATCTCACACGTACCGATACAGACTATGCCGTAATTTAATTTTTTACACTCTAAAAGGGTGTATATTGAATAGCGGAATAGGAAAAATTTTATAATACGGTGTATCTCACACGTACAAACACAGACTAGGCCCCGATTACAATTTTTTGTACCCTAAAGGCAGGATGAGGAAGAGGAGTAGGAGGAGTTGGGAACAGGAGGCAAACTGAAGCGCCCTGCAATCCTCGGCGGTGGAAGGAGATGCGCCAAACAAATTTAAAAAGGTGTATCTCACATGTACCGATACAGACTATGCCGTAATTTTATTTTTTACACTCAAACAGGGTGTATATTGAATAGCGGAATAGGAAAAATTTTACAAAACGGTGGTGTATCTCACACGTACAAACACAGACTAGGCCCCGATTACAATTTTTTGTACCCTAAAGGCAGGATGAGGAGTAGGAGGAGGTCCGAACAGGAGTCAAAATTAAGCACCCTGCAATCCTCGGCGGTATGAGATGCGCCCCAAAAATTGGAAAGGTGTATCTCACGCGTACCGATATAGACTATCCCGCAATTTAATTGTTTTTACCCCAAGGGTGTAGATTGAATAGCGGAATAGAAAATATGATATCAAAAGGTGTATGTATCTCACACGTACAGACCCAGACTAGGCCCAAATTACTATTTTTTGTACCTCCAAAGGCAGGATGAGGAGTAGGAGGAGTTCGGAACAGGCAGGAGGCACACTGAAGCACCCTGCAATCCTCGGCGGTATGAGATGCGCACCAAAAATTGGAAAGGTGTATCTCACACGTACCGATACAGACTATCCCGCAATTTAATTGTTTTTACCCCAAAGGTGTAGATTGAATAGCGGAATAGAAAATTTGATATCAAAAGGTGTATGTATCTCACACGTACAGACCCAGACTAGGCCCAAATTACTATTTTTTATACCCCCAAAGGCAGGATGAGAAGTAGGAGGAGTTCGGAACAGGCAGGAAGCACACTGAAGCACCCTGCAATCCTCGGCAGTATGAGATGTGCCCCAAAAATTGGAAAGGTGTATCTCACACGTACCGATACAGACTATCCCGCAATTTAATTGTTTTTACCCCAAGGGTGTAGATTGAATAGCGGAATAGAAAATATGATATCAAAAGGTGTATGTATCTCACATGTACAGACCCAGACTAGGCCCAAATTACTATTTTTTGTACCCCCAAAGGCAGGATGAGGAGTAGGAGGAGTTTCGGAACAGGCAGGAGGCACACTGACGCACCCTGCAATCCTCGGCGGTATTAGATGCGCCCCAAAAATTGGAATGGTGTATCTCACACGTACCGATACAGACTATCCCGCAATTTAATTGTTTTTACCCCAAAGGTGTAGATTGAATAGCAGAATAGAAAATATGATATCAAAAGGTGTATGTATCTCACACGTACAGACCCAGACTAGGCCCAAATTACTATTTTTTGTACCCCCAAAGGCAGGATGAGGAGTAGGAGGAGTTTCGGAACAGGCAGGAGGCACACTGAAGCACCCTGCAATCCTCGGCGGTATGAGATGCGCACCAAAAATTGGAAAGGTGTATCTCCCACGTACCGATACAGACTATCCCGCAATTTAATTGTTTTTACCCCAAAGGTGTAGATTGAATAGCGGAATAGAAAATATGATATCAAAAGGTGTATGTATCTCACACGTACAGACCCAGACTAGGCCCAAATTACTATTTTTTGTACCCCCAAAGGCAGGATGAGGAGTAGGAGGAGTTCGGAACAGGCAGGAAGCACATTGAAGCACCCTGCAATCCTCGGCAGTATGAGATGTGCCCCAAAAATTGGAAAGGTGTATCTCACACGTACCGATACAGACTATCCCGCAATTTAATTGTTTTTACCCCAAGGGTGTAGATTGAATAGCGGAATAGAAAATATGATATAAAATTGGTGATTTTTTAATAGCACATGTGAACAGCAGCGTCTTATATCAGTCAACTCTGCTGCAGGCTATGGAGGGAAAAAAAAAAGAAAATTCCCCTTTTAAGTTTGTAATTTTTAAATAGATTAGTACAGACTATGCCACAATTTTATTTTTTTAACCCAAAAGGGTGTATATTGAATAGTGGAATAGAAAAAAGTGTATAAATTTTGAAAACACTCAATAATAGCACATGTGAACACAGCAGTGTATTATCACAGTCAGCAGCACTGAAGGAAAAACGCTGCACACAACTGACTGATAAAAAAGACTTTTTTCTCCCTCCTCCTCAGCGGGCAAAAAGATTGTGTTCACACCACCCCACACACAGCAAAATCGATGTGGACCACTGACCCTGCCTATCTCCAGCCTCGCCCTAAAATGATCGACAAGATCGGTCACTGCCGGCACTGCAAACCCCCCACACAGCAAAATCGATTGTAGAACATTGACCCTGCCTATCTCCAGCCTGGCCTTAAAATGATCGATAAGATCGGTCACTGCCGGCACTGCAAACCCCCCCCACACAGCAAAATCGATTGTAGAACACTGACCCTGCCTATCTCCAGCCTCGCCCTAAAATGCCCTAACAACTCGCCCTGCCTGCAGCACTTCCGACCTGTCCCTGATTCTGAATTCTTTTCGGACACAATATGATTTATGACTGTCTGTCCCTAATCAGCAGCCAGCACGTATGATGTGTGCTCTGTCCCTGTACTACAGCAGAATGACGCAGCGGCGCTCGGTCTCGAACTTATAAAGACTTGGTCACATGCTTCAAATGGCCAATCACAGCTACTAATACATTTGTAGGCATGGCTGGGATGGCTTAAGGCACACCAGTTAAACGCTTGTTGATTGGCTGTTGAAAGCCCGCCATTAAAAGCGCGCCAATACATACAAACCCGGAAATAAAATGACCGAACACGGATTTTAAACCCGAACATACAGTGAAGTTTTCGGGTCCGTGTTCGGGTAACAAAAATCCAATTATTCGGTACGAACACGAATAATACAGTCCGTGTTCGCTCAACACTAGTGGTGGATGGTGATGTGTGTCACTCTGGACAGTGAATCACTTGGGACTTAGCAAAATTGAGACCCTACCAATTGGGACTACTCATATGGGATTTTTCACAACCTATTTTTTTACTTTTTTTTATTATTAGATATGTGTAATATCATTTACATATAAACAATAAATTGATGCAAAAGTGATCCATGCTTAGTGAACAGTCATTGGATAATGTGCAGTGTCATTTTAATTAATCTATCGTTCCAGCTATCCTTGCTTGTCCTTATGGTAGCATCAATTGCATCAATAAAGGAACGCTACTTGATGATGTTACAACCAGGGGAGAAGAGCCAGACTTTCCTATATCCTTTGTTCACATTCGCATACGCCGATTGGCTACAGGGGGAGCCAATCAGCGGGTCCAGCAGGTGTGATTGCCGCCGGGCACCCGCGATTGATCCCCGTGGAGACAGAATGTAAACACGGCAGACTGCTGTTCTGTCAGTTATGAACACATGGATCCTGTGATCTTCCTATTTAGGAACACAGGTTTCTGTGTTCATGGAGCAAGCCCATCCCCCCCAAAGTTAGAAAGCATCCCCTAGGGACACATTTAACCCTTTGATTGCCCCTAGTGTTAACCCCTTCCCTGCCAGTGTCAGTACCGAAACAGTGCATATTTTTAGCTCTGATTACTGTAGTAATGTCACTGGTCCCCCCCACAGTGTCAAAAATGTCAGTTAGGTGTCCGATCTGTCCAGCGCAATGTTGCAGTCCTGCTAAAAAGCACTGATCGCTGCCATTACCAGTAAAAAAAAAAATATATATATAAATGACATAAATCTTTAAAAAATGGCACCCAGGAACTTTTAGCCATATTGTCCTATTTTATTATACAGAGCATATTACCTCCTTATGTCAGACTTACTTGAAAGGAATTGCCTCAGTTGTGGTGTCACCGCTCCCATTGATGGTGGTTCAGGTTCAAACGTTTGGCTGCTTGATTGGACTCCTGCACATGTTTCATCATCCTGGCCCCCCCAAAACTACCGCCCACCTAAACACTGCAATGCAGCTGCTCATGGCTGTACATATACTGTGCCTGTGCAGTGTTAGCCAAACAGTTCTGCCACCGAATGCGACCTATTTAAGTTAATGCAGCACAATCATCCTGCACACGACTGCATTAGGGTGGGTCATCATTTTGAGGGTTAAAGCAGGGGGTAAGGAGGCAACATATCACCAACTCACCACCTTTCAAATGCCCTTTGAAAAGCAATCCACTTTTTATACAGTAGGCTTTCAGAGGGGTGGTAGAAAAGCCATGCATATGAAGGAGTTCTAAGATATTCCTCCTCTTATTGCAACATTGCAGCTGGAGTCCCACTGGCTATCTTACCTGTTGTTCGGAGAAATATCAGTTCATACATCTGTAATATAACATTACATCCTATAATATAGAATTAGAAATATAATTCGAAGTATTCCCATCCACAGAGTCAGCATTAGGCAAATCTACAAAACAAAGAGTAAAGTGAAGCATGGTGTACTGACTATTCTAAAAATCCGGACAGAAGTGAAATGGGTGGGCGTGCATAGAAAATCACACAAATCTACCAAAACCAAATTTTCTGGTGGTTGGTTAAACAGCTGAATCACATCTGTTTTCAATTGTCCTCAACTGTCTGCACTTAGGAAAACAAGTTTATTACCTGAGATCTAAGCAGCAATCTCTAGCTTACTCATAATATACATCACCTCCCGAGAGAAGACTGCCATTTCAAATAGGTTTACAGATTTTCAACAACTTTATCCTTGCTAACAAAATCCACGAACAAGTCATTTGTTTTTATAAACTGCCTGCGATAGCTTTTTTTTGTTTTCCTTTGCCCCTTATTATATTCTAGGTATATAGAAAAATGCAAAAGAATATTAATGATATTCATAAAGCCCGGCAATAGGCAACTAAAAAATTATACCTTGCAGTGGGGCTGTTCCTGACCTGCAAAGGTTAATTAGTCAGCTTGGTCTAGGGCAGGGGTCTCCTAACTTTTTAAGCAAAGGGTCAATTTACTGTTTTTCAAACTTTAGGGGGCTGGACTGTGGCCAGCGGGATTAGAAAATGTCCTGGAGTCAGTGGGAGCAAACAATGCCACATCTTTAGTGGTGACGAATAATACCCCATCACTGGTGTCAGTGGCAAGAATTATGCCTCCATTATTGGTGTCCATAGGAGGAATAGTGCCCCAAGGCAAACAAACGGCCTAATTCGGCCCCAAGGTTGCAGTTCTGAGACCACTGGTCTAGGGGAACAAAAAAATATTTGCTTTCCTGATCCTTCACTCCTTCCTGCAGCTGGACAGGTCCCCACAACTTCTTCTCACTCATGCTCCAGCATTCTAGAGTCCCGACATCATCAAGATCAAAGTAGGGTCAATAGCCTTGAACTGGATGTAGAATCCCGAGGGATTGTCCACCACCAGTGCCTGGGGGAGGACCATCTGCAGAGAGAGCAAAGAATCCGGTAAGTGTAACTGTTTTTCCTCTTCTATAGACAAAACAAGCTATTACTTGTCTGTACTGCAAAGGATATTTTTTTTTTAGATGTCAATTGTTGGCCATTACATGTAAATACCTAAGTTTGTTTTGATATCAATCTTTTGTAATCCTGGTACAGCAAGCCCCAAACTGGGTGACGAAAGAAAAGCACTATGTACCAATATGACTGGCACATAGAACATGCTGACAGGAGGGATGCAGAGTGAGGGGGATGAGTTCATCTGTTGCCTTGTTGCATGGAGGTCGTATAGTTACATATATGTATTTTAACAACATATATTGAGCTGATTTTCTGTAATACGCTCTAACATCTCATATGGTTCTTGGATGGAATGTGGCATAATAGACAGCATTTGAACTTAAGTGAGGCTGTTAATTCTATATTGCTCTCCTCAGGAACAGTTAACCATACACGGAAGCTAAAGAGTTCCCTTGTCATAAAGTGACCTTTCCTTTTCCTTTGTAGGATCCCATCAATTTGGAGGTTACACACAGCTTCTTTTCCCAGAGGCTGAATAGAACGGTGCAGGGATATGGGTATATGCTGCTGTAGAGGAGAAGTTAAGTGACCCTATTATCAAGTAAGGGTGTACTTTATTGGCTGATGTTGGTCGTAGTATCTCTACCGTTATCTCTTTTGGA
This sequence comes from Pelophylax lessonae, assembly GCF_965119305.1. Lineage (NCBI taxonomy): Eukaryota > Metazoa > Chordata > Amphibia > Anura > Ranidae > Pelophylax > Pelophylax lessonae. The sequence goes on from NC_138772.1 coordinate 472,191,739, forward strand.
ACACAAACCTTTTCGTACTTTGTGATAAGGCTAGAAATCTATATCTGTATACTGCCAAAGTGCATTAATGGTTACTATGCCAAGCCTTGGCAAATGGAGGTACACTTTAAATGAATAATAGATAGGGACTAATAGAATGGATTTATAGGGGGTAGTCCCTTATTGTGTTCTTCTGCCAGCTACAGTTGGGACTCAAAAGCAGCACTGGTGCACTTATCAACAGTCTTGATCAATTAGTATGCAATGTAGGTGCTATGTAATAAGTATCCTGTTTTCATCAACAGTCCCTGCTATCAATGTGTGAATTGTGGGCAGTGAGCCCACTCACCAGTCCCTGCATTTTGGCTGTAGAATCCTACTGTATGAAGAGCCCCTTGTTTTTGTGAAGATGGTTCTTTTGATTAGATGTGGAGGACATTCCAATCTCCCTGCAGCAAAAGTGAGATGGATGGGATCACCCTGGTTCGTGCAGCGCTGCCAATGTATCAGTGCTATCAGGCCTCAAACTCCAGTCCCTGCCGGTATGGTCTTCCGAAAGGTGTGAGCACACAGGCTCATGTGCGCACATGGACTCCTACAAAGCCAAGAGAAAGAAATTTTTACAGCTGTCTGATAAAAGCTATTCCACCACTCCCCCTCCTCTTCAGTGTCCTCTGGAAACTGTAGTGTCAGGGTCCATGAGTCCCATTCTATGTTTAATGTTTTGGACTTTAACTACCGTAATCCTCAGTGTTCTGCAAAGAAGTCTATAGGCTTTACTGGCTATAGCTCTCCCCTGGTGGCTGGAGAGGATAATGCAACATAACATTAAGCACAGCAGTAAAATTTTAATGTAAAACTGAATGGAAAGGGGACAATGTCTCCTTCTTCATGTCGCGGTAGTCCAGCAGATGGCTACATATATAAAAATTATACACACATATTTAGATCCTACCCTCAGGTGCACGCTTTACGCTGTCACTTTGGGGCAGTCATAAAACTATAAAAAAAAAAAACACAACCTCACCTCCCAATGTGCTGTCACAGTGGGGATCAACTATGGCCAGGAATCTGAGGCTATAGTATTTGTTCCTAATTAGGGATGATCGAACGGTTCGGGTCGACCATCGGTTCGGCCCGAACATTGGGTGTTCGAGGTTCGGCCGAATTTAGAACTTTTTGCCCAAAAAGTTCGGAATTCGGCAACCAGAACCGACCAAAATGCAATGCTTCAGGAAATGGGCTTTAAAAGCCCGTGATTGGACCAGAACCATTAGCAAAAGACAATTGAGGGGGCAGGAGAATGCTAGGAATGTGATTGGAGTGACTAGGGGGTCCCTAGACCAATCATTAGTGAATACGCCCGCCAGTATATAAGATCGCCCCTGCCATATTCCTAGCATTGTTATACTGGACATGGAAGAGAGTGGAAGCAGTTCTGTTAATTTTACTTTAAAAGTGTCATTTAGCTATTTATTAGTGTGAGGAAAGGGATATCTAGTGTAGTTAGAGTGCTCCTTTACACTTAAGTTAGCTTCAAAAATTTAGTTTCTGTAGGGAAAGTGTTAAGTGTAAGGGGACCGTAGTGTAGTGTAGTGTTAACTGGCAGTGACTGCTATGGCAGGGTGACAAACCCTTCCATAGCAGGGTGACCGCTATAGAGAAATTATCATTTCTCTGAGTTGCTTCGGAACTGGAATATGGCTTCTCACCAGCCAAGCATTTTTTATGCTGCAGGGGCTGCCACTGCCAGTGCTTTTTTGAGGACATGTTTGATGTCAGACATGACATCTGAACATGTGTATAGGGGGTATATATACACATATATGTCTGTATATATACCCCTAGACATATATAGGTGTGATAGTAGCAGAAATAAATGCTTGCGCTAATGAAATAATTTACAGTAATATATTTCTGCTACTATCACACCTATATATGGCTAGGTGTCTATATACATATAATGATGTGTGTATATATACCACTATACACAAGTTCAGATGTTTTGCCTGCCTCAAAAGAACCCCAAAAAATGCCAAAAAAACGCTAGCGTCAAAAAAAAAATGCCCAGGTGTGTTTTTGCTGGCATTTTTTGGGGGTTTTTGGAGGCAGGCAAAACATCTGAACTTGTGTATAGTGGTGTATATACACACATCCATATATTTATATACACACCTAGACATATAAAGGTGTGATAGTAGCAGAAATATGTGCTTGCGCTAATGAAATCATTTACAGTAATATATTTCTGCTACTATCACACCTATATATGGCTAGGTGTCTATATACATATAATTATGTGTGTATATATACACCACTATACACAAGTTCAGATGTTTTGCCTGCCTCAAAAGAACCCAAAAAAATGCCAAAAAAACGCTAGCGTCAAAAAAAAATGCCCAGGTGTGTTTTTGCTGGCATTTTTTGGGGGGTTTTGGAGGCAGGCAAAACATCAGAACTTGTGCACAGTACCACTATACACAAGTTCAGATGTTTTTCCTGACTGCAAAGAACCCAAAAAAATGCCTGCTTTGAAACCGGCAAGGTGTGAAAACCGAGGAGAGAAGCTAACCCCCTGAGCTGAAAGTTTTCTAATACAAACAATCCTTTTTTTTCTGGTTCTGGACATGCTACAGAGCTGAAACTTCACAGGTACACCTTTTAGACCCTCCAGACATAAAATCACACAAAAAGTTCTTAAAAATTGTCATTTTTGATAAAAAAAGCCAATTATTGAAAAAATTAAAAAAAAAAAGAGATTTTTTGATTTTTACTTTGGATTTCAGATCTGGGGGGTCTAAAAAGTGTACATGTGAAGTTTCAGCTCTGTAGCATGTCCAGAACCATAAAAAAAAAAAAAAAGATTGTTTGTATTAGAAAACTTTCAGCACAGGAGTATGGCTTCGCTGCTGTAACACCTTGCCGGATTAATAGAAGGCATTTTTTTGGGTTCTTTGCAGTCAGGAAAAACATCTGAACTTGTGTATAGTGGTACTGTGCACAAGTTCTGATGTTTTGCCTGCCTCCAAAAACCCCCAAAAAATGCCAGCAAAAACACACCTGGGCATTTTTTTTTTGACGCTATTGTTTTTTTGGCATTTTTTGGGGTTCTTTTGAGGCAGGCAAAACATCTGAACTTGTGTATAGTGGTGTATATACACACATACATATATTTATATACACACCTAGACATATATAGGTGTGATAGTAGCAGAAATATATGCTTGCGCTAATGAAATCATTTACAGTAATATATTTCTGCCATAATTGTACATTTTTGTATTTCTGGGATTGGGCACCTATTCCTGCAAGACATTCTCTCCCACTTCTACTCTGAGCAGGAGTTCAGCCCTCCTCTCTGCTGCAACCTGCTGAGACACTTCACAGGTCCCAAGAGACTGTAATACCATTCAGAAACAACATGTGCAATGGGGAGCCAGCTGTGTGCCAGCAGAAAGTCACAACCAGCTTCCCACACTCATAATGGCAGCGCCAGGGACCCAAAGACTGCTAAAGATCAAGTCCAGAATTCCTCAGCTGGTGAGTACCTTTTTTATTAAAAACAGCTACTGTATTTGTAGTTGTTAACTTTTACATTTTATACTAAAGACTTGAGTTCCTCTTTAATGATGTGTGACCACCATTTAGTGCAGTGATAATTTAAACCCAGGCCAGTGCAATGCCACACCCTTGGAAGGTGTGTCCATTACAACCTGGTGTCACATGGATTTATGTCACTGGCTAACATTCAGTTTAGAAGTGGATGGTAAAGAGTATAAGAATTTAAAAGGCAGCTCTGGACTGTCAAAACGGTGAATAGTGCTAGTCAATGCCTAATGTGGGGCAGGGTTAAAAAAAGCAAGCTAAAATTTTGTTTAAATTGGAATGGGCTTCATAGGCGGCTCTCTAATTAGGCAAATTAGGCGGTCGCCTAAGGCCTCGCACCTACAGGGGCCTCACGGCCAGTGGCGGAGCGACAATATTTAGAAGGGTGCAGTCAGGGGAATCTCCCAAGTAAAAGATTGCTTTAAATCCTCAGTGTGCTGCAGTCCCTTTACTGCAGCTGCCAGGTGTCTGTTGTCCGCTGACACTTACCCCGCCTTCTCTGCCTGGGGATTGACCATCTGATCATGTAATCCTAAGATGTGGAGGAATCGGTGGGCATGTACCTGCATCAGTAGGAAGTGACTGCCCAGTCAGCTCACTCTGCTATTGGTTGTTGCTCTGGGAGGAGAGCTCTGCCCTGGCCTGGGAACATAGAGGTAACCAGGCCCCAACTTGTCACTCTGCAGGCTGGTCATAGATTTGTGGTGTCTACTACGCAAAGGGTGGTGAGTAGCCCCAGGGAAGTTGGAAGAGTCTTAGAATGGTTGGTGGAGGAGGAGGAGAAGAAGAAGGCGGCCCTGGGTGGCTGGGGGAGGAGAGGGTCTCTGGGTGGCTAGGGGAAAAGGAGAGGGCCCCTGGGTGGCTAGGGCAAAAGAAGAGGGCCCCTGGGTGGCTAGGGGAAGAGGAGAGGGCCCCTGAGTGGCTGAAGGAAAAGGAGAGGGTACCTGGGTGGCTAAGGGAGGAGAGGGCCCCTGGGTGGCTGAAGGAGAAGGAGAGGGCCGATGGGTGGCTGAGGGAGAAGGAGAGGGCCCCTGAGTGGCTGAGGGAGGATGAGAGGGCCCCTGGGTGGCTGGGGGAGAAGGAGAGGGTCCCTGGGTGACTGGGGGAGAAGGAGAGGGCCCCTGGGTGGCTGGGGGAGAAGGAGAGGGCCCCTGGGTGGCTGTGGGAGAAGGAGATGGCCCCTGGATGACTGGGGAAGAAGGAGAGGGCCCCTGGGTGGCAGGGGAAGAAGGAGAGGGCCCCTGGGTGGCAGGGGAAGAAGGAGAGGGCCCCTGGGTGGCTGGAGGAGAAGGAGGAGAGGGACCCTGGGTGGCTGGAGGAGGAGAGGGCCCCTAGGTGGCTGGGGGAGAAGGAGAGGGCCACTGGGTGGCTGGAGAAGAAGAAGGAGAGGGCCCCTGGGTGGCTGGAGGAGAAGAAGGAGAGGGCCCCTGGGTGGCTGGAGGAGAAGAAGGAGACGGACCCTGGGCGGCTGGAGGAGAAGAAGGAGAGGGCCCCTGGGTGGCTGGAGGAGGAGAGGGCTACTGGGTGGTTGGAGAAAAAGGAGAGGGGCCCTTGGGTGGCTGGGGGAGAAGGAGAGTGCCCATGGGTGGCTGGGGGAGGAGGAGAGGCCCTCCGTGATGCCAGAGTCAGTTGCCAGGGAAGAGAGTGGAGCTGTGCCAGTCCTGCATGTCTGACATCAAAGCCAAACATGGTGGAAGTGGAGCCCTTTGCCCTACACAATGACAGCACCCGAGGTCGTGGTTGAAGGATATAGACTGTGTACATTATTGGTAGTTTTGGTTCGAGTGCTCCTTTAGATGTTTAACTCTGTGTTGTTTTCCCCCCAGCTGTGAGGGACTGAGGAATGACAGCCCACTATGCTGGGACTTATAGTGCCCTAGAATGTGGAGGACTGAGGAATCCTCAGTCCCTCACAGAGGGCACTACAAGTTCCAGAATAGCAGGCTGTCATGCCTTAGTCCCCACAGAGGGCACTACAAGTCTTAGCATAGCAGGCAGTAGTTCCTCAGTCCCCTACAGAGAGCAGTACAAGCCCAAGCATAGCAGGCTTCCATTCCTCAGGGAGGAATGGCAGTGTACTATGCTGGAATTCACAGTGCCCTCTGTGGGGACTCAGGTATGGCAGCCTTCTGCAGTGGGACTTGTCGTGCCCTAGACTGTGGCGGACTGAGGAAGGGAAGTGTAAGGGGGACTCTGGAAACTCTGATGCAAGGGGGAGCTTTGATGACCACAGAGTTCTCTTTTACACCAGAGTCCCCAGCTTTCCCCCTCAAATCAGGGTTCCCAGAACTCTACTTACATCAGAGTCTCCAGCATTCCCCCTAAATCAGGGTTCCCAGAACTCCTCTTACATCAGAGTGTTCAGAGTTCCCTCTTACAGTGTAAGGGGGAAACTCTGGAGACTCTGATGTAAAGGGGGCTCTGTGAAATTCGATTTAATAGGGGGACTCTAATGTAAAGAGGAATTCTGTGGAGGAGATGCTGGGGAGAATCTGACTTAAAGGAGAGCTCTTATGTAAGGGGGGACACTGAACTCTGATGTAAGAAGGGACTCAGGGAATCATGACTTATAGGGAAATGCTGGGGACTGTGATGTATATATATATATATATATATATATATATATATATATATATACATGCATACATACCCGATGTTTAATGATCTTTGATTAAAGAAGAATTGGTTAGAGAAAATTCTAGAAACTGTGAATTCATAGTACAAAGGTTAATGCTCTTAATATATGCAATTTATTCAGTTAATTTTTATCGCTTGAATTATTTTTCCCATTATGGGCGTGAGTGGGGCCTCATGTCCAGGTTTTTTGCCTTAGGCCTCACAGAGCCTAGAGCCGCCTCTGATGGGCTTACACCCAAATAAGATGTAATAATTTATATATCTTAGTCATCTTGCTACATCAAGCAGCTATATAGGCTTAACCAGAAAGTAGGACCTTGCATAATAAAGGGAATAGAACATTAATATTCTAAATAAGACTAAGGTGACAGTCTCCAAAAAAAAAACTCCATGAAATATATTTTTCTTATATATTGGGCAGCACAGTGGCCAAGAGGTTAGCTTCTCCACCTTGCAGCACTGGAGTCATCAGTTAGAATTCCAACCATGGCACAACCAGTCTAGAGTTTGGATGTTCTATCTGCCTTTATGGGTTTCCTCCCACACTTCAAAGACACGCTGGTTGGTTAATTGGCTCCTGTCTAAATTGGCCCTGGTATTTGTATGTGTGAATGTGAGTTAGGGTCCTTAGACTTTAAGCTCATTGAGGGCAGGGACTGATGTGAATATATCAATATAGAAGTAAAACACTGTATCAGCGCTATATAGTTATCTGTAATAAAAAACATATTGAAAACCTCTTTATGAAATGGAAGAGGTGAAAAGCAACAAAGTGGCTACTGATGGGTATTTTAAATTTAAAATAATAACTTACATTTAATTATATACATACTGAATTTCAAGTGAACCTAGAAGAGCACAAAATTCTGATCAATATCTGTTTTTTGTAATTTCTTTTTTCAATTATTATCAAATTAAACTTTCAATCACAAATATGGATCATCAAAGGAAAATAAATATGATCATTTGCCATTTATTGTCATGCATTGCAAATGATTACACATGCAAGAGAAGGAGTCAGATATTACATAATGGTTGTACTTGCAGAAGACATGATTTGTGCAAATCTCATTAAAAAATTAATATATTCAAGCCTTGACTTCAGATTAAATTTTATATACAGATTCACAATGTACACATTTTTTTTATTGTATAAGGCTTAGGGGTTTAAGGAAAAAACATTATTGGAAACCTAGAGTTAAAAGCTGGGCTATTTACAGTATATCTATCTATCTATCTCTCTCTTTCTCTCTCTCTCTCTCTCTCTCTCATCACCTATCCATGTTGTATATTAAGAAAAAATAAATAAATAAGGTATACTGCAACATACACTCCCATAGAATTATCTGCATCATCTTTCATTCTAAAGCCATTAAATTCTCTTTTTGATAATATTTTGAAAATATTTTAGATAAATCTGTATATGTATTAAAAAATAAAAATGATGTATGTTAATAATTATATATGATTATTAAACAAGAAAAGGCCATTAATTGTAAACATTATATAGCTCTATGAAACTGAGCTAAAATGCAAACTGTTAAAATACATGTTAATTAAACATAAAAAACAAAGCATATTTAGAACTAATATATCACGTTTAATTCACATTCAGTCATTTCCCTTTAAAAATGTGAAACTTATAAAAATAACGATGCTAAGAAATATATATTGTCTTAGACTAACCTGATAAAAATTATAAATTTTAAATGGCAGAAATTAAACTTGCTCCCTAAATTATAATTCTCAATATTTTTCTTGTCTTTATTGTATGTTTTGTGAAGATCAATGATTTAAAATACTGATTAATGTGTTTCTTAAAAACCTACTTTTTCTGGTACAATGTGTTCTGTAATTCGGTCTTTGTCTTTTAATAGTAAGTTACTAGTCAAACAGAAAAAGAATGCAGAACAATTTCTCTGATATCCTTATAATATATTTAAAAAAAAAAAATGTGTTTCTAGTATGCTATAAAGATGCTGTCTTCTAACAATAAAATGTAATGTGTAAAAACACAGTCAAAAGAAAGAAGACCTGAAAATTTAAAAAAATTTACTTAAAAATGACCAATCCTCATCACCTGCCAGTAGATAACACATCTAATATATAACAATATCATCTAAATGCATATTCTAATTTTTTTTTCTACATGCTTTTTAAACAGTGTCTTCCACTGACAGTCAATGCATATCAATTAGCATACAACAAGAGTTCTCTCCTTTTCAACACTGCATATCAGATTTATCTATAAGAGAATGATACTTGTCATTTTATTGACATAATAGTGCATTACAACCTATGATAAAGGTGGCATATTAAATTATAGCAGGGAAGCTTTGCTAAAATGGAAGTTTATCATTCTGGGTTCACAGAGAACAGTTATCAAGAAATAAGCTTACAGGCCTGGTATTGTGTGAATGTAATATTTAAGAATAAATTGCCATCTGCTCTGAACCTTTTTGGTGACTATCTTTAGTTTAGTTTTTGATTTGAATTTAATTTTTTTCTAGAAAATTTCAAATATTACAACGATGCAATTGGCCACCATTGCTAAGAGCAAAACTGATGCATCAAGAAACTGTTTTATATATTTTTTTTCTTTTTTTTTAACAAAGAAAAAAAAAAAGATAAAAATCTACAGTCACCCCTCTCAGACAAGCCATTGATTCTCAGTCTGTAATTTACTCTCCATCAAGATGTTCAGTGTAGACTAACTAAATGAGGGAGGGTCGAGAAGGGATCGTTAGGTAAAGAGACGGAAGGTTTTTTTTTTTTTTGGGGGGGGGGGGGGCAGACGGTTTCTTCTCATCTCCAATCTGCATAAAATTTACTATTCAGTAAGTTACAGCACACAATGAAAAGAAAATGTCAGCGCAATCTAGAAGATATAAAGAAATGAGTGGAAAAAAAGCTGTATGCTAATAATCCACTCAGTAATTAAATGAAGATCGTTGCCAAGCGGCTCTGCCACTTTCAAAGGGTAATTTGTACAGGAAATCATAGAGTCATTGTCAAATCAATTCAAGATAAAAGGAAAGTCATCAACGGAGATAAGATAAATGTAGGGTGTCTGCCAGCATTTGCCCTAGGAAATGCCTTTGCTATTTTTTTGTAAACCCTTATGAACGCTGGGCGACACTAACTTGTCAGGTTGAAGTGTACATTCTCTATTAGGAGGATGGCCCATATGTATGCACAAATGCATTAGATAACCATCAGGAAAATGGTAAAACAAAATCAGTTAATAGCGGCTTAATGTTTAACAATCTAAAATGCTATTGCTGGTTAAGAACAGACATTCGGTTGCTGTCAGGGAGAACCATAATGTTTGAACTTGGTCTTCCATCATACTAAGTGCTGCAGAGTCATAGCATCTAATGTCTCTGCCTGGATGTGATCTATGGCAAATTACTTGCTTGCCCAGGTGTTATATTTTAAACATATATTTGTCGTTAGTGCTCCTAAAGGTGAATACTCTACAATGCAAAAATTGCAAGCAAATTTACGATATCAGGACAGACTAGTTGAATTTTGTTTTCAATTATGAGATTGTGAGTAGATGTGCTGAAAGGTAAAGATGAATTCCTAGCATGGATGTAGATTTTTTTTAAAACATATTTTATTAAAAGTTTTATTCACATATACACAAAATAGTATTTCAGAGTATAAGATGTGGTCAAGCTCACATTTAGGTAAATGAAAGAAAAACAAAGTGAAGATATAAATGAGTAGGTACAGAGCAAAAAGGTATAGTTGCTGGAGAGCAGTCTCAAATGTAGAGTTGCATAATCAGAACATCAAGCCTTGCAAACATAATTTTTTTTTTTTTTTAGACTAGAATAGGGAGGAATAGGAGACATGGTAAGCTAACTTGTTGGGGAAGGGGAGGGGGGGGGGGATAGTAAATCATCAAGACAAGAAATTACACTTTTAAAGTTCAACCCCCACATGAAGATTGTGCTGAAGGTCTACATTAGATACTAACATTTTTTACTGCATATGTAAATGTAATTTGCTTGTGTTATGGGTAAATTCATGGATAGCAAGGAAATGTATGTATGGCACTTTAACTAAAAATGTAATTAACTAAAAAAAAAAAAAAAATGAAAACTATTTTGCCTGTTTGGAGGGAAATGTGTTGTTCTGAGCTTTGGGGGCCATATTATAAATAGAAGGACCATGCTTGTGTTGAATACTTGATAAGCCCCTCACAAGAGTTTTGACGTTTCCTGGTTGACGTTTCCCTGACTGGCCCTGCCTTTTATGTCTGGTACTCTTGCCTTAGGTTATAATATTTGGTGGTACTTGGTTTGTGCTCCTCCCCTCAATTTACTACCCTTTTGGGTAGGTGCATGAGTGTTGTGTGGGTCCCTGGACATTCGTCCTTGGCCATGGGTTTCTCTTTTACTGGCACACTGATGTATCCTGCATTTGTATCATCTCACCAATAACATCTCCTGGTGAAGCACAATCCACAAAATGCGTTGAAAATTCACATCCGGACTGTAACATTGTGTTACAGGAAGGCTATAATATTCTATATAAATATAAGAGGTAACAGGATGTGTAATGGTGTCTAATACTCAATATGTTGTGGTGCAGCAATTATTTTTCTTATATAATTTTTAATACTTGTAATTATTATTATTATTAAAATATGGTTATTTTATATTTAGTGTGTTGTCCATTCCTGAAACTAATTTTACACCTAAAAATTCCGATAATTTTGTTGTGATATTTTGCTATGTAATTCTTTTAGGGATGTGGTGCATGGTGTAGCCCTTGAGAAGTAGTTAATAAAATTTGGTGTTCTGGCAAAACGTGGAGTACCAGAAATTTTAATGGGAAAACGTAAATAATTTGACTTGGTTATGGGCAGCGACATCACTTATTTTTTGTTTAGCAAATGGTTAATGGCTGAATACTACAAAAAGAAATTGCAGCATGTGTGCAGAGAGAGTCCTCATCAGTGCCCATTGCCCAATTGTATCTGAATCTTCATAAGATAATGATATATCCCACCGGGTTGCAAATCATGGGAATTGTTAAGGAATTCCACCATAGAGACGTGCCCTCCACCATAATCAAGCCTCTTACCAGATGTTTGTGATCCCCAATTACAGAGATCAAACACACATAAGAAATAATGGACCCCTCCTAGTGTCTCTAAGTGGGATCAGTATGGTCTACTGGGTTTTAACATATGATATTCTTCAATACCAACACCACAACTTCGGATCCAACTCAGACAGCCGCCATAGAGAAAAAGAAACATAGGCTGCACATAGCGTGGATACCACTAGTACACATTTATTGTTAAAATCACTACAAGGTACTCACATGATTCAGGACAATAAAAAGCATTCAAACCACATGGAGCCTCGCCCACAGCTGGTGTGAAAGACTTCACACGTTTGTGGCCCCGCCCAACTATTTTCGTGTCACATGGCATCATCAGGGGAAAAGGAGCATAAACCAGTGGGATATATCATGATCTTGAGAAGAATTAGATACAACTTCATTTCACTATATGCTTTTGTTGCCATTGGCACATGGACTTATTTCCATATTGAACTTTATGGACTATTCAATTCACTGTTTGATTGTATATTGCTACATTTTCAGTATTTCATTTCTTGCATAGTAACCAAAAGTGCACTGTTATTTATGTATATAGTTGCTTATGATACACAGTGTTATTAAGAGGCTCATTAATAACAGAGTGCGGAGGCACACTGCAACCCATATTTTTTCCAGCCCATTTAAAAAAAATGGCTGCAGAGTTCTCTTTGCTTAGCACACAGAAAGAACTCCATGACTGGGAAGAGTTGGTCATGTGACTTTGATAAGTCACATAATCCAGGCTTTTTTTCTTTAACCATAGATGTTAAAATATTACTGTGCTAATGTAATTTTCCATAGATAGCTGCTAGCATCACAACTTGACAGAACATTGTGTATCAAGTATTTCTATAAAACAAGTGCTGCACTAAATGTGACATAACCATATGTTTTAAAAGTGAATATATCAACAAAGATTATATAATGACATATAACATAATAAAGTGCAAAAACTATGCAAAAATCAAACAATGTTCGAAAAAAATTTGCATACATGACTGTCAATATAAAACAGCAAATTGTGCAGTGAGAAGCAAATGTGCAAAAAAAGGCAGTCCACATATACAGATGTAACTATGAAACAGCAAAAGTGCAAAAAGAAAGTCAGAGTCAGGAGAGCTGTAGACAGTCCATTCCAATTAGGATCATAAAGAACCACCAATGTCCATAGAGGAGTCACACGTGCTTCCACCACCAAAGATAGAGAATTAATACTCTTACCAAAAAGGATGGACCCAGAGTCAAACAGGCATAGAGGTAAAATATTTCCAGGATTATGGTCACGGGAATAATAATCAAGAACCAGACACCATATCTCTCTCCCATATATGACAAACAAGCCCTCTTTATTGGTCATGAAGATCCGATATTCATAAAGAGAAAAAAGACCTCCACATAGTGTAAAACCGTCTTATCACAGAGTTTGGATAACCCTCACCGTTACAAAAAGTCATTGATCAACAAATCTTGATGACGAGTATAACTCACATCCCATGTACACATTGCCGGCAGACCAACGCCATTAATTTCCATTGCACCTAATCACTTTGGAATCCAAAAACCAGCAGAGTGCAATGCACACTTATAATGCACTGTTCATTTTACTTTATAAATGTGCATAGCTCTTCTATTTTAAGGAAAGAAAATGTTTGCAGCATGGCCATATCTGCTTTATAAACATGCCCTTAAATGTTAAGTTGGGGCTTACATCTAACTGTAGAGACTCTATCATTATTCTCTATGAGAATAGCTTAGAAAACGGTGAAAGCAAGACTTTAACTCAAAACCTTAAAGGATCTCCAACTAATTTCTTAAACATGCCTATAGTTGTAGAGTACAAAGGAATTTATGGTTACCCTGTTTTACATACAATTTCCTTATTCAATTAATTGCAACATCTGCATTGGATAAAATAAAGTGTTTTGTGTATGTATAGTGATACTGTTGTGCCATAAACCCTAATGGAGCGTGCTCACTGCATCTTCACGTTCGGTTTTGCTTGTTGAAAAGATAAATGCGCTAATATGTCTCTTGAACGATTATCACATTCCAGCCTTCTCGAAGAAATGGAATATTTATACAGGAGGACTGTAGAGAGAGAATCTATTAGGAGACTCCCCGCCGCAGTGCCCTCACTTAGTCATAAGGGTACTATGCACCAGTGCTTTAATATATGTCATATGCTGTGGCTACTCCTCGGCGATAAATGACTGTTGTTACTTCAGTAATCAGTCTATGTCAGAGCAATTACTTAAAATCATCCATCCTGGTTGTTTGCACCATCCACTTCATACTGAGCAGAACAATGCTACTGACAATCCGAGCTCTGCAGATGGAATTACTAGAGCTCACGCATTGTCTGAGTGACACGCCAGCAGGAAGGGGGAGAAGGACCCCTCCATGTAGAGATGCAGCCAGCCAGCTTGCAGCAAACAAGTTATGAAGAAGAGGTTGACAGAGAGAAACATTAATATTTTGCAATATCCAGCACACCGGTAGCCTGTGAAAAGCAACGGATCAAAAAAAAAAAAGAAATTGGAACGGTATTTTTCATATGGGTCTACAGCTTTTTCCCGTATCCCCCTTTTTTAATATGTTAAATGTTTGTTCATAATATAACATTGTTTCTGGATTAACAATTAAATATTTTCATAAGATAGGTTAGTAAATTTTTCATTACTGAAGTCGGAGAAATTATTATTATTTTTTTAACAAAAGGATGGGGTATCAACTTTTTTTGTTTGCATGTATTTTTATTTTTTATAGAGGCATTTGGTCTCTTCTAAAAGGGATTGTAAAGTCTCATTTTTATAAAAAAACAAAAAATAAACATGTTATACTTACCTCCTCTGTGTAATGGTTTTGCACAGGGCAGCCCGGATCCTCCTCTTCTCGTGTCCCTTATTGCTGCTCCTGACCCCTCCTTTCATTCAAGTGACCACACAGCAAGCAGCTTGCTTTGGGGGGCACCCGAGTCGAGTCACAGCTCCTTGTGTTCATTCAGACACTGAGCTGCCATTCAGCCCTGCCCCCTCTCTTTTCTGATTGGCTGACTGAATTTGATTGACAGCCACAGGAGCCAATGCCACCACTGCTGTGTCTCAGCCAATCAGAAAGTAGAGTCTAGGATGGCAGAGGGAATCGTGGACATCGCTGGACAGAGATGGAGTTCAGGTAAGTATTAGGGGGGCTGGGGAGGCTGCTGCACACAGAAGGCTTTTTATCCTAATGCATAGAATGCAATAAAATAAAAAAACCTTCTGACTTTACAACTCCTTTAAATTGCTCAACAATTTTTCTACAGATACAATCATCCAATCATTTTTCAGTATAAATACACAAACCAAAACATTATGACCACTGAGAGGTAAAGTGAATAACACTGAATATCTTGTGACAATGGCATCTGAAAATAGGTTAGGCAGCAAGTGAACATGTTGTCCCTGAAATTGATGTGTTGAAAGCAGACAAAATGTGCAAGCTTAAGAATTTGAGTGACTTTTGTAAGATAATTGTAATGGCTAGTCAAAGCAACTCCAAAACTGCAGCTGTTGTGGGATGTTCCTGGTCTGCAGTGGTCAGGGCCCACCAAAAGTGGCCCAAGAAAGGAAAACCAGCAAATTGGGCTATGGGCGGCCAAGGCTCATTGATGCACATGGGGTGGAAGGCCTGGCCTGTGTAGTCTGATCCAATAGAAAAACTATTGTAGCTCAAATTGCTGAAAAAACGTAACCCTGGTTCTGATAGAAAGGTGTCAGAACATGCAATGCACCTCATTTTGTTGCATATGAGTCTGCATAGCTGCAGACCGGTCAGGGTTCTCATGCTGACCCGTGTCCACAGCCAAAAGCCTCCACACTGACCACGTGGGCATCAGAACTGGACTACCAAGCAATGGAAGAAGGTGGCCTGATCTGATGAATCACACTTTTTCTTATACATCATGTGGATGGCCAGGGCATGTACCTGGGCTAGAAATGGCACCAGGATGCATTATGGAGCGAAGGCAAGTCAGTGGAGGCCATGCGATGCTTTGTCTAGTGAAGTTCATTTCTCGTTGGTTCAAAGCTGTTTTGATGGCAAAAGGGGGCTTACTCAATATGCACATGGTCATAATGTTATGGTGTGTGATCATAATGTTATAGCTGATCAGAGTAATTCCCTCAATTGTTTTCATACTCTCAGGGTTTCTCTTTCATACATGTTATTTTACTGGACTTTTAATTTACTTCTTTTAGTTATTATTTACCATTTTTCAGATGTTAGATATTCTTCAGTATTATCACTTTTCTCCTTGCTAATAATATTATTGATTACTTGATACACTCCATATTGACATACATTGTATTGAAAATTATATTGTTTCATTTACAGCTAGCCGTAGGTGAAGCAGTTTGAAAATGAGATCAATCAGCAAATTGTGAATGCTTTTTTCACCTGGATATATGAATACAGATTTCACCAATCTGCACAGAATCCTCAACTAAATAGTCTAGACTCCTACCTTTCATAATCTCTGCACGTCAAAAAGATCTACATGCAAATTATAAGGGGAGTAAAAGAGTGATGATTTGATGATACTCCTTGATCATAGCATAACTACAGATCATTGGGAACCATAGGAAAATTGTGATTGCCCTATCCAGTTACATCCTACTGTTATGGATCTCAACATAAAAAGTATTGTTGCCGGGGGGTCAATTGTTGCTGGAAGAGATCTACTGTTGAGGGGGGGTCTATTGTTTCTGGTTTCTGGGGGATCTATTGATGCTGGGGGGCATCTATTTTTGTGTGGCAGTCATTGTTGCTGGTTGGGCTTATGTTGCTGGAAGCGGGTCTAATGTTGCTGGCTTCTGGAGGATCTATTGATGCTGGGCTGGCTGCTGGGAAATCAAAATTCTGTATTACCTGTATTGGTTCTGTATTCTCTAAAATGGGCGGTACTGGGAGGTGGGTAGGGGGTGGAACCAAGGAGGGGCTTTTGAAATGATCACAGAAACCTGTGATCCTATATAGAAGGATCACAGGTGCTCTGTGATCATTCCATGGAGAAGAACGGTCAGCTGTGTTTACAATAGCTTCTTCTCTCTCAGCGGGGAGCGATCGCGGGTGGCCGGCGGAAATCGGTGCTGCCAGCCCCATGCATCAGAGTCCCCTCTGCCGAGTGGGTGCGGGAGAGCGCCAGAGGCGGCGTGGGCTCACCCCCTAGCAGCAGACACGTGACCGACGTAGGGCTACGCCGATTCACGCAGGAGGGCCAGCCTGCCGCATGGTCCTTAAGTGGTTAAACAGTGTATTTTCTACCTCTGCTTTTACTCTATATGACCTCAGAATATTTAATCAACATGTTGTTTAAACCCTTTACCATTCCATATTGGGTGGTTGTATGCCAGCAAACTCAAAGCTGAAACAAACCCACTAATTTACCTGTTCTCCAAAACAGTTATATTTAAATTAGAACTAAGTTCCTGTTCACACTGGTGCACTGTGGGAAACCCTGCGATTCAGTGCCCTTTTTTGCATTGCACCTGAATTGCACACTGGCTCACACTGAGATCTGCAAACCACTGGGGGTGTCAATGTAAAGTTAATGACATCCCAAGATCGGTTTGCTATCTGCGAACTGTCAAATGGAGCAGGAATCTGATTGCATTGTGAACACCCATGCGATCCAATTTCAGTGGGGAGCAAAAAAAGGGCAACAAACCTTGCGAATGTCGGATTGTTGAAGTGGAGGTAAATATTTCTGGAGTTTAGTTCCACTTTAAGCCATTCTTTAGCTATCACAGTTGCTAGTGTGCATTGGTGATCATAAGTGTAAAACTATGGAAAATACAGATCTAATTAGCAGCTAAAATGTCGCCATCTTCAAACCTAAAGAATAAAAGGGTTTAGTTTGGCTTTAAGGCAGCGGGCTTTAGCTTGTATTCAGTGTTGGGTGAATGGTTTGGCCTAAGCAGGAGTTCAGGCTGAACATTGGCTGTTTGTCCATTCAGTAAACAACAGAATTTTCGAGGCGTTCAACCATTTGTTCCGCCCGCCAAATGCCCCACAATGCACAGTGCATAGGAAGCCCTGATTGACTGAAGCTATGAAGGCTTTGCCCAATCAGGGCAGAGCCATGAATGGAGAAAGTAATGATAGCTGTGTCCAATCATGGCTCATTGCTCACAGACCCACCCCACACTAAAAGGTTCCTTCCCAGAGCGGCCATTTGAAGTGTGTAATTTGAGTGAAGATAGATAGAATAGGGCTGTGTTCATTGCTACTAGTAAGTTAATGTGCTATAGTGTGCTATTGGGATTTTATTGTTAGTGTAGAATGTCAGTTTAGTGTGAATATAGTGCAGCGTGAGTGTAGTGCAACCTTCCTTTTCTACTTTAGTATCAGTTTCGTGTGTCAGGGCACTTTTACTGCAGTGTATTGAAGTGTGTTAGTGCATTTTTAATACAGTATATTGAAGTGCATTACTGCAGTCAAACTGCACTATATTGTAGTGTGTCAGTGGAGTGTGTCTGTGTAGTGAGTCCTCAAGTTAAATTGCACCAAACGACACTTTACATTGATTAAAGTGCATCCAAGTACACTTTTCCCCATCTCTATACATATTTAGTGTTATATAGTTAGCTATAGTGAGGTTGAAAAAAGACACCAGTCCATCCAGTTCAAGCTATGATGTGTGTGTATTTGCAGTCAACAGTACATTGTATACCCCTAAATGTTGTTGTCATTAAGGTGCCCATGTAATAGTTTTTGAAACTATCGATGCTCCCTGCTGATACCACTGCTTGTGGAAGAGAATTGCAAATCCTTACCGCTTTGACAGTAAAGAACCTTTTACGCAGTTTGAGGTTAAACCGCTTCTCTTCTAATTTTAGTGAATGGCCACATATCTTTTTAAATTCCCATTCGCTGAAAAGTTTGTTCCCTATGCTAGGGTCGCCAGTACGATATTTGTACATCGATATCATATCCCCTCTCAAGCGTCTCTTCTCTAGAGAAAGTAAGTTCAATGCTTCTAGTCTTTCCTCATGGCTGATGTCCTCCATTCTCCTAATTATCTTTGTTGCCCTTCTCTGGACTTTCTCCAGTTCCAGCACATCCTTCCTGAGTACCGGTGCCCAGAACTGGATGGCATACTCGAGATGTGGCCAGATCAGTGTCTTGAAAAGTGGGAGACTAATCGTTTTATTTCCTTTTTTATACAGTTGCTTGCAGCAGCTTGGCATTGCATGCCATTGCTGAGCTTGTTGTCTACTAGGACCCCCAGGTCCTTTTCCATCTTTGATTCCCCCAGAGGTTCTCCCCCCCGCGAGTAACTTGTGTTCGTATTTCTGACACCCAAGTGCATTACCTTACATTTTTCAACATTAAACCTCCTTTGCCATGTAGTTGCTCATCCCATTATTTTGTTCAGGTCTTCTTGAAAGGTTTCCACGTCCTGTGAAGAAGATGTTGCCCTGCATAGCTTAGTATTGTCTGCAAATACTGTAATTTTGCTGGTCATGCCATCCTCCAGATTGTTTATGAATAAATTACACAGAATTGGTCCAGGACAGATCCTTGGAGGACTCCACTTTCCACACCCCGACCAATCCGAGTACTCCCCATTTATCACCACCCTCTGGACTCGCCAATGAAGCCATTTTTTAATCTAATTGACCTATGGTCACTGTTTCCTAAGTTGCCCCTTTTTTCTAAATCCCCAATCAGGTCTGTATTATTTGCAATTAGTAGGTCTAGTAATGCACTGTTTCTCATTGGTACATCTGACCTATGAAGTTGTCCTGCAAAACATTTAGGAAATGGCGAGCCTTAGACGAATGTGCGGCTCCTTCTGCCCAGTCCATATCTGGATAATTAAAATCCCCCATTATAATGACATTTCCCATCCTTGCTGCCATTCCAAGCTGTGATAGGAGGTCCGCCTCCCCCTCCTCCCTCTGGTTGGGGGGCCTATAGCATAAGCCCAATATTACTTTTCCCTTAGTATCTTCCCTTTGAAGCTCTACCCATAGGGATTCCACCTCTTCCCTAGCTCCATTAGTGACATCGTCCCTCATATTCACTTGCATAACGTTCTTGATATACAGGAATACCCCTCCCCCTTTTTTAACCTCCTTATCTCTGCTATAAAGGGAATACCCCTGAATTGTTGCCAGCCAATCATGAGAGCTTCTGAAATTCCCACAAAATCAAAATCCTCCTCATACTTTAGCAGCTCCAGTTCTCCTATCTTGTTAGCCTGGACCCCCCCATCACCTAGTTTAAAACTCTCTAACTTTTTAGCAATCTTCTCTCCCAATACAGCTGCACCCTCCCCATTTAGGTGCAGTCTGTCACTTCTAAAGATTGGGTAACCGACTGGGAAGTTGGCCCAGTTCCCCAGGAACCCGAAACCTCTCCTTTCTACACCAGTTCCTCAACCACTTGTTAACTTCCCCTATCTCCCGCTGCCTCTCTGGCATGGCTCGAGGTACAGGTAGTATTTCCGAGAATACTACCTTGGAGATACTACTCCTCAATTTAGCTCAAAGTCCCTGAAATCGTTTTTTGGGACTCTCCACCATACTCTAAATTTGTCATCGGTACCCACGTGTACTATGACAGCTGGGTCCTCCCGAGCCCCACTCAAAAATCTGTCCACAAGATCCGTGATACATTTACATAATGTCCGGGAGGCCAACAAGGAGAGGCAGACGTTCCCATGCCAATGTGAGGGGGCCAGCAGCGTATGTGTCCACAGGCAAAAGTAGACTAGGGATGATCGAACTTTTGAAAAGTTCGGTTCGACCAGAACACCCGAACTTCCCGAAAGTTCGGCCCGGATTTCAGAACCCCATTGAAATCATTTTTTTGGGAATTTTTTGGGCGTCTTTGGAGGCAGGCATAAAATCTGAACTTCTGTATAGGGGTATATACACACACACACATATATGTATTTATACACATACACACATATAGGTGTGATAGGAGCGTAGCCCTATGCCTGCAAATTATTTCATTAGCGCAGGCATAGGGTTCTGCTACTTTCACACCTATATATGTGTATGTGTATATATACATACATGTGTGTGTGTGTGTATATATATCCCTACACAGAAGTTCAGATGTCATGCCTGCCTCCAAAGACGCCCAAAAAATGCCCAAAAAAACACCTGCAACAAAAACGCCCAGGTGTGTTGTTGCAGGCGTTTTTTTGGGGCATTTTTTGGGCGTCTTTGGAGGCAGGCATAACATCTGAACTTCTGTATAGGGGTATATATACACACACACTTATATGTATTTATACACATACACACATATAGGTGTGATAGGAGCGTAGGCCCTACGCCTGCAAATTATTTCATTAGCGCAGGCATAGGGTTCTGCTACTTTCACACCTATATATGTGTATGTGTATATATACATACATGTGTGTGTGTATATATACCCCTACACAGAAGTTCAGATGTCATGCCTGCCTCCAAAGACGTCCACAAAAAAGCCCAATAAACGCCTGCAACAAAAATGGCCAGGTTTGAAAGTAGCAAAGCCAATATCCTGCTCTACTGCAATTCTAATAGAAACAATCTTTTTTCTATGGCGGTCACCCTGACATGGAAGGGTTTGGTCACCCTGCCATAGCAGTCAGAGTCAGTTAACCCTACACTACACTACGGTCCCCCTGACACTTAACACTTTCCATACAGAAACTAGATTATTAAATATAACTATAGTGGAAAAAAGTACCCTAACTACACTAGATATCCCTTTCCTCACACTAATAATTGCTAAATGACACTTTGAAGCAGGAGTAACAGAACTGCTTCCACTCTCTTCCACAGCCCTATATTACAATGCTAGAGATTTGGCAGGGCTATGTTATATACTGGGGGGTGTATTCACTACTGATTTGCCTCTGGACCCCCTAGTCACTCCAATCACATTCCTAGCATCCTCCTGCCCCCTCAATTGGCTTTTCCTGATGGTTCTGGTCCAATCACGGGCTTTTAAAGCCCAGTTCCTGTCCCATTGCATTTTGGTTGGTTTTGGTTGCTGAATTCCGAACTTTTTCAGCAAAAAGTTTGAAATTCGGCCGAATTTCGAACAGTCAATGTTCGGGTCGAACCGATGGTCGACCCAAACCGTTCGATCATCCCTAAAGTAGACGTGGTCTGTCCTCAGGCAGGGCACCATTTCCTCTGTTTAGTGATGTTGCCCGTGCTATCTAGCTACAGCATGCAGAGGAGGTGGTGGACTGGCTTACTAAACCATCCTCATCCTCATCTTCTATCACCCAAGCAGAGACTAGTGCACAGTCCACCGAAGCTGCCAGAGGAGCTTATTCTGCCTCCTTGTCCACAGCTACTCCTGACAAAGCCCCAGCATCATGCATGGAGGAGTCAGCTGAATTATTTGAGCACAGCGTCAGCCACTTGCTTTTGGACTATGCACAGCCATTACTTGATTCAGATGCTGGTTTTGAGGTTGAGGAAGGAAGTAACATAAGCCTATAGAGAGGGCATAGCACTGATAAACAACAAATTGGCAGTCTCTCTAATCTTGTTCCGATTGCACTAAGCCGTTGTTTAGAAAATAAAGAAAGCTTGCAGGGAAAATCAATTTCAATGTCATATTTTTCTTTATATATGTCAGCTTTGCTGCAGAAGGTTCAATACAGGGTACAGATGCTCCACTTTACAGGCAGACTAAGGGGACCCCTCAGGCACTATATTTAAGCAGACTTTTCATTTTTATTATTTCTCTTTAAGCATTAGTAAATCACTTTTTACAAAACATTTTTTTTTATTTATACATGTTACCAGTGCAATACCTAGACCCCCATACCCTGTGTATGCTCAATAACTTGCATATAAGCGTTCAAAATGGGCACTTTTGATTTTTCCAGTTCGAGTCCCATAGATTTCAATGGGGTTTTTTGTTCGGTTCCGAACTTTTGTGATGTTCAAAAGTTCTGTCTTGAACCGAACAAGGGGTCGTTTGGCCCATCTCTACTTGTATTTACAGTTCCTTGTGCTGGAAAGATCTCTGGCTTCCAGCTAATATTCTATTGTGGTCATTTATCTTTTTGGGCAACTTGCAATGGGATACAATCAGCATGCTTGATGAGTCAGAACTGCATATTACTTCCAGTTCTGGCGCCGTATGGAGTAACTGACTCTCGCCAGGCTCCCGCGACCCTCACCTCCACATCAGCTTATAAAGTCGCCCTATCTCCCTGGTATCAGCCAGCGGACCCACGGATCATTATTCACGATCAGCATGGATAAATTCTTGGACAAAACGGGCACCCACCCGCCATACAGACAGCGAACTTTGGACCCCACAGATACAGTCACACTTTCCGTCATGGCGGGGGCCCCAGATATGGAGGTTAGTGCCGCCCCCTCCTCTCTCCCTCCACAGCCAAGGGCCAAGAATATGGAGCTTATAGCTCAGGCAGTGGTGGCTCTCCTAGCTCCGACAATAGCTGCATCAGTGGAGAGGGCAGTGCAGACTGGCATGTCCCAGATCAGGAAGGAGCAAGGGGAACATAAAGCCAGACTAAATGAGGCTGAGCAAAGGATCTCTACTGTGGAGGATGAGCTGTACCAAGCCCAGGCCTCAGAAATCTCTCAGGATAAAAACATGCAGCTCCTTGTTGAAAAGCTAGAGGACCTTGAAAATAGGTTGATGAGAAGCAATCTGCGCTTTAAAGGAGTACCTGAGTCACTACAGATGTATGCCATCATGGACTTCTGCGCATCACGTATACCTGCAGCTCTAGGCCTCCGTGCTCCATGTACGGTCGAGCGTGCCCACTGCCTGGGAGCCCCATCCTCGGAACACACCTCTCCTCGACCCATCATCGCCAAGTATCTGAATTATGCAAATAAATCTACTATACGACAAAAATATAGGCAGGCTGGGCTGCTGCAAATAGATGGTGTCAAAATCTTAATATTCGCCGACTATTCAGTGGAAGTGTCAAAAAAGCGAAAAGCCTTTCAACAGATATGCTCAGAACTCTTCCACCGCCACATTTAATTTACCCTGGCTTTCCCCGCCACACTCAGGCTGAAGTCACCGAATGGTGATCAACTTTCCTTTCAGGATCCTTCAGAAGCCGAATCATTCCTTTGCTCTATCAGCCCAGACAACTCGGTCTACGCAGCTGCCAGATCCCAAACTGCTCCTCGCTTGCTGGATCAGCAAAGCTCGAGAAAAGATCCACCAAAATGTCTAAAATCCTCCGACCCCTCCAGCAGATCCAGACCGTGCTGACTATAACATCTTGGACATCTACTCCTACCGTTTAACGCATGGGGGACTGTCTAATTACATTTGGGTCAGTAGTCTTTTAACAACATGCTGTTTATATTACCATGTATTGGTCTCATGTCTTTGAATATACATTGTTAGATGTCGATTTTTTCTCACACTGACATGGGCATCACAGTGGGTGAGCTGGTTTTCTCTGGGAGCTGGTCTGATGCTGTGATCCCATGCGGAAAAAAGTGAAGTCCCTTTGCTTCTTGGTTATTTGTCTTAACCTGTTCTTTTGTTTGTTTACTTTACGTTTTACCCCCCATCACACCTCCTTTTAAATAACTACCTCCTTTTATCCAAGGTCTTACCCTCAGCGACCTTATTCAAGCCACCCTCCAACCTTCAAGCTAGACACTTGCTGTACCATGTTCGGGAGACATACACAAGATTACTACTCTGCTTCATACCTCTCCCCACCATAGCCCCTCCATAAGAGTGACATTGTGGAACGTAAAAGGTCTTAGATCTCCCATAAAAAGACTTACGGTTCTATGTCCCCTCAAACGGTTGAAGTCCAACATTGCCCTTTTACAAGAAACACACCTTACAGCCTCAGACTTTCATCGCATGAAAAAACTGTGCGTAGGCTCTGTCTTTGGCTTCAACGCTATTGGTCGGAAAGCTGGAGTCCTCATTCTGATCCACAAATGCCTTCCTCACAAAGTAGTAGAGGCAATCTCTGATTTACATGGATAGGTTATTTCGGTCCATCTTCACCTAGACCACAATGACCTGATAATACCGTGTGCCTACGCCCCCAGAAGCAAACTCTTCAACAAGACCTGTCCACCAGACTTCTAAAATTCCCCCCCACCCCTCATATAGTTGGAGGTGATTTCAATGAGGTGATGCATCCTTTGGATGATAGATCATCCCCTAAGCGGTACCAAAACCCCCAACCAGACCATCCTTTTGGAGACGATAGAATCCTTAAACGTTACTGACATATGGAGTATGTTTCACCCCACAGACAGAGAATATCCATTTTTACTCCCCCCCCCCCCCCCCCCAACGTCTTTACTAGGATAGACTATGTCTTTGGTACAGACCCCACCATACGGTCTATATCAGGGGCAGAAATTCATTCATCACATAGCAATATCTGATCATGCCCCAGTATCGGTTTCATTTATAGACTCTGCCCCTCAAACAAACTCACGTTTATGGCGTTTCCCATCATTCCTCTATAATATAAATAAAGGTGCATATAAAATTTGCAATGTTGAAATAAAGCAGACTAAAACGCACTAGCAGCGCTTGAATAAAGTGCAATCCAATATGCTAGGAGATAAAGTCAATGCAGTTCATGCATAGTGCCCGAAGGGTGTCCACTGACGACAGTCCTAAGCACACAAAAGTCCTTTGTCTTTCACCACACCAGACCCTCCACCACACCAGGCTGCTCACCCTTATGGAAATGCACTCACCAGAACTCTAGTAAAAAAGAGCCCAACACATAAGCCGATCCCCAGCTGCAAGTAGATGTCCAGATATCCCCAGATAAGGAAGTATTTTTAGTGACTGCTGAAGTGTCTCGTTGTACACCGTTATCCAACACGAGGACACCTTGTTAGCCCTCAATTGGGCCTTTTGCAGTAGAACCGACCTCCCTGACCCCAGAAAAGATTTTTGAAGTGTGCACTTGAGTTTTGTTTAGCACATAACTATTTTTGGTTTAAAAACCAACCTTTTCATGGGCAAATGGGAGGATCGGTTCATCTATGCCCGTGGTAAGAATGAGTTAAAATGATACCGAAGGTATATTGATGACTTATTCTTTATATGGGAGGGCTCTGAGAACAGCTTGAGAGAATTTGCGGATTCACTCAACTCCAATACAAATAATATCAAACTGGAGTTCAGTTGGAGCCATGAGTCGATCCATTATTTGGATGTAGAGGTGATGTTGAATAATGGAGCATTGGAAACTTGGGTATACTTTAAACCCACTGACCGCAATGGGTATCTTCCCATTTACAGCGGTCATCACCACCGCTGGTTGCAGAACATCCCAAAGGGGCAGTTTCTGCGAGTCAGGAGAAATTGTTCCTCTGACATGGATTTTCTGTCTCAATCCCAAGTTCTCCAACAACGTTTCCTGGAGAAAGGATATGACAGTCGGGTACTTGATGAAAACATCTCAGATGTCTTGGGCATTTCCCAGCAGGAATGCCTAGCAGAAACTGTGAGACCAGTGGATAAGAAACAGGAGTGGAGTTTCCTAACACAGTACAACTCCCAATACAGAGAGGTGGAGGATATTATCAAGAAGCACTGGGGTGTACTGAGTTTGGATAGGATTTTGGGTAGTACTATTCCATCTAAACCCACCTTTGTGTATAAGAAAGCTCCTACTTTCGGTGATCAATTAGTGTGTAAGGTTCTAGACCCTCCTACCCAACCCACAATGTTTTGGGACAATCGAACTGGGTTCTATGCCTGTCGTCGGTGCAAGACATGCAGACAAGTGCGTACGCATCTACGTGGCTTTTCGTCTTTTTGCTCTTCCGCTAATGGTGAAGTTTTTGATATTAAAGACCTTATCACATGCCACACCACCCATGTGGTGTATGGCATGGAATGCCCGTGTGGGCTTATTTACATCGGAAGAACAAAGAGAACGATTGCAATAAGAATTTCCGAACATATTGCAAATATTCGGAAGGGTTTTAAGGACCATAACGTCTCTCTACACTTTAAGGAACATCATAATCAAGACCCCTCTGATCTAAAATTTTGGGGTATTGAGCATGTTAACCCTGTTTGGAGGGGCTCCAATAGGCTGAGAGAACTGTCTAAGCATGAAACGCATTGGATTTTTTTGACAGATTCTCTGTATCCTAAGGGGTTAAACGTTGACCTTGACATCAACTGTTTCATCAGTGATTATTGATGTTTCCTTTTATTTGGTTTTTCTTCCCTTGTTCTGTATTTTAGTATTTTAGTATTTTAGTATTTTAGTATTTTAATGTGACTATATGTTAGGGATGCATCTCTTTTATAATGTATATTTTAGAGTGTGTCATTTTAAATGCATTATGTGTTTATTCAAAGGTGGTATTCAATGAGTAATATCGAGCCGCCTATAAATGCTTTTTTTTTCACATGTAAAGGCTGCATGATCTGCCTATGATCCGACTGTTTGAACGCTCGCTGCATATGTGTCCTCGGACACCGGAAGCGGCAAGTAAACCTGATCGGAGACGGCGGTGACGCCAAGTATGGGCGGAAGTCAGCAATACATGGTAAGACTCGCAGAGTGGGCGGAAGTGACGACTAGAGCGGAGCGTTCCGCGTCATACGGCTAATTGGTGCCACCGCCCCCTCTGGCGCTGTCAAATAGCAGTGACCATACCCGCGTGGCCACGCCCTCTGTTGAAGTCACTTGCTGACGAAACGCGTCAGGGCGTGGTCACGCGGTCACGAGGTACGACCAACGTCAGACGCCGGAACCCGGAGGTTCGCTTTAGCCCGGTACCAGCGGCGAACTACCAGTACGGGGATCGGCTGCAGGACGCAGGTTAGCCTCATTTCAACTTTTTCTATGCTTGTATTGTACTATGACATGTAAGTGCAATTGCTACAGGGGATTGTCTTTGCTGGGGAAATAAAGAGGTTTTTAGCCAAACGGTACTGCTCTATGAGACCTATTATTTCCACATGTACCACCATTGAATTTTGGGAACGTACTCCTGGTTTGCCATACATACCGATCGGACTGAGATCCATCAGGTGCCTTGTCTGGAGTCAGTTGGGTCCTGTACAGTGGGGATCGGAGGATCTACTTGCAGCTGGGGATCGGCTTATGTGTTGGGCTCTTTTTTACTAGAGTTCTGGTGAGTGCATTTCCATAAGGGTGAGCACCCTGGTGTGGTGGAGGGTCCGGTGTGGTGAAAGACAAAGGACTTTTGTGTGCTTAGGACTGTCGTCAGTGGACACCCTTCGGGCACTATGCATGAACTGCATTGACTTTATCTCCTAGCATATTGGATTGCACTTTATTCAAGCGCTGCTAGTGCGTTTTAGTCTGCTTTATTTCAACATTGCAAATTTTATATGCACCTTTATTTATATGATTCTATGTTATAGCAGCAGCTTATGTGGTTTCACATTGTATTTTAACCTTTTATGCAAGCGCCGGTTGAGCAGGTTTTAGTCCCCCGGTTTTATCTTCACTTGCTCCTTGTCTACATTCCTCTATAATAACTCAGATTTTCAATCCAGTATGGAGACTGCATGGGAGGAATTCCTGTCTGCCAACTCCCCAAATATGGACAATCCCAACCTGCTTTGGGAGGCTGGTAAAGCCTTTATTAGGGGTTGATTATTTCCTATGCAGCCTCTTTTAAAAAGCATATATTACAGGAATTCAAAATAGTCAGCACTTAACTTAAGATCGCTCAGCTTTCCTTCTGTTTACAAAATACCCCAGAAAACAGGGCAGTTTGGTATACTGACAAACATGTGTTTAATACATGGGATGAGAAACTATAATTGCTTCAATGTGCCACAAATTTGGCAATAAACCAGGTAAACTTTTAGCCAGACTCTGTAGAGAGCCTTATCGTCCTACCAACATCACCGCGCTTCGAGAGTCGACCTGGCCGCACTAACTCCGCTCCCTTAGAAGTAAACAGAGTAATGCATCAATATTACTCATCCCTATATGCACAGGATCCTATAGACAACCACACTGCTTCGGACTTCCTGGATAAGATCGCCCTACCGACAATTACCTCCGCTCAACTTGAAACCCTCAATGCCCCAATTGCCCCCTCTGAAATCACCTGGGCAATAAAACACTTAGCTCCCAATAAAGCACCAGGCCCAGACGGGTTTACAGGGGAATTCTACAAAACGCTCCAAAGCAAAGTCAGACCTGTACTGCATAAAGTATATCAAACTATCTGGCAAGGGGGTCCATACTTACCCACAGGTAACCAAGCAATTATAAAACCGCTTTTAAAGAAATAGAAAGATCCTTTGGAACCAAGTACTTATAGACCCATAAACCTCAATGTCAAAATTCTTTCAAAAATTACAGCAACAAGACTGGCCAAGATCCTCCCTTTGTTAATACATCCCGTTCAATCAGGCTTTATAAAAGGCAGAACCGCCACTCTAAATCTCTGCAAGGTCATGATGGTTTTAGAACACGTTAAAATCAACCTGAGAGGAGAATTTGCCATAATCACCCTAGACCCTGAAAAATCATTTGATAATGTCAGCTTTCAATAGCTCTCTATGGTTATATCAAAAATGGGCTTTGCGGGTCCCTTATGCCATTTATATGCAGCCATGTATGCCAACCCAACAGCCAGAGTAATGACATTAGGGCTCCTTACAGAAGATATTCGTCTTCATAAGAGAACCAGGCAGGGCCCCCTTTTTCCTTTACTTTTCAAGCTAGCCTTGAAACCCCTTTCCAGATCTTTGATTGAAAAAGCCCCCCTACAGGGAATACGTATAGGTAAAACAGAAATAGGCTCTGCTCATTTTGCTGATGATATTCTCATCTTCATGCAAAACCCCCACTCCAACATGATCTCCATCAAAACCATCTTCAACTAATTCCAAATGTGCTCTGGGCTCCGTATAAATTACGATAAAAGCAAAATACTCCCCATAGGAAGAACTTCATACCCATCATGGCTAAATACATCTCCATTTTCCCTCGCCAACTCCCATAGGAATAAAGATAGGAAAGATTCCTTCTTCCCTCTACACTTTAAACTATCCCCCTTTATTCAAGAAAATTATCCAGGAGCTTGAAAACTGGGGGGACCTGCCTCTGTCGCTTCTGGGGAGATGTAATTGTTTTAAAATGGTCAGTTTTGCTTGTCTGCTATACCCCCTACAAACTTTGCCAATCCTCCTGAGACATAAAGACATCCAATTGCTAAACAAAGCATTAACACAGTTTATTTGGCATAAGAAACACCCTCATATTGCACTTTCCAAACTTTATTTCCCCAGGAGTGAGGGGGGCATAAGTCTCCCTAATATAGGGGTTTAGCATGTATATTACGGTCGGGTCTTGATTGGCTACAGAAAGCCTCTGGATACTCCAATTACCATTTAGAGTCTGAGATGGTATATCCATACTCCTTGGAGGCCCTTTTGCATTCCAAGTGGAAGGCTCTCAAACAAGATTTGCAACACAACATCCTCCTAAGGGATAATATCGTTGCTTGGAGAGAAACACGTTGAGAAAAAAGTTGAAACTTCCCCCTTCCATATCCACCATTTACCCATTCAAGGGAACCCCATGTTCCCACTTGGTTTGGATCACCATGCCTTCTCCATATGGTATACACGAGGCTTCACAAAATTCTCCTCCCTTTTTAACACAAGCTCAGGCATCCCTCACACCTTTTCGGAAAAAACTGAAGCCTACGATATCCCTTGTTTGCATGTCCTACATTATGGTCAATGTATTACCTTTGCCCCCTCTCAATGTATGGACAAGTTTAAACGCTTCCAACCCTCAATCCTGGATCTCCTCCTGGAACAAAAAAATTATTCCATTTCAAATATATACAAGTCCTTGATAAACAAGTTCACCCCTGACCTAGCATCCTCCTCATTGTCAAATTGGAGCAATGACTTCCCTGTCTCAGATATAGTGCCAAAAATCCTCTAAGGTTACAACGCTATCACTTATCTGGTTCCAAATGAACAATGGAGAGAGACCCAAATGAAAATTATTCATAGGGCATAATTCCTTTTCTAAAGAGCAAGGATAATCCACAATCTTCCCTATGCCCCCAATGTGCTCAACCAAGACCCTCTCTATCGCATCGTTTATGGTCATGCAAACAAATATCAATCTATTGGAACCAAATTTTGTCGTTCATATATGGAATAGCTTTTCTGCAACTCCCAAAAGACCCACTCATTCTACTATTTGGCTATTGGGACTATCGACAACCAGGCATCTTCTTAAACAATGCCCATGCCTACAAATATAAACCCTGGATCCAAATCTGTCTATTAGTGGCCAGAAGAGCCATACTAAAGAACTGGATCACCCCCTCCTGTCCGAAAGTGTCTCAAATTAAAAAAGAACTCAGAATATTACTTGGAAAGGAAAAATTGACAACGGACTTCAATCGTACATCCACCAGAACAAAATTTTATAAACGATGGGAACTTTTTATCAAGGCGATTTCACCCAATCGAGAATCCACCTCATTTGAGAAACCTTTCTCCTTCCTGCATGACCTGCAAAGTGTTTATAATCGAGTGGATGTCTTACACCGACCCAGATAAATTCCCTTACTCATTACCAACTAGAAGCACTCAGGGAACTATTGTGTCTGACAGCTATATAATCTGGCTAGCACTGAATGGTAGATATGTATCCCCCCCCCCTATGATTTTATTATTGTTATATTTTCAGTCCTGTATATTGTAAAATGTAAAGTTATAAGTGGCAATTCTCTTGCCACTATGCAATGTCTCTGTATTTTTATCTTTTCAATAAATTCTTTTGGGGAAAAAAAAAAAAACTGCATATTAAATATCTAACAAAACTAACATGGACTGGGGACCCCTAACCAAAAAGTAACAACATAACATAGCACAGATTACCAGCTATGTGCCATCAAGTGTTCTCCATAGCATATTGCAGAAAACATTATTTCTTTCCTGAATTGACTACTGTAACACCCTACTAACTGCATCTTGGCTTAGCATAAAAAGTTCCTCTTCAGTTAGTCCAGATTGAACGCAGCTGCTAGAACAATCTTTGTTTCCCATACTCTGCTGGTCTTTGCCAAACACTTCACTAGCTCACACTTTTATATAGAATAAAAATATAAAATTCTGATACTTCCTATATAATATATAGAAAAGTATTTTAATGCTGTGCCGTCTTAAGTCTCCAACATGTGCCTCCAATATACTAATACACTACAATTCAGTACCAATCCCCCCAGATATTTTTCATGCTACCACAATGGGAAACCTTCACTGCCTCCAAACAATAAGAATTTGCTCTAAACTTTAAAGTAACAAATGTGCCCCAAATTGCAGATTTCCTAATCATTAAGACATCCTAGTGTTAATCATAACTGCTTAGTCTCTAGATGCCCATCTTTACTTGTTTTCATTATTTCTTTAGTCACTGTACACCTTATACAGTAGCAGTGTTACCCTGTGTGATTAACATTTGCCCCCTCTGCACTTTGTTACTGTCATTGCAAACAGTCTGGCGAGGCGATTGGTTCATGCATCATTAACACTAAATTAAATTTGATAATTAGATTTGGCTCATCTTTTGTACAAATAACACATACTTAATATCTCACATCCCCATAGTAATCTCTTATAGACATTGAACTCCAACCTTTTGTAATATATTTTCTGCTGCACTATGTTAATTATTGTGCTTTCATTTGTGCTGTGCTGTGGAATATGTTGGTGCCATGTAAGTAAAAATGATAAAATAGTAGTATATGAGGAGATTCTAAGGCTACATGTACACTAGCCTACCCTGACCGTGACCGTGGCAAAAGGCAAAATGCAACTTAAGCGCAAAATGTGTCTTTTTGCCTACATTCCAATTCTTCTGCATTCAGATGGAGGTTTACCTAAACATGTACTCTGCAAGAGCAGTTCCTCCAGAGCTTAGTAAATGGGGTAAAGCTTCACTTTGCAAAGAATACCCAATCACGTGCAAGGAAAATAAAAAAATAAAAAAACCTGCATTTTTGTTTGCACATGATTGGATGATGAAAGTCAGCAGAGCTTCTGCTATGGAGCAACTACACTTGCAGAGTGCAATTGCACTTTGCAAGGTGCACAGTCTATTTGCCTTTAGGTAATCAACCCCATAGGCTTCTACGCAGTGGAGTTGGGTTTGGGAACGTTGTCAAAAAAATGCCAAAAGCTCCTAAACTTAAGTTTCTGTTCTACCAGTGTACATGAAGCCTAAAACTTCCATAATCGTGCAAAAGAAGCTAAGTGATTATAAAAGCATAGGTGATATTTTAGTTTAAATCAGCTAAATATAGTCCAAGTGCATGAATACAAAAGGTGTGCAAGGCCTTATGGTTCATTTTCCTAAAAGAGAAGTATGGGTTACTTAAAAAAAAAAGAAAAAAGAAAATTATATTCCCTAAGTGGATGCAGCATCGATCCAATGCTGCATCTGTCTCCTGCTGCTTCTAAGACTGAGAACTGAGCGATCAAAGACAGCTGATAGCTTTTGGTTCTCAGTCTTCATTGAGCAGAGAGCCGGTAACTGTCAGTCACTACCGGGCTGTGTAGGGCAAAGGAGGTGCTAATTTAGTCTCCCAATGGCTCACTGAGAAATTGAGCTAGCTGCCAATCCAAGCATCTGGGTGGATCCTGACTAGAAAGTTGGGAATGATCCACAGCCTGGAACGGCTGAGTGGCGTCAGCTGACAGTGGTCTTTAGGCCTCTGTTGGCTAAAAATGGGTCACAGGAGTGCAGACGTTTTAAGATATTTTTATTGAAAAGCAACAATTTGTACAAACAAAGTGAACATTACATTGAGGCAGCAATAGGATGTACGTTTCGTCACAAAATCGTAATGCATTTTAAACCTTATGGGTCCAAAAGTTCACATAGATAAGGGCATTAAACGGGAAATACAGACTACAGGACCTAGGGGAAGAAGAGTGCGAGGAGAGAAATAGGTTGAAACATTCTCGCATGGGACGGGAGGAGAACATTAACCATCAAACATCAA
The DNA here is from genome assembly GCF_965119305.1 of Pelophylax lessonae. Taxonomy (NCBI): domain Eukaryota; kingdom Metazoa; phylum Chordata; class Amphibia; order Anura; family Ranidae; genus Pelophylax; species Pelophylax lessonae. The sequence goes on from NC_138772.1 coordinate 472,225,113, forward strand.
AAAGACTGATTTGGATGACTCTGTGCTGGCCACTTATCATACCATGAGCTACAGTAGCGGTGTTAGGGGTGTTGAGGGGTGGGGGTGGAAGGAAAATAGGGGGGGGGGCATGGGGGAGTGATTTGGAATACGTCCATGAGATTCAGAATGGGGTGAGGGGAAAAAGGCTAAATTATGTTCCCTGAGACTGATGAGAATGTATGTCTAGACCTTCAGACTGCCCAAGGTGTTTGCAATAGAGGCTTGCAGATACCATTTGGTATACTGGAATGAAGACATCAAAGTCTTTCTTTCTGCTTCCTGGAGTTTTCGCTCAATGAATGATCGCCATCTAGCAAAAATTTTTTTCGTGGAGGTAAATTTCCTGGTCTCCAAGTCGGTCTTTTCCGTATAGAGTAGGGCTTTCAAGTCATTGCATACCATAGAGATTGTGGGAGGGGTGTTAGAGATCCAGGTTTTTAATATGACTTTCCTTGCCGCCAGGGCGCAAAGGTAAGCCCACTGAGGTGTCGGTGTGGTCGACCTGTTATGTGATCCTGTAGTTGGGTTCGGAGCTTCACAACCGAAAAGCAGAAAATGAGGAGACTTTTCCAGACGAATGTCCAGGACGGAATGGATAAAGTCTAACACAAGGTCCCAAAATATTGAGATTACCTGACAGTGCCAAAATCTGTGTGCCAAGGTCGGCCTGTGTTCATTGCACTTGGGGCAAATAGCATTAGTACCCGGGTTAGTCGTGTAAAAGGCTGGTATGAAAGCCCTGTGGATCAACCTGAACTGAGTTTCTCTCCATGTTTCAGCTAGTACATATTTTCTTAATTTTAGGTAGCCGTTCAAAATGTTCTGCGCCAGGTCAGTTTTAGGAAAGTCAGAGCCCCACTTGTCGAACAACGTTTCCACAGTAATCCTATTTGTGTGTATTACCAGCTGGTCATAGATGAGAGAGATGGAATATTGTTTCCGATGGATTAATTCCTCCACTAGTGTTTTCTGAAAACTCTTTGAAAGATTAAGAGAGCAAGATTTAATGAAGGAAACTGTTTGGTGGTAATAGAAAAGATGAGATTGTGGCAGGTTGAATTCCGCAGCCAGCTCTGAAAATGATTTGATGGAACAGTCGGACGCCCGGATAAAAGAGTAGACTACGGTGAGACCTTTGCGTGCCCACAGTTGGTACGGAGCATAATCTCCAGATTGGGGGAAGGATGGATTACCATGAACCGGCAGGTGTTTTGAAATATTGTACGGAACTCCAAGGTGTTTCCTTATTTCTCTCCATGCGATTAAGGTATCACGAATGAGTAGATGGTGCCGGAGAGATTCGGGGAGAGATTGCAGTTTACTATGGAGTATGCCAGAAAGGTTTAACGGTCGAGCTACGTTAGCTTCAAGCACATAGTTGGAAAAGATGGAGGACTCAGTAATCCAGTCCAGGCCATAGCGTAGAAGGCATGCTAAATTCTAAAGTCTGATGTTGGGTAGGCCAGCTCCCCCCTCGTTCCTCGGAAGGTGCAGTTTGGCGATGGAGATGCGAGGTCTTTTCTTGTTCCAAAGAAATGAGGCTATGGCTCTGTTTAGTGTGCGGACATCCTTATGTGTAAGGAGAATGGGGATCGTTTGAAGAGGGTATAGCAAGCGTGGAAAGCTAACCATTTTAGGAGTGCAGACGAACTGCATGTCTGTGATTCATGGGAGAAGTAGGGCCAAAATACTTTGACTCTACTTCTCCTTTAAGGACTAGTCTACTTTAGCGTTAGAGGATCGAGGATCGCTATTAAAAGGGCACTTGAAAGGTGGTGAGGAGGTGTTAGGGTGCCTCCTCACCAGTGTTAATTTTGGCAGCAAATTTCAATTTAGTTTTAGTCGTAGTCTTAGGACTAAAATGGCATTTTAGTTTTAGTCCCATTTTAGTCTTCTGCAAGTGTTTTAGTTTTAGTCGTATTTAGTCGACTAAAACTCCAGTACATTTTAGTCGACTAAAACGTCCTACATTTTAGTCAACTAAAACTCATTTTAGTCATCTATAATCGAATGGGAGTAGTTCAATTGTAATTTGTAATGCATTATTTAAACATTTCTCTACAATTTCCAAACTCATTATATACTACTGCTTAAGTGAAAAATCAAATATGTTATTATTTATGGTATTAAGCTTTGAGCATGCACTAGTACAGCACTACACAGACACAGAGTTAGTCATTAAGTCTTTATTTAGGTGAAACTGTTTTGCCAAGAATATTGCTTTTTTGACCAAAGGGGGTAACATAAAAATGTAAAAATGTAATAAAAATACAAAAAAATAAAAACTTTGCAGGCTCGTCGACTAGTGATGATGCCAGTCATGCAGTGCACATTTATATGAACTTTAACAGGTCAAGAAACTGAACAGAACACAATAAAACCTTTCAGCAGCTTTACCTGGAGTCAAAGGGGCTGGAGTAAAGTCATTTTCTCTGATGATTCATTCCCCTTTCTGATTGTTTGGGACATCCCAAAAAAACCTTGTCCAGAGACTCACTCCAGGGAAGAAAAAATAAGCATCAGCTCATGTCATCAGTCCTGTGTCATGCTCATGGCAACTGTACAGCATCCTGACACCTGAGGCCACTGTGGGGGGGGGGGGGGGGGTTGCTAAGTTCTCAGCCAACAAGGGAGTGTGCTCACTGCTCACTCATAATTTTGCCTAAGAACACAGCCATGAATAAAGAATGGTACAAAAACATCCTCAGAGAAGAGACTGGACAGTGCTGGAGCCTGGATGGTGGTCTCAGGTCTAAGGGATGGCCTGTAATCTAATGAACAGTGCTGGATGGTGGTCTCAGGTCTAAGGGATGGCCTGTAATGCCCTGGATGCCTGTGGTGGTCAGGTCAGACAGAGGAGGCCTGTAATGCTGCTGCACAGTGCTGGATGGTGGTCTCAGGTCTAAGGGATGGCCTGTAATGCACACAGTGCTGGATGGTGGTCTCAGGTCTAAGGGATGGCCTGTAATGCACAGTGCCCTGGATGCCTGCGGTGGTCAATGGAGGCCTGTAATGCTGCTGGACATGGACAGTGCTGGATGGATGGTGGTCTCAGGTGGTTTAGGGGATGGCCTGTATGCATTGCGCAGTGCCAGATGCCTGTGGTGGTCACTGGTCAGGTCAGAGAGGAGGCCTGTAATGCTGCGGCCTGCAGTGCACACAGCACAGTGCTGGATGGCGGATGCCAGTGGTCTGAGGGGACTCAGGGGAGGCAGTAATGGCTGGCCTGGCTGTTGTAACTCACTCAGTGGGTGCTCTGCTCTGGATGTGGTGGTGGGTGCCACTGCCTGGGTGGTCGTCTGCCGTGTGATGATGTGACGGAGTCGGGTCTGGAGTCCGGAGGCCTGGCTCTGGCTGTAGTGCTGCAGTGCTCTGGGGAGGTGACTGGTCTCGACTCTCTTGTAGTTATCACGTTGGACGTCACAGGGCACGTGACGCCAGATGCCACACAATTGCTTACTGGGAGCGGAAGCAGGCAGAGCTCCATGAAAACCGGAAGTTGGGTAAACGCCCCTGTCTCACATTCTCATTTAGTTTTCGTTCGTTAACAAAAACGGATTTGATTTTCGTCATAGTGGTCGTAATTTGACGAAAATGTGCTATACTTTGCGTTTCGTTTTCGTCACTTGAAAAATGCCGTTGACGAAATCAGTGACAAAAACGTTTTCATTGACAAAATTAACACTGCTCCTCACTGCCTCTTTTAACCCCTAAAAACCTAAACCACCACACTGCAAATACGTGCATTGCGAGGTGGTTGCAGCGATGCCCAAATTGGTTGCGTTCAGTAGGCAGTACTGTGGCTTAGTGCGACGAGGGGATAATGTTTGCCATACCCCAATGCAAAGCATCACAGCCATGATATGTGGAAACCCCTGTTTGCTGCATATGCCACTTTAGGAGGCGCAAATGGTGGGGTGGTAAAAATGCAGCTCAACTGCATTTTTTCACTGCCCCCAACCACAAGTGTAATTTAGGCCTAAGAAAGAAGCCAAATGCTCTAAAATAGGACTCTTGCATTCTGTGTGAAAACAGTGGTCTACCTGCAGAGGTCCAGCATGCCCTCCCATTGAGTTGGACCTATAGCTCTGTAATCAGCAAAACTGATGCTCTCTGCTAACTGGAGATCTAGTTCTGAATCAGTAGCGGGTCTGTCATGTACCTGGGTGTCCTTGAACTGAGAGGTTCCCGGTTTCACAGCCTACAGCCTTGCCTGTTGTGCCACAGGGAAGCTCTGGAGTCTTTGCAGTAATTTTCCAGCCTGATGCATTACTTTGGACTCACTAGTCCCACTTGCTGCCAACTGCGAACAATGTACAATTTAACCAGCCCATAAATAGCAGCACTTCCTGTTACTCAGTGCCCGTTTGTTTGGATTATCTCCCTGGGTGTGCTGTATGCTCTTTGACTGATTATCGTGTATGAACTTTTGCCTGAATTCTTGACTCATCTCCAGCCTGCCGATTCCATACTTCACCGCCAGCTTGTGTATGACCTCTGCCTGACTAACCATTCTTTGGATTTCGTTTATATACCGATTTGCCCGATCTGTTCCCGGCCCAATCTCCCTCGCCTGAATCCTCAGCACTCAAGCTCCACCTCGGACTTTACCACACAGGTAACTGACAGGGTCAGCCAGACCACTTCTTCCACACAGAGAGCAAGGGTCAGGCTTTTTTTCCTTTGGCCCAACTGTTCTCTTGTATTGTCACCCTGTCACACAGGCTTCCAATGGAAGCTAGAAGTGCCCATTTAAGTGAGTATTACATCACAATGTCTAAATTGTCCAATCAGAGAACACTTTGTATTCACTGAGAAAGGGCAAAGCCTTTCCTGAATGGTGCCTGTGCCAAGCAAGCAACCTCCTGTATTCACAATGCAGACGGGCAACCGCTTGGCATGGGCTCTGGAAGACAGTGGAGGTCACTGTAGTAGGGGTGTCTACTACAGTGATTTTCAGCTTACACAGGGATCTACCAGGTGTGGTATATGCATAGTTACATTGGTCCAAGTTCCAATACAGCTATGTAAAATAGTCCATACCTAAACTTCAGCTTTAAAGTTAGAGGACCTTCTGATTTTAGCACAGTTGCAGGGTTTCTGGGACAGCATGAGCCATTTATCTGGATAAGGAATACATACACTAATCTAACATCTCATTTACTTGTAGCCTGAGTCACTCTTTAACATCACTCTTTAGGAATGACACTACTGTTGTATGACATAAAGCAGAGTGCACAATTAGGTAACAATGACTTTGGAATCCCCACAGGAAAAAAAAAAAAAACATCACTATAATATGGAGGCAAGGGAGAGCAATTTTAAGCGATTTATTTTTTGTTTGTTAAAAGTAAATGTTTTCTTAACAGCTCACATACAGAGATGTTGGCTAACTCCCTATGTGTTAATTTCCAAAGACCTTACAAATACCATTTGCACTAAAAGTTGCAAACATAACAACAATATGGTAATGGGAGATAACACACAGCTAAAATTAGACATGCAAAAAACTATAACTTAGGAAAGCTGTTGTAAAACAGAGAGAACTTGGAACCAATCCAAATAAATGCATAGGATTGGCAGTGAGCTATTTAAGTCTTTCTGCTGGCTACAGAGTATTTATAAACCGTGGAAAGCTGTTTTATATTCCTATGCCTCCAGCAGATACAGTCTCATGAATCACTATTTGGGACTGCCTGCAGAGCCTGTACAGCATAAGAGCATCAACCAGTTCTAGAGCTATTCCTGGGAGAGAACTTCCCCTGTGTTAATGTACAGCAATTGCCTACTTAAAGTGAACCTGTCTCTGCGAATATCTTCATGATGTAATCCTAGAATTCATTAAAATTCCATAAGGTAATACATCACTGACCATCTGTTTATAATTTTATTAATTCATTCTACTTACATTCTAATGGCCTATGTTACTGTACCTCTCAACTTTCCAATCAATCGTTTGCCATGTCTCCTTATGGTAAGTGTATGATTTATACAGCTCTTACATGCCCCACTCTAATACCACAGATTAGTCTTTGAGATTGCACTTCTCAAAGTTTAAAAAATTAAAAACCACACTCCAAAAGATGACTATACAGGTCATTGCTCTGTACTGTCTGTAACATATGTTGGCATTTGTTGACAACCAGCTTCTGTCCTGAAAACTAGCATTTGATCTGTGCTTGCAGCCAATGGCTACAATGGCTGATTAGTGTATTCTGGTGGGGGGGGGGGGGTGCGTGCCCCTTTTCAGAATATAAAAGCACAGCAGAGAAGATCATTACATCAACTTAGCTTGTGTTGGTGCAAGGATCTGTCAGATTTTTTTTTTCAACCCGCTGGTTGAAGGAAAAAAAAACTATGTTTTTAAAGATCTAATCCTGTTAGCAGGCCCCCTAGTGGTCATCAGAAACCTCTCATGCTGGACTAGGGATAGCCTACTGAACCCTTGTAAATTACAAGGGAATTGCTGATTCTCCTACCTGTAGGGAAGGGTCCACAATGTTGTCCTTGTTCAGATGCAGTAGGCCCAAAACCTTGCAATAGTATTTAACTCCTCCTATATCTGGAACCACATTCCTGGGTTTCTTCCAAAATAATGAATATCCAGCCAGAACTTTGATTTCCAATGCTTTACTGAACTGCGAACATCATAATACATCTCAGCCTTGGGGTACACGTTCAACACATTAGAAGTACATTTTCTGCACAAGGGTTGGCAGCCAGCATTCAACTTCCTTCGCTCTGCTATTCCTCTTTTACATGCTGAAGATCATTGGCGGGCCAGATAAAGCCTGCCAAAGGGAAATTCTTGTGGCACTTTTCCTACCAAATGCAGGGGAATGCCAAATCGACTCTTTCGCCTCTGCCCCTTCTTTCACACTGGGAACAAGGCAATGTCCCACTCTAAAAGGAATGCTAACCCCTGCTTTACACTCCGGTTTTTAAAAGTATGCATCTGCTTGTCAATCTAATTAATAGTCAATGCTGCTTTATATGTGAGCACATATACCCCTCGGTTACCCCAAGGAAAGATCATCTGGTGGCGGTTTGTCACATGAGGAGCCTGAAGGGCAATTTCACCAATGAGCTCTTCTGATTTAATCTTTTCTTCAATTTCATTTGGGCCAGAAATTTGGTGCCACCATCACCCAAGGTGATGATTCACAGTGTTTTTCTTTATAGCAAGTGGTTGGCACCCTACCCTTGCAGTTCTTGGGTTTTTATTTTGGTTCCCTGAGAGGAACTAACTGTGTGGGGTTTCTTTCTTCTCCAGTCTAACAGCCGTTTTATCATGTTAAACATACCCTGTTGTGGGGGCGTGGCCGGCGCACAAGCATGATAAATGCTTAATCCACCAGCTCCTTGCTTTGGTCTGGGGTAACAGCGTCTCTCTGCAATTCTGCGGCTTACTTCTGCCTCGGAGCACTCCCACGCATCTCCCCTACCCAGACGGCATGTCACCTAAGTGCAAAGTGGAACGGCATCCACGAAAACAAACAGCTTTCATGTTCCCCCCAACTGAGAGGCGCAGCCAAGATGGCGCCACAGCTGTCTCATCCACGGACCTGACAGCGTCTCTCTCCCTCATGTAGCCTCCCTCAGGGATACACTCGCAGGCCACATCCGCAGATCCCTCCATCAGCAGGGTCAGCTCCCCTCCTTCCACTTCAGGCACTCCCTTAAACAGCAACCCAGTGAAAGCCAAAATGAAGATGGACTCCCCAGACATTAACACACAACATATGCTGGAGAAGGTGCTCAGGGGACCCAGCCAGACCCCATAGCCCCCTATCGCACAGCAGTACAGCCTTTCATTGATACAATTCTTATGGAGATGCACATGTCACTCAAAAGCTCTCTCCAGGCAGACATGTTCTCCCTTCTGTAAAAATTTGATCACAACATCCAGTCCATAGGGGACAGGGTCTCCCATACCGAAACCAACCTGGTAGAAGTGACCAACACAGTTAATGATCTTATTGATGCGCATGATGAGCATGTAGAAGACCATAAATGGATTAAAGATAAATTGACCGACATTGAAAACAGATCACTCCAAAATAATGTCAAGATTCGCAGCATACCTGAAACAGTGCAGAACACTGAGCTTGTCCCTTATGTGCATGGCATGATCAAAGCCTTACTGCCTGACCTGAAACACATTGAGTTGGTCATTGACCGTATCCACCGACTCCCCAAACCTCCCTTTTTGCCAGACTCAACACCCAGGGATTTGATTTTAGGCATCCCCTTTTTCCACGTGAAAGATCAGCTCATGCAAAAAGCAAGATCTCTTGGAACTCTGCCTGATCCTACAAATTTACGCAGACCTACCCCAACATACCCTGCACCGGCGTAGACAGCTTAACACTATTATGAAGGCTCTGCGCAACAATCACATCCAATACCAATGGGCAGCTCCTGCCAAACTAGCGATCACATATAATAGCACTAAGCACATGGTGTCGTCCCTTTAAGATGGATTGAACCTTCTCCAGAACTGGGTTATCATCAACGACCCTGCTATACCCACACCAACGGACCAAGGTGGGGAATCCGGTCGCTTGGATCAGCCTTTACCGCAACACTCAGGCAAGTTCCCGGCCTCGTTAGTGAGCAAACCATGGGCCCTCATTAGCTCCCACTACCCCACTCCATGCAAGCTGCACTCGTCTCATTAGAACTCTTTACCCCTCAGATTTTTATTTTTTTTTCCTTTTAGTCTGTTCTCTTCATTGGGACCACTGCTGTCCCTCGTGTAGGAAGAGACACAAAGCTCCTCTTCTTATCTTTTCGTCTTTTTTTTTTCTCTCTGTTCAGTGTTAGTTACCGGCACAGCGTTTTTTTTTTCGCCAGGTTGTTCTTAAGTACAGTTCTGAGTACAATGTCACTACTTTACCAGTTGCTATATCATTGAAAGACGCTACCAACTAGAACTCTTCTCTCGGATCACTAATACCAACAAGCCCTCTTGACCACTCTCCTTTCATCTGTTCAACTGACAGCATGACAATCAAAATTCTGACCATCAATGTTAAAGGCCTCAACCATACCGCAAAATGTTCTTCAGTGTGGAAATTAGCAGGGCATTCCAAATGTGATATCCTTTGTGTTCAGGAGACCCATTTCCACGCATCACACCAGCCATCTTGCACCAGCATGAATTTCACCAATATTTTTACAGCCAGCGCTCCAGCAAAGAAAAGGGGGATCCTTGTAGCCATCAAAAACGGTCTTGCTTTCCACCTCCTGCAATGCATTGCTGACCAGGAAGGAAGATACCTTATCCTGAATTGATCTATCAACGATGCCGCATATGACATTGTCATGTTTTATGCCCCTAATGTTCATCAGCTGCGCTTTCAGCACAAACTCCACAAAAAAGGTCAGCGCTGTGCAACAGGGGGCAACCATATGGTGCAGGGACTTTAATATTACCCCTGACCTCATTCTGGACTCCTACCTCCCTAAGACGTGAACCTTCTTTAGGCCCACTCCCCCCAGCTCTTCAGCTTTGTGATGTCTGGAGATGTCAACATGCAGAAGGAGGAGACTATACATTTTTCTCACCATGCCACAATTCTTACTCGCACATAGATCTCTTCCTTCTCGATTAATGCACCTTACAAACGGTATCGAACTCCACTATTCTCCCTACTACATGGTCGGATCAGCATAGAACACAACATCAGTTTCTCTCCCACATACCTCTGGCGATTGAACACTCGGATCTTACAAGCTCCTAAGTACGCACCTATCTTACGAGAACATCTCAAAAAATTTTTCTTATTGAATGAAAATTTGGTTACTGATAATGAAGTGCTCTGGACTTCTCGCAAAGAATTTATGATGGCGTTTTTTTCCAATTAGGTGCAAGGGATAGGAGACAGAGGACAAGCACATGGACAAAAATATAGCAGATATCCAAAACACTGACTGAGTGCAGTCTCGTACTACAAAGTATATGATACCAAGTAATTTATCTTGCCTTTAGGAATTCCTGGGGAACTGCAAACAATATTAGAGCTCACATATTCATATGTTTGGGCCAAAGGATCTACTGTATCTCTTACCTTGGCATAAAATTGACCAACTCAATAACACCACTATATCGTACTAATTTCATTCCCTTTCTAGACAACCTGCCAAAAGAAGTCCAACCTCTTGCTAAACTGACACTTTCCTGGTTGGGTAGGCTAGCAGCATTAAAAATGTTAAAGCTACCACAGTTATTGTATTTATTTAGATCACTCCCGATCCCTGTATCTTTTTTTTCCTCACTACCGACTACTGTACTCTTAGGCGCTTTGTATGGCAAAATAAGAAATCTAGATGTTCTCGTGCCATCCTATTGAAATAAAAACTGGCTGGAGGGACAGGTTTTGTAAATTTTAGAGATTACTACAATGCTGCTATATTAGCACAACTCAGAGCCTGGTTTACGCATGACACTCCCTGTCTTTGGTGTGACATTGAATCATGTCAAGTTTGGGGCCGTGATCTTAGCGTCTGGTTACTTCGCTCACCCAGGGTTAAAACACGGGATTCTACTTTTTCCCCTACTATTGTTGCTTCAGTATTAGCCTTTGACTACTTTTTGCCTAACGCCACCACAGGGGACACTCCATATAAAATACCATTACCAATAACCATAATATCTCTACTAATACCTAACCTCCCACTGCTGGTGTGGCACAAAAAGGGTATACACTGTATCTCAGACCTCAACTCTAATGTCCTCCTTAAGTCTTTTATGACCTTAAAAAAATATTTTCCCCTAACCTCTGTGGAATACCATCAGTATATACAAATTATTCATTTGCAATTGCGTTCTCCTCACTTACACAAATACGTGCACCCACTAGCGTGGAAATACTTATCAGCACCTAAAACAACCACCAAGGGTATCACTATTCTACAATCTACTAGGAGACAAAACTTCCTTTACCAAAACCCCACCCCTATTGAAATGGAAAAAAGATATAGGCCTTTCAGCGACTTGCAATGGCTACTTGCCCTTAAAGTGAGCCACGGGGCAACTCGCTCAGCTAAACTATGGGAACTTGTCCACAAAATCAATCTCCCTTGGTATATCACCCCTACTATGATTCACGCGTTTGACTCAACTGTTCAACCCCTATGCTGGAGACACTGTGGAGAGGTAGGGAACCTGTACCACCTCTTAAGGCATTGCAACAAAATGTCCAATCTGTGGTTCGAAGTGTTCCAAATCCTCACAGTAATTACAGGCTTATCCCCCACCCCCTCTCCAGAGCTTGCCCTATTGGGCATTGGCCTGGAGGGCATGCCTCACTGCCTTCAATATACAGTGTATCACCATTCATATACTCCTGGCCAAAAGCCTAGCCATTAATCGCTATTGGAAAACGCCTTACCTTGTATCCATAAACAAAGTAATTGCCTTAGTACATACCTATGGTTCTTATGAGCGCATGTTTGCTTCATGTGAGGGTCGTTTGCCAGCAATATCCCAGAAATGGTCACATTGGCTAGAATGGTACCAGAATGTCCATCATGATTCCTTTTAATGAATTATTTGTCTGCATCACTTTCTAAATTAAGCTTTTGGTTCAGGCTTGTATTGTCATGTACTATTGTATGTTAACTTCTTTCCTGTACTTATGTTTACTCTAAGATATGCATACTTGTAACAACCATATGCTGAGATGTCATCTCACGCTCATGTATTTTGTCTAACTTTTTTTTCAAAATATTAAAAACCTATTGAAATAAAGATACCCTGTTGCCAGAGCATTTATTTTAAGAAACGTTTCCCATTAGATTTAAATGTGTATTTAAATTAGAATTTTTTTCTAAAAGGGGAGATTTCCCTTTATTTCCTGTCCCATAACCAAAACAGGAAGTGGGAGAAAATCCCTCCAAAGTAAGGGAATCCCTGGTTGTCACCAGTGTCACCAGAACTATTGTCCTTCATTGGTAGATGTCCCCTCTATTAGTGTTTTGGGGAAAGCCCAGAATGTTAGATTTTCCTTCTCTTTCGGTCATAAAGGTAAACAGGACAAACAGAGAGTTTGAATCCCCTTTTACTGGGGGCGCAGACAGCAATCAAATCCTGAAAAGTGTTCTAGTTCCTCTCTACTCTAAAATTAGAAAAAAAAAGTTTTTTATTTAGTTATAATTTTATGTATTTTATGCATTTTATGCATGCTTTTTACCAGTAAAAGTCACCCTCATGTAGACATTGAAAAGGCCTACTACTGATGATGCTCACCATCATCTTGGATAAGATATAAGCAGCCAGCTGTCACTCAAGTGACCCTCTATAGTATTCCCCTTCATTCTTTCCCTGGCAGCTATATAAAAGTTTATTTAGGGAGGTGACGAGAGGTGTGCAGGAACTGGGCCTGCACACCAGTGTTAATTTTGTCAACTAAAATATTTTTGTTGACTAAATTAACACTATTTTAGTCAACTAAAATACGACTAAAACTAAAACAATTCAATTAACTAAAATACGACTAAAACTAAATTGGCATTTTAGCCAAAAGACTATGACTAAAATTGAATCGGAGTTTAACATAAAAATGTACACTGCCCTACCACAGAAGAATGAGTAGAGGGCATCTACTAAGCTGCTGAAAAAAAAAAAAAGTATTTTCTTATTTTAGTCACCTAAAATGTACTTGAGATTTTAAAATACTTCAGATGACTAAAATATGACTAAAACTAAAATGGCACTTTAGTCTAAAGACTACAATGCGACTAAAATTAAAATGGCATTTTAGTCAAAAGACTATGACTAAAACTAAAATTTTATATGCAGTACAATGAAAAACTCATTCTTACCTTAAAGGGTATGTCCAGACATTACCTAAATACAGGTTATAAAAAAGAATAAAAATGTCCCTTAGAGCGAAGAAAAAATACAAGCCTAAAATCAGTAAATAAAATCAATAAAAAGTAAGAAAATTCACTTTGTGGATAGCCTCTGCACTTCTTCAGTGAGGATATTGGATGCCTCTCTTTATTCCTAAATACAGGTGCATCTCAAAAAACTAGAATATCATCAAAAAGTACATTTATTAAGTAATTCAATTCAAAAAGAGAAACTCATATATCAAATAGATTCATTACACACAGTGATACATTTTAAGAATTTCTTTCCTTTAATTACGGCTTACAGCTAGTAAAAACCCAAAATTTAGTATCTCAGAAAATTTGAATATTATTTAGGAGTTAGGACCAATAAAAAAAGGATTTTTAATACAGAAATGTTGGCTTTTTGAAAAGTATGTCCATGTACAGTATAGTATGCACTTGGTCGGGGCTCCTTTTGCATGAATTACTGCATCAATGTGGCGTGGCATGGAGGCGATCAGCCTGTGGCACTGCTGAGGAGTTATGGAAGTCCAGGTTGCTTTGATAGCGGCCTTCAGCCTGTCTCCATTGTTGGGTCTGGTGTCTCTCATCTTCCTCTTGACAATACCCCACAGGTTTTCTTTGGGGTTTAAGTCAGGCAAGTTTGCTGGCCAATCAAGCACAGTGATACAGTATATGATCAAATAACCAGGTATTGGTAATTTTGGCAGTGTGGACAGGTGTCAAGCCCTGCTGAGAAATGAAATCGGCATCTCCATAAAGCTGGTCAGCAGAGGGAAGCATGAAGTGCTCTAGAATTTCCTGGTAGAGGGCTGCGTTAAATTTGGACTTGATAAAACACAGTGGACCAACACCAGCAGATGACATGGATCCCCAAATCATTACTGACTGGGGAAACTTCACACTGGACCTCATGCAACTTGGATTCTGTGCCTCTCCACTCTTCCTCCAGACTCTAGGTGGTCCGACTCTCCCATCATTTGGTGAAAAATGAATGCAACACTGGATGGAAATAAATCTTGTGACATTGCAGAAGCTTATCAAAACATTGTAACAGCGAATGTGTGCCGTATTCAAAGCTAAAGGTGGTCCAACGAAATATGAGAGTGTGTGACCTTTTTTTTGGTGGTGACTTTTTTTTTTTTTTTTTGGCCGGGCAGTGTATATCACTCTGTGTGTAATGAATCTATATAATATATGAGTTTCTCTTTTTGAATTGAATTACTGAAAGTAATTAACTTTTTGATGATATTCTATACCAACACCTGTATAGCCCCAAGCATTAATTGTTTATTTAATCTTGTTCCAGTAGTGAAAAACAACTTGTGTTTACCCTGTGACATCATCACTCTGTTTTTTAAAATTCTTGCTGTGATATAATTCATCATTGATTGATTGCTAGAAAAGGACAAATGACTTCTGTCAAGATCAACTGGTATTTTTCTGTACTTAAAAAAAGTATACTTAGCCTTAAAGGCTAAGTTTACCTTTGTGTAAAAAAATAATGAATGCACATGTGTTTTGCAAGTAAAAAATGTGCAATTATTTAATTTTTTTCTCAGGAACCTGCAGCACATTGCACCCGCCATCATTGGATCGCAGGTGCTATGTCAGACTCCTGCATATACTTCGCACAGTTCTCTGCCCATACCTCTGTGCAGGCATACAGTTGCTGAGCTGCAGGAAAATGTCAATGGATGATGAGGGCAATGATCAGTAAGTTCATCTATAGCTATGGCAAGTGGGGCGCCCCTGACGACGTCAAACATATGACGAAACGTATTAGATGGGACCAGATGTGACGTCACCACACTCTTCGGCAGCTCTATATTGGAACGCTGCAGCCTATGTCATTGGATCCCATGTATGCTTTGATACATATTTTATATGTGAGTGCACTTTGTTATCAATAAATTAGAGTTTTTTTTACTGGATTAAGCTATGATTCCTTGTATTCATTTTATGTACACCGGAACCAATATACTGACTGGAAGCCTACCGGAATGAATAAAATTGATGGTTTCGTGCATTTTGGGATTTTATTTACCTAAAAAGCACTGTAGGCTTTTCCATTAATTTGGAAGCCGTCTGATTCCTGTAAGCGGCCATTCTCTTATTTTTAGTGTTGGTGTTTATTCACAAAGGACCTGGGAAGATTGGCTCTCTTATGCATGCTGGGACTTGTGGTGCCTTTTTTATGGAGAATGTTTGTTTAATCACTGCAATACATATTCTTCACTTTTTTTCCATTGACACTTTATGGACTTTTATGTTTATTTATATTCACATTTGATGAGAATTTTTTGTCATTTTGTGTAATTTTTTTAGCGCTGCACTTATTGTTTTATTTATTGTTTTGTTTTTTTTTTCTATTGGCCCGTGCTAGCAGCCGTTTCCTTTATCACTTGATTGTCATAATTTTTTATATCTTTATATCTAGCACGGATTTCCTTTTAAATTTTTAATATACACTTATTGGGAATTTTTACCAAAAAAATATGTCAGAATACAAATTGGCCTAAAATGATAAACAAATTAGATTTTTATTTTTTTTTATATTGGGAATGTTATATAGCAGAAAGTAAAAAATAAGTAAAAATTATAAGTAGCAGAAAGTAAAAAATAGAGCACAATTGTTGCTCTATTTTTGTTTATAGCGCAAAAAATAAAAATCACAGAAGTGATCAAATACCAACAAAAGAAAGCTCTATTTGTGGGAAAAAAGGACTTCAATTTTATTTGGGTACAGCATCGCACAACCGCGCAATTTTCAGTTAAAGTAACGCAGTGCCGAATCACAAAAAATTACTTGGTCATTAAGGGGGCAAAACCTCTTGGTCCTTAAGTGGTTAAAAAAGAAAACTAACACTGACACAACTCTTTAAAGTAAACCTGTCATGAGTTAAATGCTTACACGATATTTGCTAGCTCCCTATCTCCCAAACTTATCCTCTGGCTTCACTAGACAGTATGTCACTGACATAGAGTAAGCATGCAGACTGTCAGAGTTACAGTAAATCTGTATACTTGAGGTCAGTCATTGTCTCTGTAAATAGTAAATGTTTGGATTCACTTTATGTAATAACCAAGGAACCAGTAACTTCTGAAGACAATTGTCACTGGCAGTCATCATATAACACTCTGGACTGGTGTGCATTAGTAAAGTAAACCTTATTTTGCTTTACCAAAGTGGACCTGAACTCTATCATATAGGAAACATTTAAAATATTAATTGTGCCTAAGAAGTACCCTGGGCAATTTACCTTTATTTTTGCATTCTTCCTGAAATAGCAGTGCACTTCCTTTGCCTTGGTATAATAGCTGTATACAGTATCTGCAGGTTGAGACCATCTAAGGCAGTGTTTCTCAACTCCGGTCCTCAGGGCACACTAACAGGCCAGGTTTGCAAGAAAACTGAAATGTGCACTGAGGACCGGAGTTGAGAAACACTGATCTAAGGCACTGCTTCCTGTAACAGTTGGTCTTGTGAGATGTATCTACAGTGCTGCTCATTGTTTTCTTGGTCTGAGAAAAATTTGGACCTGAGGTCCTGCAGTGAAATAATCTCCCTAATTCTGCATTCTAAGGATCTGTGCTTTCTGACATGAGGAAGCAAAGCCCTGCTCTTCTACCAAGATGGCAACCTCCACACAGAGGGGTTCATTTACTAAAACGGGAGAGTGCACAAACCAATCAGCTTCTATGTTTTTTTGCAAAGCTTAACTGAACAAGCTAAAGTTAGAAACGGATTGGCTTCCATACATAGCTGCACCAGATTTTGCACTTTCCAGTTTTAGTAAATCAACCCCACTGACACAGTACAGAATAATGCATTAAATGTCAGTAATGTGGAAAGGATCAACTACATGGAACCTAGAAACTATACCAGTGACCAGCCCTCTGCTTGTTTTTATTAGAAACAACTTCCACACTACAGGTCCTCTTTAACCACTTGCCGACCACCCACAGTATATTTACTGCGGCAGTCAGCCCCTCACAGGCAAAGCGACGTAGCACTATGTCGCTAGCCTGTAAGGCTCTAGGGGGCGAGCGCTCTCCGCCGGAGGCGCGCTCCCACCCCCGCTCGCTCCTGCACATCCCCGCGCGTGTGACCGGCGGACCCGATGTCCGCCGGTCACTCGCGATCGTCCGGTGCAGAGGGAGAAAGGCAGACGGCTGATGTAAACAAAGCTGCCTGTCATTCTCCCCTGTGTAAGAACAGAGATCATACGGTCCTGCTATGTAGGATCGTATGTCTCTGTTGTTACACCACTAGCCACGCCCCTTTACAGTTAGAAGCACGCCCCTAGGGACACACTTAACCCCTGCATCACCAATAAAGTTAACCCCTTCCCTGCCAGTGTCATTCTTACAGTAACAGTGCATACGTCTAGCACTGATTACTGTAGTAATGTCACTGGTACCCCCAAAAGTGTCAAAAATGTCAGTCAAGGGTCCGATCTGTCCGATCGCAGTCCCGCAAAAAAAATCACAGATTGCTGCCATTACTCGTTAAAGAAAAAAAACAACAAAAATTACAAAAATCTTTCCCTTAGTTAGTAAACGCAATAACTATTGCGCAAACCAATCAAAATACGCTTATTGCAATTTTTTTTACCAAACATATGTAGCAGAAAACAAATTGGCCTAAAATGTTAAAAAATTTTGATTTTTACATTTTTTGGGGGAATTTCATATAAAAAAATGTGAAAAATATTGTTATTTTTGCAAAATTTATGTTCTTTTTTTTTATAGCACAAAAAGTCAAAATCGCACAGGTAATCAAATACCACCAAAAGAAAGCTCTGTTTGTGGGAAAATAAGGACGTCAATTTCTTTTAGGTACAGAATCGCACGACCGCGCAATTGTCCGTTATAATCACGCAGTGCTGAATCGCAAAATAGGGCCTGGTCAGGAAGGGGGTAAAATCTTCCGGGGCTTAAGTGGTTAATATGGTTGAAGGTTTTCTTCCTAAAGTAGGAGTAAACCCTTTTTTGCCACTTGTACCCACAGGTAAGCCTATAATAAGACTTACCTTTAGGTACTGAGAATACAGTAAAACCTTGGATTGCAAGTAACGTGGTCTATGAGTGTTTTGCAAGGCAAGCTAATTTTTTTTTTAATTTAACTTGATATACAAGCGATGTGTTGCCATACAAGTAGCATTGGGTAGTACACTGTTTTATCACAGTAGATCAAAGTTTTTTTAAATAAATTGTATTGAGAAAATAGGTGCAGTACAAAGCCAGAAAGGAACATCAGGCGCTAACATTTTAGCAAACAATAAACATGTCTATCACCAAGTAAGATTGTATCATAACAGTAGGGGGTAGGGGTATAAACATTACCAACCGGTAATGGGATAAACGGATGGGTCTTACAGAGAAGAGCAAAAAGTTCTATCCAGTACTAGAGACAAGGAGGGGGGAGGGAGAAGGATGAGGGGAGGCCTAGAACTGTTGGCCTCTTGTTAGGGTAAGGTCCCATAGATACAGTCATTGGTCGGGTTCCATATATGTGAAGGTTTTGTAAATAGCTGTCAATTCCTGGGCAGATGATAGTGATGATAAGAAATCCATCCATTTGCTGAAGAAGCGACGTTTAGAAGATGTCGAATTGACATCCGTATTGATGTGGTCCTTACGGAGGAGAAGTGCAAGCTCCCTTTGTACTTGAGTAACTGATGGGAATGTGGTACATATCCAGTTAGAGAGGATAGCCCTCCGAGCTACCAACAGGCAGGTGAGGATCCAAGTACGGGATGGAGCGGAGGGCTTGCTGGACCAAATTTGTAGCTGTTTGTTCCAATGACTGAATATCAGGAGCACAGGGTCCTTGGGCAATTGTAGAAGAGCAATGTCGTTGATGAAGGATATAATCCATTCCCAAAATGATGAGATAAAGGAGCATGACCAGAATCTGTGCTTCAAGGTAGGTCTCTCAACGCAGCACAGCGGGCAAGTGCTGGATACTGGGTTGAGATCACAGTTTTAACGTAAAAAAGTGGAATGACATTCACAATGGTAAAAACAATATCCAGCATTAAGAAGTCTGGTGCTCATCCGTGTATACAGTACATGGCCAGAGGTCCGGGGGTGCCGGTAGCTCCCAGCGCTTCCTGGAGAACTCAGAGACATTCCCAGCTGGGTGAGGCAGGCGTAGCGTGCGTTCAGAGCACCCTATGGGAAGTGACGTCAACAGTTCCCCAGTGTCTCCGAGTTCTCCAGGAAACGCTGGGAGCTACCAGCACCCCTGGACGTCTGGCCACGTATACACCAGCAGCTTTATGCACTCAGCACCAGACTCCTTAACACTGGTTATTGATTTTAACATTGTGAGTGTCATTCCACTTTTTTTACATTAAAACTGTGATCATACTACAGTACACTTAGATGATACTGCTCATTTTGTTCTTTGTGTCATCTGATTAGGACATTTCAACAGCAGAAACCCCTGTTAAATTATTTTAAAATTAAAAAATGGTTGTGGAATGAATCATCTGAATTTTCCTTATTTCTTTTGGGGAAATTTGCTTTGATATACAAGTGCTTTGGATTGCAAGCACATTTCCAGAATAATTAGGCTCGCAATCCAAGGTTTTACTGTATATTCTAAACCTGCTTGGTTTAGAAGATATTCAAATTGCGTGATGTCACCAATGCATGTGCTCTGAAGGGACGTATACATGTGCTGACTCCCACGCGCATGCACTGGAGTGACATCATCATGGTCAATCAGACAACCGGAGGACAGGAACCTGGAAGGAAGACTAAGTGTAGATGGAAGCGCCTGCCAGCGTTGACAGAGCGGCACTGGAGGGCTTCATTCTAAGGAAAGTATTTAATAATGTGCTCGTATGCAATGCATACTAGCACATTATGCCTTTACCTTGCCGGGTTAAAAAAAAAAAAATGAGTTGTGGTTTATTTCTGCTTTAAGTGCAGCTTGCAGCCACATGACTGATGAGGAACCACATGCCAAGGAACCAAGAATCTGGCTGAAAAGGCTTGCTGTCAGCAAGCAACTGTCAAGGGGTTGACAGTTGCTTGCTGACAGCAAACCCTTTCAGCCAGATACTTGCCGTTCTAGTAAACTCAGTCAATGTGTCTTCTAAAAAAAACAGTAACACAGCCCACCAGTTTCCACTATAAAAAAAAAAAAAAAAAAAGAATTGGCTGTTCTGTATATCAGCTTGGGAGGCATGCAAGTGTCACAGACGTGCTGTGTTGGGATCTCCCCAGACAATGCCCAGTGATAAATCAGGTTTGAGAGCCTCAAAAGCCATTTTTACATTACCCTTCTGAGAACTCTTGTGAAAATATATGATATGTCACTTCAAAGAAAAATCAGGCAAACAAAGGAAGATGTTCACTGTGCCCTTTTATCAGCTGAAAATAACTGTGACAGAGAAGACTGCAAGGAGCAGAAAAGTTGAACAAAAAAAAAAAATATCCAAAAAAGTTGAATCAATAGAAAATGGAAATGATTCATGAATTTAAATGATAGAAATACATTGAAATCCAATACACCAAAACTGCAAAATTAGATTTACTATATTACCATTAGCATTTGTGATTTGTTATTTTTAAGCTCCAAAACAATACATTTGAAAATAGTTGTATTTAGACAGAATGCTTACCTGAACAGACCTGAATGATACTTTTTTTATTTTAATTATGTATATAGCTCTGTCAATGTATGTAGTGTTTTACATATTGTACATTTACATCAGTCCTTGCCTTCAAGGAACTTACAATCCCTGTCTCATATACATACCTGCCCATGCTAGGGCCATTTTATACTGGAGAAAATGAACCTATCGGCATGTCTTTGGAGTGTTGGAGGAAAATTGGAATTCCCGGAGGAGACTCGTGCAAGCACAGGAAGAGCATAAGAAACCATACAAAGAGTGTCTTGGTCGGAATTAAAACCAATTACCCCAATGCTGAGAGGCGGTATTGCTAACCACTAAGCCACTTTGCAAATGTGCAATAATACAAACCACTTGTCCTTTGGTGTCACATGATTAATTTAGTGAAAATAAATGCTTAAATGTGTGAATAACAGCATTATGGATGTGTTATACATAAAGCTACCTTTCAACTGTACAGACCTGCAAACAAGAGAAAGAAAATAAGGTTTAAAGTAGAACTATAGGCAAAACTTTTTTTTTTCATTTTGAATAGAGCATGGAAGGTTTATAACCCATCATACTTTTTTTTTTTTTACCACTTTACCATCGGAGGATTTTGCTGTCTTACGTCCAGGCCCCTTTTTGCGATTCGGCACTGTGCGACTTTAACTGACAATTGTGTGGTTATGCAACGCCGCACCCAAACAAAATTTACGTCCTTTTTTTCCCACAAACAGAGCTTTCTTTTGTTGGTATTTGATCACCTGTGCGATTTTTACTTTTTGCGCTATAAACAAAAAAATTGCGAAAACTTTGAAAAAATAACAATATTTTTCACATTTTTTTATATGAAATTCCCCCCAAAAAAATGTAAAAATCTAAATTTTTTATCATTTTTGGCCAATTTGTTTTCTGCTACATATTTTTGGTAAAGAAAATCGCAATAAGTGTATTTTGATTGGTTTGCGCAAAAGTTATTGCGTTTACTAACTAAGGGAAAGATTTCTGTCATTTTTGGTGTTTTTTTTTTTTAACGAGTAATGGCGGCGATCTGCGATTTTGTTTGCAGGACTGCGACATTGCGGCGGACAGATCGGACCATTGACTGACATTTTTGACACTTTTGGGGGTACCAGTGACATTACTACAGTAATCAGTGCTATAAACATGCACTTTTACTGTAAAAATGACACTGGCAGGGAAGGGGTTAATTTTATTGGAGAGGGAGGGGTTAATGTATGCCTGGTGCTTACTGACATGTGTGGGGGGAGGTGACTGAGCGACACAGGGACAGATCGCATGTTCAGCTATGCTGAACCCTGCAATCTGACCCTGCCTGTCACTTAGGAGATCCGCCCGCTCTGTTTACACAGGCGGGCGGATCTCCACACTCGATTCCCCGACGATCAGGGAAGAGCGGCGGTGATCACGCCACTCCTCCCCTGGCCCGACTCCCGCTGTGACTGAAAACAGCGGGAGCGAGCCTGCGGTGGCGCGCACATGCCGCCCACAAGGGGAGGAGTCCAGCGACGTAGGTCTACGTCGCTGGACGATAATGAGCCGCATTGCCGCAGTAGCAGCAATGTGAGCGGGGGTAAAGTGGTTAATCTGTGTCCTATTGCGGAGATTTCCCTTCAGTTCCTGTCTCATAGCCAAACAGGAAGTCAGAGGAAATACCTGCAGAATAAAGAAATTCCTTGGGGATCCCCAGCTCACCAGAACTAGTCTCCCTATTGGAATATTTTACTTCTATTGCTGTAATGGGGACAGCCCATAATTTAGGATTTTTTTGTACTTTCACTTTCAACAATAACAGTAAAAAGGACGAATAGAGAGGAAGTATAGCAGCAATAAAAACCCGACAAACTTTGTAATGCCTCTTTATTCCATCCAAAACTAGAAACAAAAATGTTTTGCATGAGTGCTGACCGGTGTTTTCTGGCGGAGGGGGCAGTCCGCCTGTCAAAGCACAATAGCTTAGCAGGGAGATTGCTGTAGTAGCCTTGGATAGTTAGTACAGCCAGCTCCTGCCAAACACCTCCGATTTTTTTTTTTCTGCCCCGCTGGGTTGAACAAAACAAACTGATTGTGTTCACTGGATGTAAAGGAAAGTAAAGGAGATGCAATATTCCTGCTCATGTTTGCTGGTCTATATGTCTCTGCTCACCTGGATAATTTTGCTGACTGCAGAGTCCAGCGATTTTACCTTGCTGGTGGAGCGCAGGGATGGTCTTCTGGGCTGGGTATCTGCTACTATGGTGTAGCACAGGCCTTAAAGTGGTGGAAGGGGGAAGGTTCCTTCAGCTGGAATGGGAGCAGCTTTAAAACCAGCAATTTTGCTAAGCTGGCTTTGAGATGCTATGTATTGGGGTGATTTGGTACTGCTCCATCAACTGGGAAAGAGATACCTGTTAGGTCAATGATGCTTCGGGAGAGAATGGGGTTAGAAGACTTACGGCGAGGTTAAAGCCTACATTCTGCATGAACCAATGCTGACCATTTTCCCAGTTTGACATGCTGTAAGGTAATCCTCTCAAACCCTTTTGTCAGACTTCTACCCCTATTGCTTGAGGATGCAGCAGATGCAGAAGGAGATTCTTGTGGAGCTGAGGGATAGAGGTGGAAAAGGAAAGACCAAGCAAGAGGAGTGCAGGATGTTTGCTGCCACCATCATACATGTGGTACCCAAATGACTGGTGCATTCAGTACACTCGATAAGCTATAGGCAGAGGGTGCAAACCTCTACAGTGCAAACAGGAGATAGACAAGATACTTTCACTTCCTATACTTAATATACAGTGCCTTGCGAAAGTATTCGGCCCCCTTGAACTTTGCGATCTTTTGCCACATTTCAGGCTTCAAACATAAAGATATAAAACTGTAATTTTTGTGAAGAATCAACAACAGGTGGGACACAATCATGAAGTGGAACGAAATTTATTGGATATTTCAAACTTTTTTAACAAATAAAAAACTGAAAAATTGGGCGTGCAAAATTATTCAGCGCCCTTAAGTTAATACTTTGTAGCGCCACCTTTTGCTGCGATTACAGCTGTAAGTCGCTTGGGGTATGTCTCTATCAGTTTTGCACTTCGAGAGACTGAAATTTTTGCCTATTCCTCCTTGCAAAACAGCTCGAGCTCAGTGAGGTTGGATGGAGAGCATTTGTGAACAGCAGTTTTCAGTTCTTTCCACAGATTCTCGATTGGATTCAGGTCTGCACTTTGACTTGGCCATTCTAACACCTGGATATGTTTATTTGTGAACCATTCCATAGTAGATTTTGCTTTATGTTTTGGATCATTGTCTTGTTGGAAGACAAATCTCCGTCCCAGTCTCAGGTCTTTTCCAGAGTCCATCAGGTTTTCTTCCAGAATGGTCCTGTATTTGGCTCCATCCATCTTCCCATCAATTTTAACCATCTTCCCTGTCCCTGCTGAAGAAAAGCAGGCCGAAACCATGATGCTGCCATCCCCATGTTTGACAGTGGGGATGGTGTGTTCAGGGTGATGAGCTTTGTTGCTTTTACGCCAAACATAACGTTTTGCATTGTTGCCAAAAAGTTCGATTTTGGTTTCATCTGACCAGAGCACCTTCTTCCACATGTTTGGTGTGTTTCCCAGGTGGCTTGTGGCAAACTTTAAACAACACTTTTTATGGATATCTTTAAGAAATGGCTTTCTTCTTGCCACTCTTCCATAAAGGCCAGATTTGTGCAGTATACGACTGATTGTTGTCCTATGGACAGAGTCTCCCACCTCAGCTGTAGATCTCTGCAGTTCATTCAGAGTAATCATGGGCCTCTTGGCTGCATCTCTGATCAGTCTTCTCCTTGTATGAGCTGAAAGTTTAGAGGGACGGCCAGGTCTTCGTAGATTTGCAGTGGTCTGATACTCCTTCCATTTCAATATTATCACTTGCACAGTGCTCCTTGGGATGTTTAAAGCTTGGGAAATCTTTTTGGAACCAAATCCGGTGTTCCGTGAGAATTACCTACCCCGTGAGAAATGCCTACCCTCGTCACTTCCTGTCAGGAACAGCTGAGCAGCGCAGCAGTGCGCATGCTCACAGCCCCGGAGACGTAATTGAACAGCTGAGGAGCTGACAAGTGCGCATGCTCTGAGGGTATGAAATTTTGACGGTAGTGTGTATACCGTTAGACGGCATGAGATGTTGCGGTAGTTACATTAAAACAACATGAGTCATCTCCGCTTCTCCCACTGTCACTTCTCTGAACTCGGCTAGTAAATATAAAAGCGGCGGTGGGTGTATGAAATGTAAATCACGGAGATCTCGGCTCCGTGATCCGCTTTTACATTTAGTAGCCGACATCAGGGAAGTGACAGGGGTAGGAGCGGAGATGACTCATATTGCAGCCAAGCTGTTTTAATGTAACCACCGCAGCTCCTCAGCTGTTCAATGACGTAGTGCTGAGGTAGGTGCACCGGAAGTGACGAGGGTAGGCATTTCTCACGGGTAGGTTTTTCTCTCGGAACACCGGCTTTAAACTTCTCCACAACAGTATCTCGGACCTGCCTGGAGTGTTCCTTGTTCTTCATGATGCTCTCTGCGCTTTAAACCTACCTCTGAGACTATCACAGTGCAGGTGCATTTATACGGAGACTTGATTACACACAGGTGGATTCTATTTATCATCATTAGTCATTTAGGTCAACATTGGATCATTCAGAGATCCTCACTGAACTTCTGGAGAGAGTTTGCTGCACTGAAAGTAAAGGGGCTGAATAATTTTGCACTACAATTTACAGTAAATATTTAGCACAATATAGCACTTTATAGTACTGTACTGTATATAGCACATGTTAGCCCTGTATGTATATGCAACTATCTCTCCCTGAAAACACTCTGTCATCTGTCCTCATCCCAGATAATTGGATGATGTCTGAACAAAGACGACTCCTCCTTCCTGGTAGAAAAGCAGATGACAGAATTTTCAGGGAAAACTGTTATCTCTTCCAGAGGTAATACCTGAAAGTGTTAAAATGATCTATTATTTAGCATGCATGCTCTTAGCATAAAAAATATACACCATGCCAGGTCCTCTTACAGTCAACTTAACTTTCTTCGTTAATGCATGGCCAGGAATTCTGCAAAGCACGGTCAATGTGTTCAGAACCTGATTGTTTTAAATAATAACTGAAGTTGTAAAAACATAATGAAATACAGCTATCAAATGAATGAATCATGAGAGAATCAACCTATAAAATGCATTACTAATTTGTTTTTTGTCTACAGCTACTTAAAAATCTATATATAAAACCACTGCACAACTTCTCATTCTCAGTAATTCTGACAGAAAGGAAAATGTAGTTTGAACCTATTTTTTCCAGTCTTAAAGGATCTGCCAGGATTTCATCTCTTCTAACCATTGCATTTTTTATTATTTGTATTAAGGATGGAAAGCCATGAAAAATGCATCCTCATATCTTATAGATGTCCTGGAGGCAGCTTGAGAAACAGCACATTTTGTTTAATCTGTCGATATCTTGGCTCTGAGTAGAGTAAACAAATAAAAAGCCCTCAGATAAAATCATTTGGGATATAGAAAACAACTGATGATTTACACAGTTACTCAAGGTATGTCCATAATTAACTATTTAATACTACAGTTGTTTTTTATGCTACGTTTTAATGAGCTCTGCTAAAGTAATAAACTATTTGTAGCTGAAAAGGGAAATGGAGATACTCTATTTATGATTTGCTAAGTAGTCGCCTCTATCCTCTGGTCAACTTTTTTGGGGTGAAAAGTGAGGCAATGCACCAGAAAGTTACTGCATTCAGCCACTGCTCTTCCTCGACTGTGTTCTGAACAGTCAATAACTAGTGATGGGCCATTACCCCTCCAGTTTTTGAACTAGAACTTTCTGAACATGGAAAAAGTTTGGACCAGAGTCTCGAACCCTATTAAAGTCTATGCGACCCGAACTTGAAAAATCAAAAGCCCCCATTTTTAAGGCTTATATGCAAGTTATTGGCCATAAAAAGGGTATGGTGGCCCAGATACTACCCTGGGGGACATGTATCAATGCAAAAATGTTTTTAAAGGAGCAGTGGTTTTAATCATGCTTGAAATAAAACAATAAAAATAAGCAAATTCTTTTAAATATAGTGCCTGGGGGTCCCCTTAGTTTGCCAGGAAAAGTGGCACATTTGTACCGTGTAAAGAACCTGATTATGTTAAGTCCCCTGCCCGCAGACCCCCACAACCGCAGCCCAGGGTTGTGGGGAAGAGGTCCTTGTCAACATGGGGACAAGGTGCTTTGGGGCAGGGGGGCTCTGAAGGGCATTTGGCCTGGTAGGGTTCAGGAAGGGGAGGCGCTCGCTTGTCCCCCCCCCCCCCTTTGCTGGCCTGCCAGGCTGCATGTTCAGGAAAGGGTCTGGTATCGATTTTGGAGGGACCCTGTGCAGTTTTTTTTTAATTTTTATATTGCCAGCAATTTTTTTTTTTTTTTTCATTCAGCTGTCAGCAGGCAAGCCTGTTGACACCTGAGGACTCATCCATTGTTAAGGACTTCCCAGGCCCACTCCCTGATGACCAGCTATTTACTGTGCCAGCTATTCACAAAGCTTTGCCCAATCAGGTCTTATAATGCACTGTGCATGTGCAGTGCATTGTAGAGCGCTCTACGGGCAAACATCCCGCTGAGCACCCTGCAAATTTGGATGTTAGCAGAACAGATAAATGGGCGATGTTCGGGCTAAACGTATGCTTGGATGGCAACACTCACCCCACACTATCAATAACAAATAAATCGATTGGGGTTCCTCCACTCAGTATGTTGCTTCCCTATTACAGATGATATTGTATTTTTTTTTTTTTTTTGGTAAAAATGAACAAACCCTTTGAATGAAAACTCTTGCGAGTGTATTTAAAAGGCAATTAAAGTGACTTTTATCAAGCATTCACTGACAATGAATCAATCCCTCTCTTTTAAATCAAATGCACCTGATAGATCCACCTACAATGTTTAGTGACTGTACAAAAGTGAAAATATATCAGCGCATACACCTCCACTAAAGACAAAAGCAGCTGACACTCAAAGCTAATCTAAATAACCATAAAAACAATGATAGGAAATTAGTGCAGCGCTAAAACTAAGGGGCATTCAGCAGGGAGGAGGATCCAGGACCTCCAGAAAGGACTACAAAAAAAAGAGGATCGAGGCTGCATTGTGCAAAACTATTGCACAGATCGGGTAAGTATAAAATGTTTGTTATTTAAAAAAAACTAAAAACTTTCATTTAGAATCACATTAACTATGCCAGCATGGAGTACTCAAGTTTGAGAGCAGTAAATATAATTCCACTAAGAAAAAATATTTTAATGCATTTCCAAGAAAAATGGCTGGGCTTTGAAGGTGGATATCTGAATAATGCCTGCAGCTGCAGGCCTCATTCAGATATATTTTTCTTTCAGATGGTGATTCCCTTCACCGTAAGAACAATTATAGTGGCAGTCCCCTCCTGCCGCCCTCTGGTGCTTCTTCTGGCTCGCCATGTGATCGGCGAGCCAGAGAAGGAATCGCCAGTGGAGAAGTGCACAATAGAGAATACCCAGGACCAGATGGTCCCTGGCATTCTCTATGACTCTCGGAGGCCCAGGCCCAATGTGATGACATCACGTCCGGCCTGGCAGTTGTGAATACTTCCTTATGATCTTTACATGTAGAAGCAGAGTGCCAGAATTGGCTCAGTATGGAAGTGGTGCATTCTACACCACCCCTATTTAATCAAACTTTACTTTTGTTCTTTTTTAGGGAGTGCTCTCCTTGAGTGCAATTTTCATGCATTAGTAAGATTCTTTATTTGTACCATTGCACAGAACTAGCTGATATCACCAGTTCCCAGGGCCGCTGATGGGGGGGGGGGGGGGCCACCAGCCCTCTTGTAGGGAGCCCTAGCACACAGGGGGGCCCACACAGAGAGGGGGATTAGTGATGGAAAACATTTACAGAAATCTTCCTCCAGCACCTGAATCTGATCTGTCCCTCTCCCTGCTATCAGCTTTTATCTGCTGAGAAAGAGACAGTTGTCCCTCACTAATCCCCCTCCCTTGTGTGCCCCCCCCCCCCCCCCTCCCAGCACTTATCTCTGCTCAGGAGTTTATTTGTAAATTGTAACTTTGTTTCTCTCTCTCTGTCTCTCTGATCACTGAGCTCCAACTGCCCAGCCTGTATATTTTTCTCATCTCATCTTCTTTTTTATTTAACATAGTTTTTTTTTTTTAGATTTAGCAGGAATTATGCGAGTTATGTTATATCTGTGTCTGCTAATAGTGATTTTGTCGTAATTTTAGCTAAATATATCTTTAATATTTTCTTGAGGGGGCCCTACCAGGTAGTCTGTACGGGGCCCCGCGATTTCTAACAGCATCCCTGCCAGTTCCTATTCCTTTTACTAGTTCATTCAGGTTTATTATATAAGCAGTGTTGGGGTTAACTAGTTACAAAGTAACGGATTACAGTAACTACATTACTTTTTTTGGTAACGAAGTAATGTAACTAGTTACAATACTAATATTGGTAACTACACTACTTTACTAGGCTATAGGAAGTAACTACACGACTTTACTAGGCTATAGGAAGTAACTACACGACTTTACTAGGCTATAGGAGGTAACTACACGACTTTACTAGGCTATAGGAGGTAACTACACGACTTTACTAGGCTATAGGAACGCGCTTTCCTGCGTTACCCAAGCCGTGCGATACAATCGTTATTTCGTAGAATAGAGAGGGATGAAGTTTATGACTTTTTGTTGCACTTTATGTTTTATTCTGTTTTTTCAGGTTTTGTTCTCATGTTTCCCAAAGCCTGTGTTTATACAATAAACTCTATGCAGAAAGAGTGTCATGTATCTTCTTCTACACGGTCAATTATGAAAGAGGGAAGTAAAGTAATAAGTAGTGAAGTTGCTTTTCAAATGCAGTAACTAGTAAAATAATCTCGTTACAATTTACAGAAGTAACTAGTAACTAGTTACATTTTTTGAGTAACTACCCAACACTGTATATAAGGCACAGCAAAAACAGAGTTGGTGTGCAAAGTGTAGCTGCAATAAACTGAAATCTGGTTTGTAGGTGTTAGGTTCTCCCACAATTTTCTGACATCACATAGTAAGGTGTAGAGTTCTTTTCAAGACAGCAGATTAAAGTGAATGCAGAACACACAGAATAATAAAGTCATTCTATATGTGGCTAGATTGTCAGAACAGCAAACATGGCACTGTGACACAGAAGTTTGTACACCCAAAATTCCCAACACCCCATCACAAGCAAAGCAACATGGTTTATGCAGTACAGTGTAGTGAGAAATGCAGAAACCTGTACATCAGGGAGAAAAAAGAACTAAATTCTGCAGGTAAAGGCTCAGTCGTTTTCTAACACATAAAAGTGACACTAAACTCTGGTTTTAAAAAAAAGTCTACTTAAGTTTGTATTCTTAACTCAAAAAGTGCCTTCTATTGCTCTCAACCTCCTCCAAATCTCCAAATTCCTTTTTTTTTTTTTTTTTTTTGCTGCTGTGATCTGACTTCCTGTTGGAGGTTGGCTATGTTTGTTCTCCATGGTTCCTATGTATGTAGAATCATAGTCACCCTAGATGGACTAGGGACTATGGACTATAGAATGTGTAGTATGCATAGAGTGAAACATTACAGGATAGCAGAAAAACACAGCAATACAAATAGGTTTCAGGACCATTAAGAAGTGGAAATCTGTGGATTTTTTTTTAAGAATACCTATATACTAGTTATTGTCACTTTAAGGAAAGGGACAATTCTTCAGTGAGATACAAAATGTATGAAAGAGGTCATCTACATCAACCTGGAACAACTATCCCTAAACATGGGGAAAAGGTCTTTGGTGCCATCTGTCACCAACATACAATGCTGTTTTAACATCTCTGGAAATTTGACAATCCACACTATTGGCTATACAGTAAGCCCCCTACTTACGAACGAGTTCTGTTCCAGGAGCTCGTTCATAAGTTCAACTTGTTCGTAAGTCCAGCAAACATCAGCACTTGCAGACAAAGGAATTGAGCGCTGATCAGTGTGTTCTGGCACGGGAGCCCCCCTGTCAGAACACAAAGGCACAACATTGGAGATCGTTGCATCAACAGTGCTTTTGTTGGTATGGCAATCTGTCAGTTTTTTTTTTGTTCAGCCCGATGGGTTGAAGGAAAAAAAATGAGAGTGTATACCTAGCTTTACAGGATTGGACATGTTTATATCTGTGAACGTTCGTAAGTAGAATGTTCATATGTAGGAGACTTAATGTATACCTCCGAGGATTAGTACTGGTTCCAAGGGTTAGCATTATACAATTAGAACAAGATGGTTTCACAACTTTCACACATCCCATCCTGTACTTGTACAATCAACATCTGCCTTGACACATTCCATGGTATTGGATTCAGGCATGCTCCTGACACTCGTTAGAACAGAAGGAGCTGCATAACTAAGCTATAAAACATCTTCAGCATTACAGAACAAGTCCAGTTGAATGTAATTAAATACTACTCGCTTCTTGCTTAACCAGTTCTGGACCACCCGCCCACTTTTTTACTATGGCAGGGTGGTATGGACAGGCAAAACTACGTAGCCCTACGTTGCTCTTCCGACGGCCGCTAGGAAGCGCGCGAGCCCCCGATCATCAGCGGGGAAGCCGATGCCGGTGTCAGACGGCTCCGATTTCCACCTGACACCCCTGATCACTCCCTGCTGAGAGAGAAGGACAGTCGGCAGTTGTAAACACAGCCCACCGTCCTTCTCCCAGCAATGATCACAGAGATCATGTGAACCTGCTATATAGGATCACATGTCTCTGTGATCATTTCACAAGTCCTACCCCCATACAGTTAGAAACACTCCCCTAGGGTCACATTTAACCCCTTGATCACCTATACTGTTAACCCCTTCCCTGCCATTGTCATTATTACAGTAACAGTGCATATTTTTAGCACTTTTACTGATTACTGTAGTAATGTCACTGGTACCCCCAAAAGTGTCATAAATGTCAGTTTGGGGTCCGATCTGTCTGCCGCAATGTCACAGTCCCGCAAAAAATCGCAAATCGCCACCATTACTAGTAAAAAAAAAAAGAAAAACATTAAAAATTACATAAATCTTTCCCGTAGTTTGTAGACGCAATAACGTTTGCGCAAACCAAACAAAATACGCTTATTGCGATTTTTATTACCAAAAATATGTAGCAGAAAACAAATTAGCCTAAAATGTTAGAAAATTTTGACTTTTACATTTTTTTTTTTTTTGAGAATGTCATATAGCAGATTGTGAAAAATATTGCTTTTTTTTTCAAAATTGTCGCTCTTTTTTTGTTTATAGCGCAAAAAATAAAAATCGCACAGGTGATCAAATACAACCAAAAGAAAGCTCTATTTGTGGGAAAAAAGGACATAAATTTTGTTTGGGTACAGCGTTGCATGACCGTGCAATTATCCGTTAAAGTAATGCAGTGCCGAATCGCAAAATAGGGCCTGGTCATTAAGGGGGCAAATCCTTCCAGTCCAGAAGTGGTTAATAGTGCTAATGGTGCTAATAGTGCTTAAGAGTATTATTTCTTTGCTGTCCCTCATTTCTTTCTGAAAGTGAAAGGAAACAGTTGTGTTCCTAGACTAGTCAAGGACAAGTCTTTGGTTACATGTTAATCTATGGGCAGAATTAACTTGCAAATGATTTGACCATCTATCACCATATTTAGATAGCAGCTAGGAAGAATTTACAGATATGAAATGAAGTTTATGAAGTTGTATAAAAACGGCATAGCAAGTAAGTCAGATAACAAAATGAATGTTGGGAAAATTGTAATCATAAAATGTAGTAACCTACAACAACCAATCATAATGAACTACAGCAATGACTGAATAGAACTGATCAGCACTGTTTTGTTTTTTGATTGGTTACATTTATCACTTTTCCCTAGCATTGTACTACTGAATAAACCTCTTCATGTGTACTCCTAGATAATAAACTATTCCCATAGCCTGCAGATGGGGGTAGCTGGAAAGACAACAAGCCTGCAAAATATGTGAAAAATATTTTTAACCAATATTTTCCCAATTTAGTTTCTATATCCATATGCTCACGATATGTAATGTGCGCTAAAAGAATGTGCAAGTCAATATCATTGATAAAGTGCCAGGAATAATAAATTGCCCTATTGTCATTGATATTATTAAGTGTTTATACCATTAGAAAAGATCCCACATAAGCAAAATTATCCCCCTTTAACAGCTACAAAATAATATTGTTTCTTTTTGGAATAGGGAATTATACAGTTTAGATGAAACACAATACTTGAATAAATACAGTATGCTGCTGTTTAAGTAGCACAAGAGGGAAGTATGTTGGCAATTCTTACAAACACTAAACTCCTACTGCTTCCATGAATTGCCTAAATAATAATACAGTAGAGAAGTATGGTATAACAAGCAAGGGGTCATGCATCAATAAAAATCAACAGAAATCAATCAGCATGTCCTCAATTTGAGCTGGAAATTTGCCAAGGTAAATCTAATGTTTTTCTCAAACTAGTGATAAAGGTTATGGGAAATGTACTCGACTTGTACAGTTGGTCTTCTGGTCCATTATTCTGTGCTATGATGATGATTTTTTTTTTTTTTTTTACATTTTTTGCACATTATGGAATTGTTGCAAATTGTTGGCTGTTTACTGGACTTGCTTATAAATTGGGGTTAGGAGACATTGTGTTATTTATTAGACTTAAAACCTGATTGATAATTTCTCTTTCTGCACAATTCAGCAAAACCAAATGGGTAAATTGTGGTAAATGAAATACGTTCATGCTATTGGCTGTTTATTTTGAAGCGTTCATCTGGCTATGAACAGTTTCCCCTCCCACCCCCTTCCCACCCATATACACTATATTGTCAAAAGTATTTTTTGCATTTATAGCACTTTATTCTCATCAGTGTATGAACGCTACATGATTTTAGTTTTTTGAATACATGTTTGTTTGAGTATATTCATAGTGCAACAAATGTTTTTGATTGTTATGTTTTAGTACTGGGATGTGCAATGCAGTGAGTGCAGCTGTTTATTAATCATTCATCACTGATTTTAGATCACAACACTTAGCGCAGATTTTTCTATTTGATTCGTTTTAAAAGTATTGGGGCGCCTGCCTTTACAGGCACATGAACTTTAATGGCATCCCAGTCTTAGTCCGTAGGGTTCAATATTGAGTTGAAAAACTAAAAGGAGGGATGGCGCATAGTGGTAGTGTATAAGGCTGGACACCACTGAATAAGAAACAGTCAATAAATTGTAATGGTTAAAAGTTTATCAAAGTTACCAGATAAAAATGCATCTACCAACAACCGGTCTTCAGGTCCTGGGCGTCACATGAAGGCTTTGTGGGGGTCCCACTCAGTAAGATTGAAAACCACTTGGCCAAATCCTCTTGGGGACAGGGTATGGATCCTGATTTGAATGAAAAGCGGAGATGGAGAACAGCCCGGCATGGACTTGACAAAGCGCATGTGCACGAAACATGTAGTCACGGCAACGAGAAGCTTGCGTTCCATGCCGGCCTGTGCTTCCCCTCGCATGTGGCTCACTGACGCTTGTGTGACATGGTTTGCAGAAGTGACGTGAGGTCCGGTGATTGTGTGCCACAGCCGTCACACATGCCCGGCGGTTCTCCATCTCCGCTTTTCCTTCTCATCAGGATCCATCCCCTGCCCCCAAGAGGATTTGGCCAAGTGGTTTTCAATCTTACTGAGTGGGACCCCCACAACACCTTCATGTGACGCCCAGGACCTGAAGACCGGTTGTTGGTAGATGCATTTTTATCTGGTAACTTTAATAAACGTTTAACCGTTACAATTTATTGACTGTTTCTTATCCAGTGGTGTCCAGCCTTATACACTACCGCTATGTGCCATTCCTCCTTCTAGTTTTTCTACTGTATACATCTTCATCCTGTGCTAGGGATTCGGCTGCATTGTGTGTGGTATCAATTATAAGATTTCTTCTTTTCACTGCCTCCATCACCATACAAGAGTAGTTTATGGTTCTAGTAACCCTAGAGGTGGTCGTCCGGAGGTCCAGCGCCAGGAATATTTTTGTTTTTTATATTCAATATTGAGTTGGCCCACCTTTTGCAGCTATAACAGCTTCAACTCTTCTGGGAAGGCTGTTCAGAAGGTTTAGGAGTGTGTCTATGGGAATGTTTGACTATTTTTCCAGAAGTGCATTGGTGAGGTTAGGCCTGGCTCGCAGTCTCTCCTGTAATTCATCCCAAAGATGTTTGAAAGCAGGCCAACCCAAACTCGCTCATCCATGTCTTTATGGATCTTGCTTTGTGCACTGGTCCAAATCATTTGGGGGAGGGGGGGTTATGGTGTGGGGTTGTTTTTCAGGGGTTGGGCTTGGCCCCTTTGTTCCAGTGAAGGGAACTCTTAAGGTGTCAGCATACCAAGACATTTTGGAAAATGTCATGCTCCCAACTTTGTGAGAACAATTTGGGGATGGCCCCTTCCTGTTTAAACATGACTGTGCACCAGTGCACTAAGCAAGGTCCATAAAGACATGGATGAGTGAGTTTAGGGTGGAGAAACTTGACTGGCCTGCACAGAGTCCTGACCTTAACTCAATACAAAACCTTTGGGATGAATTAAGTGGAGACTGCGAGCCAGGCCTTCGCGTCCAACATCAGTGCTTGACCTCACAAATGTGCTTCTGGAAGAATGGTCAAGCATTCCCATAGAAACACTCCTTAACATGGTGAACAGGTTTTCCAGAAGAGCTGAAGCTGTTATAGGTGCAAAGGGTGGGCTAACTCAATATTGAACCCCACGGACTAAGACTGGGATGCCATTAAAGTTCATCTGTGTGTAAAGGCAGGCGTCCCAATACTTTTAACAATATAGTGTATACAATGTTTTTACTCATCTAATTCAGTGATCTGTGTCTCTCACCAGTGTCTCTTCTGGGTGTTGCACCTAGTGATCCAGAACTGGAGACTGTGCCAAATTTTGGCTTGTCCCCAGAACAGTAATAGCAGGAAAACTTACCAATAGGTCACTAGTTCTGGTGACCCTGGTGCCAACTAGGGATTCCTTCACTTTGGAAGGATTTACTCTCAGTTTCTGTTTTGGCTATGGGAAATAAATCTCTCCAATGGGACACAGATGGAAAATAAACCTGATAGGGGTTATAACCCTCACTTACTCTATTTAAAATAAAATAAAAAATTACCTTTAGTTCTACTTAAGTAAAATTTGTTTGTTTTTTTTCACTTAAGTTTTTTTTTTTTATTTGACTAAAGAAACAGTTGCATGGATGGGAGTTTTGCTTTAAGGTAGGAAAATCTGCCAAACATTTGATAGAATAGATGTTAGAACCTCTGTCTGTTTTGATGTCTTAACAACAGATCAATAATAGGACATTGTCTACCCAATGGGAATACATTACATTAAGAGGGAATAGCCCTTAAATGTGACCTATGCTGGTACTTACTCTAGTTTATTACCTTTTCCTACCACTGTTTATACTTTTTTTCACTTATGGTCATCATGGATTTTACTTCATTTATAGTTGGTCTCGACAATTGCAAAATTAGTCATCACCTGCCTATCTTATAGTATGATTTCTAGTTATTCTATCTTACTCTGATGCATTATACATACCCTAGCTCGTTAAACTGACCCTTGGTAGTTGTATTTATAATCTGTCTATTGTAATTAAAATTTAAATTCTATAAAGATATTGGACAAGAAGAGGGCATGCCCCTGACCTAGGATCATTACAGAGTATTACAGGTAGCCTGCAAGTTGATCTAAACCAATTAACTAAAATCTTATATAAGTTTTAACATGTTCATTTAATTCCAAAGTCATTTTCAAGTTTTCCAAATCTGCACTGCACTCTTATTAATCACTTCAATACTGGGCACTTTTACCCCCTTCCAGGCCAATTTCCAGCCTTTTCTCACTTTGTATGACAATTGCCGGTTCATACAACACTGCACCCATATGAAATTTCTATCATTTTTTTTTCTTTTAGACAGATAGCTCTTTCTTTTGGTGGTATTTAATTAAAACTGGGGTTTTTTTTTTTTTTGCTTAGCAAATAAAAAAAAAACAGAAAATTTTGAAAAGAAAACCCAAAAAACGTTTTTCTAAAGTTTTGCAAATAAGTAAGTTTTCTCCTTCACAGATGTGCACTGATGAGGCTGCACTGATGATAAGGCACTGATGAGGAGTCGCTGATTAGATGGCACTGATGGACACTGAGAAGAGGCACAGAGGAAGAACTGTTAGGTGGCACTGATAGACACTGATTGGTTGTACTGATGGGCATTGATTGGCTGCACTGATGGGGCTGCTCTGATAATCAGGCACTGATGGTCAGCGCCCTGATTATCAGTGTAAACAATGTATTGACAGGCTTGCCAGTTAAAGATAATCCTTTCCTTACACAGATACAGAGTGTGAGGAAAGGACTGTGGATAACCAGGAAGTCTGTTTACATGTGATCAGCTGTGATTGGAGACAGCTGATCAGATGGTAAAGGGCCACTATGATTGGCTCTTTACTGTGATCTGTTATCAGCTGTGTCCGAAGGACACAGCAGTCACAGATTGTGCCAGATGCGCTCCTCAGGGGGAGTGAGGGATGCTGGGTTCTGGAAGGACGTCTATGGAGAACGCCCTCTGAGAAATAGACAGCCACGCTGTAGCTGTCTTTTGGCTAAAGTGTGGTCGGGAAGTAGTTAAAATAATACTTGGTTGCAAAAAAAAAGAAAGAATTGAAAAAAATAATAATACCTGGTGATCATGGCATGCCCATTGTTCAGTTAGAAAATGACAAAAATAAACAAGTATTCTTTTTTATTGCCAATGAGCCATTCGGTAAAGTTCGGTAAAGTGTCAATAAGATTGGCTGCTGTGGAAGAACTTAAATGTTTGCACATAACATGTTAATTTGGTGTATCACATGTCAAATATTCTAGTATATCACAGTGCATATAATTTATTTAGTAGAAAAATGTGTAACTGTCTTGTGCCATCATCCTCTTGGCGCAGCACTGCACACCTCTATTGTACCAAATATTACCAAACTTATTTTCTATATCATTTATTATTTTAGCACAGCTTATTGATATTTTACATGGGAATGGTCTTGTTTTTCTTTGATCCAGGTATGTCCCTACTTAACGTCTGCAAGAAATTAAAAGTACGGTGATATTGTTTTCAAATCTTAAAGGTACCCTATGGGACTCAAACTGGAAAAATCAAAAGTGCCCATTTTGAAAGCTTGTATGCAAGAAATTGGGAATACAATGGTTATGGGGGTCTGGGTACTGCTCTGGGGGACATGTATCAATTAAAAAAGTTTGTAAAAACATTGTTTTAAATGAGCAATGATTTACTGATGCTTAAAGTGAAAGCAACAAAATAAGAAATACAAAAAATAAATTCCTTTCAATATAGTGCCTGAGTGGTCCCCTTAGTCTGCCTGTGAAGTGGCACATCT
Organism: Pelophylax lessonae; assembly: GCF_965119305.1. Classification (NCBI taxonomy): domain Eukaryota; kingdom Metazoa; phylum Chordata; class Amphibia; order Anura; family Ranidae; genus Pelophylax; species Pelophylax lessonae. The sequence continues at coordinate 472,263,173 of NC_138772.1, forward strand.
GTACTGTGTATAGAAGCTGCTGCAGAAATAATTGCATTTATAAAGCCAAAAAAATGAAATTTTCCCTGCAAACTTTATTTTGTAAACAACAGGTTGGTGAGCCAGTCTGTATGATTAGGCCATAATGTAGTGCACTGGAAACAAGATTAGAGATTTTTTGGATACATTCTGGTGTCTCTTCTGCAGACTTTGGATACAAGTAACATGTGCAGAAAAATTGGTCTTTGTGTGTTGGTGGTGCCTTCACACTGTAATTCTATAGAGGTACTCTTGATGAAAACAAGAATTGCCTTGCTGTCAAAAAAATAAAATGATATGCAACTGTCAAACAGGTGTTGAAATATTTGTCTTTGGGTGTCTGTGGCGCCTTTACACCATAACCCTATTGAGGTACTCTTGATGAAAGCAAGAATTGGCCTTGCTGTCAAAAATTTAAATGATATGCACCTGTCAAACAGGTGCAAAAAAATTGGTCTTTGGGTGTCTGTGGCACCTTCACACCTTAACCCTATAGAGGTACTCTTGATGCAAGCAAGATTTGGCCTTGCTGTCAAAAATTGAAATAATATGCCCCTTTCAAGCAGGTGTGGAAAAATTGGTCTTTGGGTGTTAATTGTGCCATGAAACTTTCACCAAAAACATTCTTCCAGATGAAATGAACGCCCACAATACTAGGCACCCTAGAAGTCTTGCACTTCCACATCCCAAAAACACTTAATTAGTGACATTAGCAATAGGGGCTTCATAGCTGCTAGTAATCCAGGACTAATTAATTTTGATAAATGTCAGACGGTCCACGAAGTCTGTGGACAGATGGGTTCTATTCTATTCGATTTTCAGTAACAAAATCTCCAGCAGCACTGAATGCCTGTTCGGAATGCACGCTGGATGCAGGGCAGCCCAGCAGCTCAATTGAATACTGTGCAAGTTCTGGCCAGTGGTCTATTCTCAATCGTCAATTGGAAAGGTCTCTTGGAAAGAAAAGGGAAAAAAGAAATAAAAAAAGGGGGAGGGGCAACATGTGAAATATTTCTCACACAAATCCCCTATCAGCAACTACTTCCACAAATCAGAGTACATGCTTAATTATTTGGCAGTCCTACATGTGCTATTTCCAACAGTGCAGAATGTTTAATAGAAACTGAAAATTGTGAAGTAACATTGTTATATACACTATATTCTCAAAAGTATTGGGACACCTGCCTTTACAAGCACGTGAACTTTAATGTCATCCCAGTCTTAGTCCGTAGTGTTCAATATTGAGTTGCCCACCCTTTGCAGCTATAACAGCTTCATCTCTTCTGGGAAGGCTGTCCACAAGGTTTAGGAGTGTGTCTATGAAAATGTTTGGACATTCTTCCAGAAGCGCATTTGTGAGGTCAGACACTGATGTTGGATGAGAAGGCCTGGTTCGCAGTCTCCACTCAAATTCATCCCAAATGTGTTCTATCAGGTTGAGGTCCAGGATTCTGTGCAGGACAGTCAAGTTCCTCCACCCCAAACTCGCTCATCCGTGTCTTTATGGACCTTGCTTTGTGCACTGGTCCAAATCATTTGGTGGAGAGCAGGATATGGTGTGGGGTTGTTTTTCAGGGGTTGGGCATGGCCCCTTAGTTCCAGTGAAGGGAATTCTTAAGGCATCAGCATACCAGGACATTTTGAAAAATTGCATGGTCCCAACTTTGTGAGAACAGTTTGGGGATGGCCCCTTCCTGTTCCAACATGACTGCACACCAATGCACAAAGCAAGATCCATAAATAATGGATGAGCGAGTAAGCTGGAGTAACTTGACTGGTTTGCACCTCAAGCCGATAAAACCCCTTTGGGACGAATTAGAGCAGAGACTGTGAGCCAGGCCTTCTAATCCAACATCAGTGCCTGACCTCACAAATGCGCTTCTGGAAGAATGGTCAAACATTCCCAAAGACACACTCCTAAACCTTGTGGACAGCCTTCTCAGAAGAGTTAAAGCTGTTATAGCTGCAAAAGGTGGGCCAACTCAATATTGAACCCTACAGACGAAGTTTGGGATGTCATTAAAGTTCATGTGCGTGTAAAAGCAGGCGTCCCAATACTTTTGACAATATACTGTAGTGTATCTTTCAGACTAACCTGGATGTACTGTTACCTTGTAGAAAAAAGAAAAAAAAACATATCAAATAATCATCATACTTTTACTTCTCTCCTCCCACTGTGAGGATTCGCTGATGCAGTCCCCAACATTTGCAAGTTAACCACTTTACCACCGGAGGATTTTGCTGTCTTACGTCCAGGCCACTTTTTGCGATTCTGCAATGTGCGACTTTAACTGACAATTGTGCGGTCGTGCGACGCCGTACCCAAACAAAATTTAGGTGGTATTTGATCACCTGTGCGATTTTTACTTTTTGCGCTATAAACAAAAAAAGAGCGTAAATTTTGAAAAAAATAACAATATTTTTCACTTTTTTTATATGAAATTCCCCCCCAAAAAAATTTAAAAATCAAATTTTTTAAAATTTTTGGCCAATTTGTTTTCTGCTACCTATGTTTGGTAAAAAAAATCACAATAAGCGTATTTTGATTGGTTTGCGCAAAAGTTATTGCGTTTACTAACTAAGGGAAAGATTTCTGTCATTTTTGGTGTTTTTTTTTTTTAACGAGTAATGGCGGTGACCTGCGATTTTTTTTGCGGGACTGCGACATTGTGACGGACAGATCGGACCCTTGACTGACATTTTTGAATCTTTTGGGGGTACCAGTGGCATTACTACAGTAATCAGTGCTATACATATGCACTGTTACTGTAAAAATGACACTGGCGGGGAAGGGGTTAATTTTATTGGAGAGGGAGGGGTTAATGTATGCCTGGTGCTTACTAACGTGTGTGGGGGGAGGTGACTGAGTGACACAGGGACAGATCGCAGGTTCAGCTATGCTGAACCCTGCAATCTGACCCTGCCTGTCACTTAGGAGATCCGCCCGCTTTGTTTACACAAGCAGGCGGATCTCCAGACTCGATTCCCCGACAATCGGGGAAGAGCGGCGGTGATCACCGCCGCTCCTCCCCTGGCCCGACTCCCGCTGTGACTGAAAACAGCGGGAGCGAGCCTCCGGCGGCGCGCGCGCGCCGCCCACAAGGGGAGGAGTCCAGCGACGTAGGTCTACTTTGCTGGACGGGAACGAGCCACTTTGCCGCAGTACAGTCAACGTGACTGGTCGGAAAGTGGTTAATACATACACAAGTACAGCATCACATGCCTTCCATGCAGCATCATGTCTAGATTATTTATGGGTTATTTTTTTATACTATGTGTTTATTTAAACAATTTCTGGAGGGGAGTGATAGAGATCCTAAAAAAAAAAATTTTTTGTAATGAATGATCTTTCCTTCTTCCTACTGTATAAAAACAAGATTCTATGGAATGTGTTTCAGAGAATGCATCTGAGTGGTTGTGTCTAGCACCATATGTTCTTTATTAGGCCCCTAATTTCAGCAAATGATTCAACATAATTTATCTGTATTAACCCTCAACCTTTCAAATTGTTGACATGCATTCTGCACTTTCCAGAATATCACATTAAATCTAGTGTTGTTTTATTAGCTTAAAATGAATGTACACTTGCTGAAATGGCAAATTTTTTCCATGTGCCATAGGCGAAGGCTAATCATTAGTGTGAGTGTATATAAACCCCACTGCGTTTTCCACTGAATAATTTACATTCTGTTTTATCTGTCTGAGTCATATATTGCACTGTTGTGCAGGCTTCAAGAGACTTGCAAAGGCGTGTGCACCATTACATTCAACATGGTCATTGAATGGCCACCCAAATATCAGATAAACAACTGTCTTCTGTCAGTTTATAGCAAAAAAAAAAACAATACAGCTCTTATTGTCATGAAAAGAATACATTTTATTATTTCCCCACATTTTGCCAAACCTATGGGCTTCCTAGATTGGAGTTATTCGGTTATCTTCAAATTAAAAACTTCTACATGCCATACCTTAAACGGGCTCCTTACTGACCCAGATGTCACAGTTTGAACGTATATGTAAAAATGACCCTCATATAAGAGGACTTATATCGATTCAAATCTTCAAACAATTGACTGTTAAACCTGATGCTGGACCACCAACATATGTTACTGAATGGGAGCAGGAATTAGGGCACACACTTGATATTGCAGATTGGTCTAGTATTTGGGTCACTACCAAATCTTCTTTGACAAATGTTCTAGCAATAGAAAAAAATTATAAGGTCCTTGCTGCTGGTACCTAGTTCCGGCTAGGATATGCAAAATTCATTCCCTCTTATTCAGAAACATGCTTTTGCCGCTGCCCAGACCCAGGCACACACCTCCATGTGTGGTGGGACTGCCCTGTAGCTCAAAACTTCTAGAAAGCCATCTTTGCAATGGCTTCAAAAGTTCTCGAGAACACCATCCAACTAGATCCAACAACGAGTCTCCTAAACCTAAATCCAGTGCTGTATTTTGGCCTAGGCCAACAAGGCCCAGGCCTAGGGCGGCACTTTGCAGGGGGGCAGCAAAGAAACTGCCCCCCCTCCACCTGAGTCTCTATTGGCCACTGGTTGCTAGAGCCACCTCTTTCATTCCCCCCTCTCTCTCAACCCCCTCTCTCTCACTCTCATCCCCCCTCTCTCTCTCTCTCTCTCACCCCTTGTCTCTCACCCCTCTTCTCTCTCTCCCTCTCACCCCTCTTCTCTCTCTCTCTCTCCCCCCTCTTCTCTCTCTCTCTCTCTCTCACCCTCCCTCTCTCTCTCACCCCTCTCTCTCATCCCCCCTCTCGCTCTCTCATCCCCCCTCTCTCTCTCTCTCTCATCCCCCCTCTCCCTCTCTCTCTCTCACCCCTCCTCTCTCACCCCTCTACTCTCTCCCTCTCACCCTCCCTCTCTCTCTCACCCCTCTCTCTCTCTCTCATTCCCCTCTAGTTCTCTCTCTCTCTCATCCCCCCTCTCGCTCTCTCTCTCTCATCCCCCTCTCTCTGTCTCTCTCTCTCTCATTCCCCCTTTCTTGCTCTCTCACCCCCCCCTCTCTCTCAACCCCCCCTCACCCATCCCCCTCTCTCTCTCCCTCACCCACCCCCTCTCGTGAGATCTCAGGGGTTCATGCTGGGACTTGTAGACCTTCAATTTTGGAGGGAGCCACATCCATTAAAAAAGAAGGAGTGGGGCAAAGTTACATAGGTGGGGGAGGGGGGGCGCCCAATTTTAGTCTTGCCTAGGGCAGCACAAAACCAAAATACACCACTGCCTAAATCCAGTTGAGTTAACCCGAAATCAGTTTCATCTCTTCTTACAGCTTGTTACACCTGCTAAACAAAACATTGCTAAAGCATTGAAATAAAGGCCCTTGGTTGTGGCTGAAGCTAAAGATAGGATCAAAAAGGCTCTTATTCATGCTAAGATGGAAGCCATTGAAAATGATAAGATTAGTAAATTCGAGAAAGTTTGATGGCCTTAGGTTAAGCATGGCTTACCCCCAGACTTCGATGACACTGTATTATTACCTTGGTAAGTCCTTATGTTTTTATTTACCCCTCACTATCTCGAGAATTAGAACTGCGCTGCCTCCCTGGAAGTTTTCTCCCTCTTTCGTTTGTTCCTTTGCTTTTTCTCTCCTACCTTTCCAGTCAGGGTTATTCTTTGGGTTTTATCGGTAAATTATCCATTCATTCTATACTCGCCTTCATCTCCTCTCTTTCTTTTTCCTTCTCTCTCCCCTCTCTATCCTTCTTGGTTTCCATACCTATTGCCATCTTTGTTACTTACACAGATTTTTACTATGTTTGATTGCAATCACATACATCAGCTTCTCTAGTGTATATTTAACGTACCAACTTTGCAGTACTAATCAGCTGACTTTACCTACCAGCACCAGTCTTTGTTTCTTGCTTGTAAATCTTACTTTGTTAGGACTGGTTGCCCAATCACCCTCTTGTATACACATGTACTAGATGGTTTCTTATTTTTTCTCTGCCTGTTTCTATGTCTATGTTAAAAGCAATAAACCTCTTTGACTACAAAAAAATTGGAACTAATAAAATGTTAAACACATTTTAAATCTCTTTTCCATTCTTGTATGGGGAAAAATAAAAAAAACAAAGAGTGTTTTACAGTAATAAAAAATGATTAGGTTCACTAGAGCATACATAAAAAGTAGCTGGTAATGTAGTAGGAATCAAAATCCAAGGTCGGGACAAGACAGGCAGGAAGGGCGGCTGCCCTGGGCACTATGGTATCATGTGAGGTGAGGAGGGGACACCACTAAGAGATTTGTGCTAGTAGGGATGATTGGGGGGATTTGTGTCAGGAGAATACATTTTTGGGGGGATTAGAGTTCAATAAGGGAAGGAATGTGGCGCTGCCAATATTTTCATACCACTCAATAAATATCTAAAAAATCTAAAAAATGTATGAAGGTGTAAACAGTATATAAATAAATTATAGTGCAATATGTGTCCAATCCAGGAATGCAAATATATTGAGTGCGTAAATAAATATGCACACAAGTGACTGACAATAAAGTGCCGTAGTGCAAAATACTGGTATGGTGTACCTAGAACCAATGCGGTATATATAATATAATGACCTCAAGCAATATAAGTGAATAAAATTAATTGAGAATAAGTGGGTGTCTTATTAAAAATGTGATACCAAATGTTAACCAAAGTGCAAAATAGAAGTGATAGGAGTTGGAATCATAATATAATAATGACACAGCTAATCATAAATTAATGGCACTTACATAGATAAGTGATAACATGTGATAAAGGGGATAAGAGTGGTAATGATAATTACAAAATGTATTATATAAAATTCTAAAAGATACCAACTGGGAATGATAGAACCCTCACAATGGGTATATGAACTATAGGTAGTAGCAAACCACCTTAAATAAATAAATATAGCAGCAATTCCAGAACCTCACATCAATAAATAGTCCATAGCTAGTTCAGTAATGAATAGTCCATAGAGCAATACAAAAATGGAAAAATAATGCAGTAATAATCTTCAAGACAAAAAAGTGACTTCAGTGCAGGTGCTTTTAAATATTCCTGAAAAGGTGCCAGAACTCAGGTGATCAATCCGTGCTCCCTGCACCCTTTGGACCGCACTCACCAGAGCAAATCACCCCTACAGGGGTACCAAGCCTTCAATGGGTAGTATCCTGGGTCCCCCTCTGGTCTCCCTGGGTGATCCTATGGACACGAGTGCTATCCGGTCCTGCCCGAGTCCTCGTCACACTATCCTTAGTGTTAGGTATTTGTCCACGGGTATATGGGGGGAATAAAGGTCTGACATAGGGTAGTACCGTCTAATAAAGTTTATTAAATCAATATAGTGGTACTCACAAACAAGCAGGTTAAAATTGGCAGGTAATACAGTGGTGATCGCGCACTTCCGGGATGCCGTGCGTTCCACAGACCGGATGTGCGTGTCAGCTGGGCGGATGTGACGCGATGACGCTCTACGCATTTCGTCAGAGTGACGTCTTCCTACATTCATTTTTGGGGGGATATGTGCTAGGATGGGGGGGGGGGAATTTGTGTTGGAAGGGGGGGATTTGGAGTGGGGGGGAGAGGATTTGTGCTTTTAGGGAAAATTTGAGGGGTAGAAAAACTGTGTTAGGAGGGGGGTTTCTTCTTTTGTGGGGGTTGTGCTGGGGGCATATACAGAGAGAGAGGATTTGAGCTGGGCGGTGGGGGGCAAAGACTTGTGCTGGGAGGGAGGATTTCAGCAAGGGGCAGATTTGTACTGGGAGGAGGGGGCAGTTGAAGATCAATGCTAATTTTTTTTTTTTTTTTGGAGGGAGGGAATTTACGCATCTGGGGGGGGGGGGGGCGCAGTTTTTCATGTTCAGCCTGGGCTCCAGATGTAGAAAGACAGAAGTATGACAGATGTAGATGATACCAAAGTATGAGGCATAAGCAGAGGCGTAGCTTGAAGCTTGTGGGCCCCAATGCAAAAGTTGACCTGGGGCCCCTCATTACCACCCGCTGCCTCCACCACAAACCAAGATATTTCCATTATGCGGCAAGATACTCCAAGTAGCTAAAGAGTTATATCAGAGAATTATTTATATATTGAGAGGGTAATTTAAAAGATTTAATAGGGATCATGATGAGGCCCTGGTGAGTGGGGCGAAACATGTCAGGGGGCGTGGCCCAAGGAATAGCATTGACTGAGGCCTTTACATGCATACATCCATGCTTGGACTGGCTAGGCTATGGTGAGCGGCGGTTTCTTGCTTAAAATGTGAGCATGGCTAGCATTATGAAAGGCCAAATCAGAAAAAAAAAAACAGAAAAAAAATTTCTGTGGCTTGTGTAGCACTCCGCAGCAATCAGTATGCATAGCCAGTTTTTGGCTAACAGTGGGAGGGGCTAAAAGAGCGATCATTAATCCCTTTCTGCATATAATGGGGGCTAGCAGCATCAGCAGGCTCAGTGAAGTACCCATACGTCGCTAAACACAAGCGCACTGGGGATTGTTGATTGCTGTAATTAGACGCTTACTGTTAGGAATGGGCTTCATTTATAACAGTTGTGGTTAGTATTGTGATGCTGTGATTGCCCGCCCACAGCTATCACATGGTTCAGTGGGTGCACTGGTGATAGTATGAAAAAAAAATGTGGGGGAAAAAAAACTATTTTTATTTAATTTCTTAATTTTCCAAAAAATAGTGACAAAAAAAATACCTCAGGCTGTCTACTTTCCAAAAAGGGGACATTTGGGGGGCATTTGTACTGTCCTGGCATTTTAGGGCCTCAAGAATGAGATGTCCGTACATCAAGATTGATACATTTTCAGATATATATAGCATAGTTTGTAGACACTATAACTTCACACAAACCAATTAATATACACTTATTGGGATTTTTTGTTTTACCAAAGACATGTAGCAGAATACATTTTGGTCTAAATTTATGAAGAAATTTGATTTTATTAGATATATTTTATTACAGAAAATAGAACATTTTTTTTTCCAAACTTTTCAGTTTTTTCTGTTAATATAATAAAAAAATGAAAAACCCAGTGGTGATGATCAAATACCACCAAAAGAAAGCTCTATTTGTGTGAAAATGTAATTTGGTCACAGCATTACATGATTGCACAATTGACAGTTAGAGTAACACAGTGCTAAATAGCAAAAAAAAATGCCCTGGTAATGAAGGGTGAAAAACCTTCCAGAGGGCAAGTGGTTAAACAGAAACTGTGCCTAGTCACTATATATACACTGCACACATATAATAGAACATTGTACCCACATATTATTTCTAATTACTGTACCACAACTGACCGCTTCACAGACACAAACCTGAGAACAAAGGATAATTTTTTAAAAAATGTAACATTTCCATTACCTATGCTTCAATGTGCACAAAATGGACTGACTGACATAGCCAACCTTAAATTTGAACTTTATTCTTTCAATCAACATTGAATATTTTAAATCCTTATGCTGCTAGCAGTAGTAAATAGATAGGGAAGTAGATTATATTTACTTGTTTTAACCTTTTTTAATCATTTCTTCAGTTACTTCCTGGTTCCCATGCCTAGGCAAATGGTGTCATACATCCCAGGAGTTTTTAGGAGGGGAGGAGGGGGCTTTCTCAGCTAAGCACACCCTCCTGCCTGTATGGCTAGGCTAAGGGCAGATGGATTCCAGTAAGTATATGCTACATTAATCATCTGCCCTTACTCAAGATGGCCATGGCCAGAAATGCTAGGAGGGTGTTTTTCAAAGTGATTTCTCAGCAACATAAAGCAGTGAGATATGGATTGATGGGGGAGTTTGCTTTGAATATTAAAAATGAATTAAATAGTGTTTTGGTTTGTGGTGCTCAGTTGCAGTGTAGTTTTGCTTTTAAGAAGAATTTCAATAAAACCAGCTACTATTGGGACAATGAACACCTGGGGCAGGACTATGTAATGTACAACATAATGTATAGTCAGGGAGTGCAGGGATCAGGAGTAAGTAACATACAAAAAAACATATAGTGTGCAGCAGTCAGGATGAACCCTGTGTTCAAATTGAAGTCCCCCTTGTATCAAAGTCCCAAGCATTTCCATTTACATCAGGGTTCCAGGATTCCCTCCTTACATCGGAGTGCCCCCTTACATCAGAGTCCACAGCATCCCCCCTTACATTAGAGTCCACAGCATTCCCCCTTACATCAAAATCCACAGCAGGGTTCTCTTTTACAGTGAAAGGGGGATCTCTACAGACTCTGATGTAAAAGGGAACACTGTGGACTGATGTACAGCAGAACTCTTTGGAGTCTGATGTAAAGGAGAACTCTGAGGACTTTGATGTTGGGGGGATCTGGTGTAAATGGAAACTCTGTAAGCGATAAGGGCACTAACCTTCTGTCTGCCCTTCGAAAGGGAAAGTTGACACATGTGCCATGCCTGGCCCATATCCTCAATTTGGGGGTGCAGCTTTCCTAAACAGGTACCCAGGTATGCAAGATATTTTAAGGCAAGCCAGAGAGTCTGTAGCCATTTCTGGCAGTCATATGCAGCCAGTGTTCGGTTGGCTGAAATCCATCAGGAATTCCACCTGCCCGTAAACCACTTGATTTGTGACATGCCCACCAGGTGGAACTCAACTTTGGCAATGCTGCACATGCAGCAGATTGCCGTCAATGAGTACCTGTGTGATTATGGCACAAGGACAGCCTCAGGGCAATGACTGAGGGCAATGGCCAATGGCTGCTGATAAAGGATGCATGCACTGTAGTGTCGCCATTTGAGGAGGCGACAAGGATAGCGAGCTGTGACAATGCATGCATCAGTGGACAGGGCACTCAAGGCAGAGCAGTGGGAGGAAGAGGAGGATTTCCTTTCCTCTAAAAGCTGCTTTATGCAGAAACCATTCTTGCAACACCACAGAACACACAAGAGGAGAGGGAGGAGGAGGATTCTGGCAGTTTTGGGGGCATAGAAGCAGAGGAAGACAAACATCAAACCGTAAGACATGGTTTTCCATCCCCAGAACCCTTGGGAGTAGTATGTGGATGGGAGGAGGCAGTTCCAGATACTGTAGTCCTCAGTGACCCTGAGGATTCTGTTTCCCCTGGCCTTGCAAACTTGTGGTGCATGGGCTCCTTTATTCTTCAAAGCCTGGAAAAGGACCTAAGATTTTGTGGCATCAAGGAGAAGGATCATTATTGGTTGAAGCCATCCTAAGGGCTCACGTTTTACATGGATAGAAGTGGGGGCTGGGCTCTTTGCCTAATTAAGCAAAGTTTGGATGATCCTAGGTGGACCAGGTTTAAGCCATATAAAGAGGTTAGCAGGTTGTTTCTGAAGATATTAATGCATAATAAAGAAAACATTCAAGTTGGTTCTTTGAGTTGATGTATCAAAGTCTTTTCAAGACTTCATAGAAATTGCCATCAGTCTGTTGTGCATCTGGTTTGTGCATCACATTAGTCTGTGTGAACTATCCTGTTAGCGCAGCTCAGAAAATAACATCAGTGTTTACCTGTAAACAGATGCAGAAGTCACTGCTGAATTTATTCCGCTTTGTATACAATCATTTATATAAAGATTGCAAGCAGCATGTACGTCTGCCTAGAAGTGTGTGTTCTCTGGCTCCAGCTGCCAACAACCTAAATTATTCAGCACACCTCGATCATGCCAAGTTTTTTTTAGTCAACAATAGAAATTGTGCCAACGAGCTAATAACATTAAAAAAAAGCAATGTTTGCGACAATTAACAGAGCCTGCAGTCTGTAACGAGAGTTGGGCTCATTTGTAAAGGAAAATTTCAATGATATGCTTCATTATAAATAGTCAAATTAAACACACTGCTAATCAAACAGAGTGGCTTCATTCCATCAAACATCATTGAATCTGATAAACCAAAGAACTGCTTCAGACACAGGGCTTGGGAGAGACATGAGACATCCACAATATCTGTTTTACAAGTGCTTCAATCTTGCAGGGTGGTCATTTGTAATTATTCTTGGAAAAATTAGCTTTTTTCCAATTTGGGAATTTATAGGGTTACATTTGGTTTTATTTTTTTCTGAAGGCGAAACATGCATCCTCTCCAGTTACCACACATGTATCAGTGCTTTTTGAATAAAAGCAAATCCAGAAAGATGTTTGGATGAAAATACAACAGGGGATTGTTAAATGATTATTTTATTTCAATTTCCCATTTAGGGAATATTAAGCATCGTCAATAATAATTTTTACTTTTTTTTTTGGAGCTGTGTTGGCATGCACTAGCAGCTTCATTTGGGTAGGATGGCAAGCTGATGCTGAACAAGAAGAAAATAGTAATTTGGGTTGCAGTTGAGGGAGCCTTAGCAATATCATGTGGCTCATGTGGGAAGCCAACAATTTCTAGGACAACTTTACCTTCACCTTCGCCATCATAAGAAAACTCAGATAATCCCAGCCTTGCATTTTTAGTTTCAAAGATTGGAGGGCTCAGATTGCTAAAAAAACAAAAGGAACACTGGCATAGCACAGAGCTTCCTCAATAAGTCATGGCTTTGTCCTTGCACAGTCTCATCTTCATCAGCTTTCCTTACCTACTACCTGTACTCTTTTTGTCTATATTAAATTTGGGTCTAAAATTGCTATATAAAATTGTCACGCTGCTGGACAATTTTACACTGATGTGTAATCTACATTATCTTAATTAATTTAGGAAAAATCTATGTGTACTCTTTGTCTGTATTACATTTAGGCCTAAATTTGCAATTTAAAGTTGTCCTATTGCTGGCCAATTTTATACTGTTTTGTTATGTGTGGTTTCCTAATGCATGTAATAAAACACCTACCTGTGTTCTTTGTCTGTAGTAAGCTTGGACCCAAAATAGCAATTTTAGGCCTACATTTAAAGCTATCCTACTGCTGCCCAATTTACACTGCTGTATCCTCTGCGGTCTCCTAAATCCTTTAGTAATTATTCTTGGTAAAATTTGATTTTTTCCTGTGCAATTTGTCTGTAGTAAATCTGGGCCTTACAATTTCGATTTAAAGTTGTCCTGCAGCTGGCCAATATTACACTGCTGTGTTATCTGCAATCTCTTAATTCCTGTAGTAAAACCCGACCTGTGCCCTTTGTAGTATACTTAGAAGTTAAATACCAATGTTAGGCTCATTTGTACCTTTTACAGAGGGGTGGCTGTGGATGTGGTATACTTGGATTTTGGTAACGCATTTGACAGTTACCCACACACAGCTAAAATGTAAGGTAAAGTCTACATGTTTGGAAAAATCAGTTTGTAAATAGATAGAAAACAGTCTAAAAGATTGTATTCAGAAAAAAGTGGTTAAGGATTCATACTCTGAATGGTCCAAGGTTCAGTGTTGGGACCCTTACTTGCAGATTACACCAAGTGTCAGGACCTGGACTTGAACCTGGGACCTCCACTGTATCTGGCAATGACTCTACTCATTAAGCCACCTGGAATGCTGGACAGTTCACTGGACAAATCCTTAAATGATCTTGCTGAGAATCTTAATTACCTTGAACCTTGAACCCTTTGCTCCTCCCATGAACTTCCTGATTTAAGCCATGTCTCTGCACTTCATGGTTGCCAGAATATTGTGCCTTCACCAGCCAATATCTCGCTTGTCTCTCCTGCTGCCATCCGTATCTTCACTATCATCCATTATTGACATTTGGCTTGTTCCTCGACTAAGCTTCTGCTTAATCCCAACATGCAACTACTCGTTACTGACCTTTGGCTACTCCTTGACTACGCTTCTGCTTGATCCCTATCTGCTACTGGACCCTGGCTTGCTCAACTACTGGTGGGGCGATCCTGAGGACCGCGACCTGGTGCTAACATGCAGCTAAATCCATCTCCACCATCAGGAGTGCTGGTGAAGACCGGTAAGTACTTAGATTCTGCACCTCAGATGAGCCTGGGTCATCTACCAGGGTGACCTGCCTGTGTTCCTATCCTGCTGGTTAGTGTGTAAGCTTCCACTGCTATAGGTACTGGTCTTTGAGCCTGACCCCTGATCATGACACCAAGCTATGCAGTGGAATAACGTCCTTACAGGATGTCTCCAACTTACTAGCTGACCTCCATGCACTGTTTAATTGGGCAACTATCTGGCAAATGAGATTTAATGTTGATAAATGTAAAGTTATGCACTTGGGGGTAAGAATATGCATGCATCATACGAACTAGGGGGTGTACAGCTGGGGGAATCAATGGTGGAGAACGATCTGGGTGTTCTGGTAGATCACAGGGTTTAATAATAGCAGGAAATGCCAAGCTGCTGTTTTGAAAGCGAGCAAAATCCTTTCTTGTATTAGGAAAGGTGTGGAGAGATATCAATTTGCCCCTGTACAAATCATTAGTAAGACCTCATTTGAATATGCAGTTCAGTTTTGGGCACCAGTTCACAAAAGGTAATCAGGGAACTTGATAAAGTGCAGAAAAGGACAACCAAACTGATAAGAGGCATGAAGGAGCCAAGCAAAGAGTAAACTTTAGAGGAACTGAATTTATTCTCCCTTGAGAATAGGAGATTAGGAGGGGAAATGATCAACATGTATAAATACATAAGGTGGCCATATAGGGAACTTGGTGTTGAGTTATTCACTTTAAGGTCATCACAGAGGACAAGGGGGAACTCTTTACGTCTGGAGGAAAAGAGATTGATTCTCCAAATACGGAAAAGTTTCTTCACAGTAATAGCTGTGAAAATATGTAATAGACTCCCTCCAGAGGTGGTTCTGGCCAGCTCATTAGATTGCTTTAAAAAAAACTGGATTCTTTCCAAAATGTACATAATATAACTAGGTAATAACATTTATAGGTAAAGTTGATCTAGAGAATATCAGATTGCCTCTTGGGGGATAAGGAAGGAATTTTTTACCCCGCTGGAGAAAATTGGATCATACGTTGCTGGGGTTTTTTGCCTTCCTCTGTATCAACTGTGGGTATAGGATTGTGTATATAAGATGTATATTTTTTTTTCTCCTTTTTATTAATTGAACTAGAAGGACTTGTGTCTTTTTTCAACCAGACTAACTATGTAACTATGTAGGACTACATTTGAAATGGTCCTACTGCTGGCTGATCTTAGCTGTTTCCTTTGCGTTCATTTACTTTTGTAGTGCAATTTCCACCTGGGCTCTATGGTTCTAGTAATTAGAATTATGCTTGCTATTTTAAACTGTCCTGGAAAAATTACACTGCTGTGCCATCTGTGGTCTCTTAACTCTTGACGTAAAACACCTATCTGCACTTTTTTTTCTCTAGTACATTTTGGACTATTCTCCCTGATTAAAAAATGTCCTGTTGCTGGACATTTTTTCTTGAAACATAATTTTTAGCTTAGAGTGCATCAGGCAGTTTTTAATAACAGTCTCTTAAAGTCTGTTACGCCTTTTAGCCAAAGTCAGGAACGGGTGGAAAGAAGAACAAACAGAATCAAAGATCAGGTCAGTAACAACCTAGGTCATCAATGGGATTCAGATATGGATTACACTCAGGATGCAGGAAAAGCTGAAGACCAGTCAGCAAAGTCTGTGAAAATCTGTCCACCTTATAAAGGCCAGAGGGCACCGAGATCTATCACACGTGATGTGCGTCAGTGCGCACAGGCGTGCACCATGATTGAATGCTCATGCTCTGTGAACGAATATTTGTGCGAGAGGGTGACCATGCTGAATATTGGTAAGTGTGCCAGGCCTGCAAGCCAGTTTTCTCTGAGTTGTCCCTTTGCCTTACTGGAATGCTCTTACAGTGGAATTTTTTAGGCATTAGAGGTTTAAAATTCCAAGCAAATACATCCATATTAAAATTAATATTTTTTGAATTCATTAAAAAAAAGAAAAACATTTAAAATGGTTTGAAAACAATCAGCCAAATGATGAAATGTAAGCTTAGCTAAACCACCATGAACAATTTTACATGAGGGCCATTAAAGGTGCCTCCGTAATGTGAAAATGCCACAACATGGTTTCAAAGCTTTAAAAACAATAACTTCATCAGGGGGCCAGGGCACAGTGGTGAAATGTTTACAACATCAATGGCCAGATTGAATGTTTTCTCCAGTGCATATCCCACAGTATACAGTCAGCTGGGGTTTGAGTAACTAGGTAATATGGAGGAGTCTCATTTATTATCGTAATTAACCAGACAACTCACTCCACCAACTAAGAACGGCCATGCACCATCACCTACAAAATTGAAAAAGAGCTATCAATCTGTCAATGCAGGTTAAACTGTAAGTAACAGTACCTTGCCAATGAGAAGACTTTGCCAACAAACTTCAAATACCTTTTGTTGAAAACTGCTGCTATCCGACTCTTCTGGATGTGTCAGAAGTTGCCTCAGCCCATTCTCCCTAACCTAAAACAAATTACTTTTTAATGAACTGACCCTCTAACAAGCTCTTCAACTCTCTCCTATTATTCTTGCACAGTGCCCCAGATCTGGCCAAAGGAAACCCAGAGCACAGCGTGGAGGAGACACATAGCATACTTTAACCCCTGAATTACCCGGACACTTATAAACATTGGTAGGCAAGAGATTGAATTATATGTTCAGCCAAAACTATTTTCTTTGTTTTGAATAGACCTCGAAATGTTTAGAACCCATGTTAGTGTTTTACTTCTATCTGAAGGTTCTGTTAATGATATTTACTCTCACTTCCTGTCCTGCTGACAAGATTTTACCAGAGAGGAAATGAGGGGATCTCTTCAAGAGCCTAACAGACAGTTAGAAAAATAGTTGTGTCTGTTGCTTTTAGGGAATTGCCCTTACTTCCTGGCTGATGTAATTTTGTCAGGACAGGGAATGAGGATTAATCTTTCCAAAGAACCCCCCATAGCAGCGATCATACAGGATTTCTAATCCTTCCCCTCTCCATCCAAATCTGAAAAAAAAATTACTATATTGAGTCATCCCTGTCTTATATGCATTGATTCAATAACTGAATATGTTCATTATTTGGATAATAAGCATTGATATAGACCAACATCTAGAGTTTGAAAACATTTCCACAGTGCAGTTTCTACTGAGGGCAAAGCCACAATTTGCAAAGAAATATTCTTTTCCAAATGCTACAAGGATGACAAAACACACCTTGGCATGCCAGAGGTCCCCTAAAGACAATAAAAAATACTTTATGGAATGAAATGATGAAGAACATAATGAAAGAGCGAGTACCTTTTCCCTCCAGAGTTCTCATTCCAGAAACACTTTCTGCTTATTCTTGATCATCACAAAGTGTTTCTTCACCATCAGCATCTTCAAGTAAGTAAGTGATGCAAAATGCAAGTTTCTTTAATTTCAAATTTAATTTCAAGCATAATTATTTTTAATACGCTTAATTTCACATTCCCAGTGTAACAACATGACTCTCCATTTGTAAAACTACTCTACACTGAATTTTTTTAAATTTTTTATAAAAATTTCCATTTTTTCTGTAAAAAAACTATCTGCTGCTATTTCCCATAGCTTCAAAATTTCTGAAAATGTCACATCTCCAGTATTGCTTTTAACCACTTACTTACTGCCCACCATGTATTTTTGTCGGTACTTTGACATTAAATACCGGGGCTATGGCAGCAGACAGCTGCCATAACCCCAGTATTTTTATAAATGCCGGGCGGTTCACTTTAACATAAGGGTGGTCCCCAGCAGTGGATTCGCTGCGGTATTACCTTTATGGGCAGAGGGAGAGGTGCCCCTCCCGCCGCTTCCTGGACATTTTCCCCGCTTACCGCACCCGTCAGTAGCGGGGAAAATGCTTCGGTCCGTTGTCCCCTCAGGCAGGAAGTCAGGTGAGGGCAAGATGGCCCTCACTCGACTCTATGGCCTTGAAGGACCGGAGCAACTTCATGTGTCGCTTCCTAGCAACTAATTTAAAGAGCCCATTTTCTTCATCATAAAAAAAAAATACTTTTGTAGTGTAGATGTAAGATTTGAGGTCATTTTGACCCCAGATCTCACATTAAAGAAGTCCTGTCATGCCTATTTCTATTACAAGGGATGTTTGAAAAGAAATGATGAAATGAAAAAAAAAAACAGTGTAAAAATAAAAAATAAAAGATAAAATAAAAATAAATAAAATAAAATAGCAAAAAAAGCGCCCCATCCCCGTTAGCTCGCACACAGAAGTGAACGCATACGCAAGTCGCACCCACATATGTAAACGGTGTTCAAACTACACATGTGAGGTATCACCGCCATCGTTAGAGCGAGAGCAATAATTTAAGCCCTAGATCTCATCTGTAACTCTAAAATGGGCTAACTTTACTGTTTTCCTATTTTTTAATTAAAAAAGTGTATTTTTTTCAAAAAAATTGCGTTTGTAATAAATATTGCAACAATCTCCATTTTATTCTCTAGGGTCTCTGCTAAAAAATATATATTTTATGTTTGGGGGTTCAAAGTAGTTTTCTAGCAAAAAAAAACAGATTTTAACTTGTAAACAACAAGTATCAGAAAAAGGCCCGGTCCAGAAGTGGTTAAATGCCAGTATAATCCCAAGACTGAACACAAGCCAAAGTTTGTTTTCAACTTGAAAATCATTTAAAAGATCTTAATTCCTGTATTTTACTTTGTTTCCAAACTGTATTTTTTATCTGGTGTATTCTCATTTTTTGTGATAAACTTTTATTTCAGCGGCACGTGTTTTTATTGCTACTATAAATTCTACAAGATTTTATGTTGAAAGCTGGCAAAATTAAATGTACTTTACAATATTGATGGAGCCTGGAGCTCAATAACTGGCTGTTCATCATGTAATAATTTGACAACCTTGCTTTAATTATTTGTTTGGTGTTTGCTAAAAGTTGGTTATACAAATACTTAAAAAGACCTAGCTTTAGGAAACATTTCTATTATTTTGTTTTTGTTTAATACGTTTTTATTGAAGAAAAGTTTTCCAATACAAAGAATAAACAGGGAAGGTCCCCAAAAGGGGGCATGTAACACAGTAAAATACAATAGGGTAGGTAATACAGAACAAAAATAAAGAGCAGTTAATAACAATACAATACTGTTGAGAGGAGAGGAGCCTAAACTAGGCTCGTCGCCCAACCAGCAAAGATCAACCAGCACATTAAAGACCGTCATTGGAGACATACCAAAATCTAGTATCAACCATACTATTTTTCTGACATTACATGCAATAAAGGAAGAAACAAGTAGGAGATCAGAAGAAAAAACGGGGGGAGGGGGGGAGGAGGAAGAAAAGAAGAAGAGAGAGAGGGAAGAAGGAGAAGTGGGGGGCGGGGACGAGGAATTGTAGGGGACTCCCTTGGTGCAATTCACTGAAAGACTATGAGGTTTCAACGGTCTTGGGACATATATTCAACATAAACATCAGAGTAGGTAAAGGACAACCAGCAGGCCCATGTCTTGTAGGCTTGGGGGGCGAGACCCCTGTAATCGAGTGTCATTTCTTCCAAATGGTAAATAAGATCTACTGCCTGTAGCCATTGTTTAATAGTGAGAACAGTAGATTGAGAAACATTTCTATTATTATTTTTATCATTATTATATTATATTATTAATATTGTTGCAATATTCACAATTTTTACAAATGAGAATATCATATGAAAAGACTGGGAGGCTATAGAAGTAATGTCCTCCTAGCTCACATCAGCTACCTAATCAGATTCAAGAGAAATGTATTGTTATAAAGTGGTTATAAACCCTTACATATACCCAGTGAAGTGACTAGTCTCAGTCCATTCTTGACTCTTAGTGCCAAAGTCAGGTGGGCTAATAAAACCTAAATAAGGAGGAACATATAAAAATTGTATTTGCCTGCAGAAACATACTAATTTAAAACTTAAAATTCAAAGTTTTTCATAAGTCTCTTCCTGCCTGATTCATATTGCATAAATACTTGGGACTTATTACCGCACAGACCATTGTCATTTGCTTATGTAATATTTGGGAACTGCATACACACATGTAATAAAGATGAAGCGGTGTTCACTTCAATCATCCAATCATGTGCTAGTATAAATTCTGCTTTAACCGGTCAAAATTTAGAGGTTTGTATACCAATGCCAGAAGCCTGGCCAACAAGATGGGAGTGCTGGAGCTGCTGATGTTTGAGGAGGACTTAGATTTTGTGGGGATAACTGAGAAATACGGGAGAACTTAGGAAACAGTGACCATAGGTCAATAAGTTTCAGTATTAATTACAGTTATAGGAAGCAGAGGGGTAATATAAGGACGCTGAATTTCAAAAGAGCCAATTTCCTAAACTGAGCTCGCTGCTAGAAAATATCAATTTGGATGGAACCCTGGGAACAAAGAACACGGAGGAAAAATGGGAGTGCTTCAAAAGCATACTTAACAAGGGGATTGACCAGTGCGTTCCAAAGGGAAATAAATTTAAAAGAGCAAAATTAAACCCTGGGTGGCTAAACTCCAACATAAAAATGCATATTAGTGCTAAAGAAAAGGCCTTCAAAAAATACAAGACTGAGGGGTCATTGGCAGCATTTAAGCATTACAAAGAGTGTAATAAGAAATGTAAAGACGAAATCAGGGCGGCTAAAATAGAACACAAGAGACATATAGCGGAGGAGAGTAAAAAGAACCCCAAGAAGTTCTTTAAGTATATAAACAGTAAGAAAGCGAGGCCAGATCACATTGGCCCCATAAAAGATGATAAGGGAAATATGGCCGCTGAGGACAGAGAAAAGGCGGAAGTGTTAAATCATTTCTTCTCTTCAGTCTTCACAAAAGAATCAGGGGGCCACACGAACCTAGCTTGTAAGGCCAAACTAAACAACACACCTCAGGAAGTGCCGCCATGGCTAACAGAAGATAGACTTAAAACTAAACTAGAGAGACTTAACATAAATAAATCACCGGGACCGGATGGCTTGCACCCGAGGGTTCTTAAAGAGCTCAGCCAGGTGATTGCCAGACCATTTTTCTTGATCTTTAAGGATAGTTTACAGACGGGTATGGTGCCAGCTGATTGGAAAAAAGCCAACGTGGTACCAATATTTAAAAAGGGGCCAAGGTATATCCCGGGGAACTATAGGCCGGTCAGCCTAACATCTGTAGTCTGCAAGATGTTGGAGGGGATGTTAAGGGACCACATACAAGACTTTAGTAATGAAAACGGTATTATTAGTAGTAATCAGCATGGATTCATGAAAAATCGTTCTTGCCAAACCAATCTATTAACCTTCTACGACGAAGTGAGCTGCCACCTAGATAAAGGTAAGCCTTTGGATGTGGTGTATCTGGACTTTGCAAAGGCCTTTGACACCGTTCCCCACAAACGCTTACTGTACAAACTAAGGAAGGTAGGTATGGACCATAAGGTGAGTACCTGGATAGAGAACTGGCTCCAGGGGAGAGTCCAGAGGGTGATGATTAATGGGGAGTATTCGGATTGGGCGGGTGTGGAAAGTGGGGTCCCCCAGGGTTCGGTCCTGGGACCAATCCTGTTTAATTTATTCATAAATCATCTAGAGGAGGGGATATCTAGTACAATCTCAGTATTTGCAGATGACACTAAACTAGGCATGCCATTATCTTCTATGCAGGATGTAGAAACCTTACAAACGGACCTGAACAAAATAACGGGGTGGGCAACTACATGGCAGATGAGGTTTAATGTTGAAAAATGTAAACTAATGCACTTGGGGGCCAAAAACCAGAAAGCAAGCTACTCACTAGGGGGGGAACCTCTGGGTGAGTCTAGGATGGAAAAGGACTTGGGGGTACTGGTAGACAACAGGCTTGGCAGTGGCATGCAATGCCAAGCCGCTGCAAGTAAAGCCAACAGAATACTGGGATGTATAAAAAAGGGGATTCACTCCAGAAATAAAGAGATTATTCTTCCACTCTACAAGACCCTGGTCCGGCCACATCTGGAGTATGCTGTCCAGTTCTGGGCACCGGTCCTCAGGAAGGATGTGCTGGAACTGGAAAGAGTCCAGAGAAGGGCAACAAAAATAATTAGGGGAATGGAGGACATCAGCTATGAGGAGAGGCTACAGGCACTGAACCTGTTCTCTCTGGAGAAGAGAAGATTGAGGGGGGATATGATATCAATATACAAATACTGTACTGGTGACCCTAGCATAAGGAACAAACTATTCAGAGTAAGGGAATACAATAAGACACGTGGCCACTCACTAAAACTAGAGGAAAAGCGGTTTAACCTTAAAATGCATGAGGGGTTCTTCACTGTGAGAGCAGTAAGGATGTGGAATTCTCTTCCACAAGCAGGGAGCATTGATAGTTTCAAAAAACTATTAGATGGGCACCTTAGAGACCACAACATACAGGGGTATACAATGTACGGTTAAAAGCAAACACACACACACACATCATAGGTTGAACTGGATGGACTGTTGTCTTTTTTCAACCTCACTAACTATGTAACTATGTAACTATGTAACTATGCTTTGTAATTGAATGTACACCGGATTGGGTATTTAAAGTGAACCCAGTGTTAACTTGTTTACTAATAATCACTTGAAGCTGATACCCCTTACTTTTTTTTAAAGTGAGCAGGCCCTATTGATTTAGTATATCAAATAACCCATCATTTGTTCTTCAAAGGGAAAGTGCATTACTGTACTATTCATCCCATTTTTTACTAGACTACTCTAAAGTTCACCCAACATTTTTTCATTTTTCACCTTGTACATTTTCAAACTATTTCCAGGTTTGAAGTGGAGAATGTGTATTTTACGTTGTTTCTTTTCTTTAGAACTGTGGAATTTTTGCTTCTATAGAGTACTGGACCTGGGTTTTTATTTTTATTTATTTTCATATTAGCGCAATATTGAAGACTTATCTGTTAAATGAAGCCTTCCAGAGCTGTGCTGTCAGTGCTCCCACTGGTCATGGACACTTCCATCTTCTCCTGCTCTTCCTTCCAGGTTCAGTCTGTTTGGCTGCTTGAATGGCCAGGCCTCGATGATGTCCCTCCTGCACATGAGCAAAGGAGTCACATCATCAGGGCACAGAAGGGTGCTGTAAATGTGCACTGAACAATGCATGTGCAGCTAAGTGTACAATACTGCTGACAGGTAGGGAAAAGCATTTATGACAGAAGAGACTGATATGGTTTCTTCTGTCTTAAAAAAATCTTACCTGTCAACTTTTTTCTTTTTTTTTTAGTTAAATTCCAAATTAATTTTCTTTACTGTAAAAAATAAATTAAAAAAGTGCCACCCTCAAGTGTATTTTGGCTGGTATCCTTATAGCAAGGTGGAGGAACACATAAACCCCTCCTGCCATGCCAATATCAGCTCATATACCTTTGAGCATTGGGATTGGATTTATGAGATTCCCCCAAAACACACTAGCCCAATCCTGACCAGCACTGTGCTCATCGCTCCTTTTCCCCTGTGCCCTGGATGGGTTGGTTCCACCAACTTGCCCAAATTTGAAAAAAAATACCATAACCCTTTTAGTGCTGAAACTGTGTATTAATACAATTTCAGCACCATGGAAAGCATCTCTGAAAATGAAGAAAAAGGACATTCCTGTTATTTAACAAGATTTGCCAAAAACATTCCCCACAAAAATTAGTTTGAAAGTAAAACATACCTGCTGCTGTACAAGATTTATGTCCTATGGGATGACCCTTTGTCCGGTAATACATAGGACTAATCCAGGCAGTGAACACTGAGAGAATCCTGTCCTTCTTGGGTGAGTTCAGCTGTTTTTTCATTGGGAGGATTTCACCAAAGAATCATTATCATTGTTTCAAATAATTTCAATGAACCTTGTAGTTTTTCCTTTTTTGCTGGTATACTGCAAGTAGTTATATCTATGTAACTATGGGATACACACTGATCAGCTAACATTATGACCACCCACCATAACTCATCGAGATTCGAGACATGGTCTCCACTGGACTGCTAAAAGTATGCATGGTATCTGGCATCAAGCCATCAGTAGCAGATCCTTTAAATCCTGTAAGTTGCTAGGTAGGGCCTCCATGGATCTGACTTGTTTTTACAGCACATTCCACAGATGCTTGATTGGATTGAGATCTGGAGAATTTGGAGTCAACACCTCAAACTCAATGTTGTGTTCCTCAAACCATTCTTGGACCAGGCCACTTTCTTCCATTGCTGTATTGCTGTGTGTTCTGACACCTTATTATCGGAACCAGCATTATTTGAGCTATAGTAGCTTTTCTATTGGATCGAACTACATAGGCCAGCCTTCGCTTCCCATCTGCATCAATGAGCCTTGATCATCCATGACCCTGTTGCTGGTCCTCTGGTTTTCCTTCCTTGGACAACTTTTGGTAGGTCCTGACCACTGTAGACCAGGAACATCCCACAACAGCTGTAGTTTTAAAGTTTCTCTGACCCAACTGTGTCCATATTACAATTTGGCCAAGTTGTGTAGCCATTAGAATTTGGCCCTTGTCCAAGTCGCTCAAATGTTTTGCTTGCCCATATTTTCTGCTTTCAACACACCAACTTCAGTGACAACATGTTCACTTGCTGTCTAATATATTGGATTTTCAGATGTCATTGTAATGTAATAACCAATGTAATTCAATTACCCTGTCAGTGGTCATAATGTGCTTCAGTGCATCACATATATTAAGCTTGATACAGTATCTATTTATAGCTATACACCTAGTTAGCTTCTTATAATCACATTTTATAGAAGTCCAATTTTATATGCAATATATATATATATATATATATATATATATATATATATATAAATATATATATATATATCACACGCAGAAGCATGACAGAAATATGTATGTTTTGCTCATTTCTCTTATTAGTAATAATGATACTTGTTTTTATGCTAAAAGCTGTAATATAAAAAGTTATTTTCCCCTCAGAGTTGCTCTCCTGCAACCTGCCATGCACACGGCAACTCATGTGATCTGAGCGTAAATTATGAGACTTGCCATAATGCCATTAAAATTGTCAGCAGTGCACTCCGGTCCAATCTGATGTATTAAGTACTTATAATTAGATATAATTAGCCATTTCAAAGGCAACTGAACTCCTGGAACAATGGTAGTGTATTTAGAAAAATAGTCATCAGTTGTATGCACTGCACAATTTGCACATTTGCATATATAAAAGGTTTCTTTTTCCAATATTGTTTTCTTGCCCGTATTATTGCTGTTCACATATTGCCCTGAATGCCATTAGCACTTAAGAGCACCGGAGCTGCGGGGTCAGGCTAATATGTCCATCAACTATAGAGTTCGGTCTCCAGCAGAGGTAATCAGCTAAGAGCTTGGGGTAGGTGTTCTCTGCTTATGATATATGTTAATAAGTGATGTGATCCAGCCCAGAATAACATTTGGATGCATGTCTTTCAAAACAGCAGGGGAGGAATAGCATAAGACAGGTATACATGGCACCACACCTAAGTTATAAATCTGACCCACAAACCCAAAATTGTGTAAATAGTTAATTCTATGTTTGTTTTAAAGCTGAATTATAGTTTAATGCAAAGATGCCGTACACATATGTGAGCTGCTTTACCTATCCAAGGATTTGTATGTCTGTCCATCAAGTGCTGACATTCACACAGCCCAGTGTGGCAGGGCAGAAGACCTAAGCTTACTCTGCTTGCTGCAGTTCAGTAACTCTTTTCGGTCTCCTCCTATCTGTGACCAGACAGTGAAAGGAAAAACACTAAGTGCTCATATCTCTGTCACTCTTCTCTCTCCTCCTGTCAGCACGCTCCGTGTGCTACTCCCCCCCCCCCCCCCCCCGTCTGAGCTCTGCAGTACAAGGGATGCAATAGGCTAACACTAAGTTCGATTTAAGTACTCATGCTGCTTGCATTTAAGAAATAAATTTAAGGATGAATAAATAAATACGGGGCTGCAATATGTGTCATCTATTGATGTGTAAAACAGCTCTCCATTTACAAGATACAGATCTCTAAGTATATAATCATCAAAAAAAAAAAAAAAAAAAAAGATAGAGACTAATGCCTTTGCAAATACTATTTGTAGGTAATAATTCAGAAAATGCTTATATAGTAATTTGCTGAAATTATTAAAGAACTATACAGCTTTTGTGGGGTACTCATAAAATAACCCTGATCTGAGAGAAAAAAACAGACAGGTTAGTATTGCATGCAGTTCCTATGCAGGTATGGAAAATGCATGAATCACTAACCTGTTTGTTTTATTCTAAGGCTTTCTCTTAGTTCATTGTTTTTTTTTTTTTTTTTTTTTATGTGAGTAATCAATAAAGCTGTATAATGTATGAATACCTTATGGTGTATAACTAAATAAACTCTTTTTTTAATGGAACTGTATTAAATTGTGTCTATTATATCTGCCGAGAGTTCAGCTTTATATCACAACTATCAATAATTTTTCTTTAACTATAATGTATGTCAAGGATATAAACACAATCATTACTTAGGGCCCATTCACATTCTGTGTTGTGTTAACATGCTATGGTGCTTTAAGGAGCACTGCGCTAAGGCAGCTTATATATTTTGGGTGTGTGCAATGAGACAATACACAGTAAAAGGTGTATTTCACCACTTGTTACCACAATACCCAGGTCAAAATGAGCGCTCAGTCTTCATAAAAGTTTTTTAAGTACTGTGACAGACCCAACCAGGACAGGGGCTTTTGGTGGGGACTGCAGGGTTGCATCTTGCCTACTGACTATGGGCCCTGGCTTGTGAGGGGGCTCTATTCTTGGAAGGTGTGTGCCTGGGGGACCCTTGGAGTGGTCTTGCTTAGGATTCGGGTCCATGTCTCCCCAAAACACAGAGACTCTGGGAACCTAGGACCTGGATATAGATTTGGGGCCTGTGTGCCCAAACCAGCAGTAACTGCTTTAGACTGTGGGCAGATGTTAAAATAATCAGCTCAAACAACCTGATGCTGAGGTCTCCTGTTATAATCTGTTTAGGTTGTTATGTGTTTAGTGTCTTTGCCCTATTGTGTGCCTTCTAGGTGTGAATTCCCATTGTTATTTGAGTTAACTGAGTCACCTATTGTTTTTGTCTGTTGGCTGATCCTCTTGGAGGTTCCTACATGATGGGATTAGTCTTGTATCTACTTTATCTCGTTACCGAACCATTGTGGGATGTTTATGCTTATGATAATGTGTAATTTACTTTGTGTATCCAGGGTTGGGGGCTTCTTGCCGGATTGCCTGGGCACCCCCTAAGTAATCAAGGCTTGTTGTTAATTAGTGTATTGTGTATGTTAATGTTGGCTGTTCCTTAGATGTGTTAATTGTCTAGGACAGGGATCCTTAAACTACTCAAAAGTGGAACTCCTCTGATCTGCTTCCTTCCCCCCTCCGGTGCCCCATTTGGCACCTTTCGGGGGGGAGGGGGGGGAACGGGTACCTGTTTTTGACAGGTACCCTTCCCCACTTCCTGGGAGACAGCGCCGCATCGCTGTCCCTCGGAAGTTCGCCCTCCCTCCATTTTCCCCAGCCGCCAGGACAATTACAAAGCACAGAGCGCTTTTCGCATGTGCACTAGGGAGCCAGCTGTGAAGCGGAAAGGTGGCACCCGACAGCCGATATGATAATCAGCTTTGGGTGCCGACATCGCGGGCTCCCTGGACAGGTAAGTTCTACTATTTAAAAGTCAGCAGATACAGTATTTGTAGCTGCTGACTTTTAATTTTTTTTAGGGGGGCGGAACTCCGCTTTAAGCACACTAGCAATTGTGATTGTTATCATTCAAGTCAAGCCTTGAACTTAACCATTTTGTGAAACATTAAATTGGTGGATTTAGTTCCGCTTTTAATCTTCTTAAAGCAGAACGAACCCCAAGAATCTGATTGGGCACACCTGACTGAATTCAATATATTGCCCATGCAGTGCTGTTTACCTGGTCCTAAAGGAGTGCAGGTAATGATACATCAGCTCTGGCCTTTCTGCTAATAAAAAGGTAATTTCTTGTAGCTAGGAGCCATGGAGGGACCCAAAACAAGCATGGCACATCAGGATAGATCTAGAGGAGTGATAGCTGACAGCAAATTAGTCTATGCTTTCCACCTTTTGCTGAAATAATCAATTTCCTCCCCACCAGTTTTTTTTATATCTATGCCAAAACATGCAAATAAAATTATAATTATGTTTGTATGCTTCATATGTAGAAAACTGACATTTTTGCTTTTTTTCCATTTGGGGAACACGGGCAGGTTGGTCTGATACCTAACACTTAGAAAATTTTGTGCTGTTGTCCGCTCTCCTAATAGTAATATGCTGACTGGCAGCACAGAGCAAAAATACTAAATTAATTTACAAAAGTGTGAAATTATAGATTTGCAGGGTTAGTAATAATAATACTACAAATAATAGTCAGGTACATAACTACTTGTAATTCGTTTGTCTCCGTCTTCCCCTGTATAAGTTCAGCAGTTTTATGCCGATTAACCATTCTGTCCATTTTTCCAATACATGTGGCACTTTAGCTCCCAGCTTAACATTTTTCTAATTCTTTGACCCATAGTATTTGAATTGAATACCTTGGCAAACACTGGATGGCTTCAGTTAGAGATCCAGTGAACTAAGAATTTGCAAATCTTCCTTCTGCAATTTTCTTTACAAACCGGCCCCTTACTGTTTATGGCAATTCCATGGCTCTACCATTCATTGTATATACAAATGAGAAAACTCAAATTATTAAAGTTGTATTCAACCATTCTTTCTCTTCAGCATTCCATAGCTATAAACATGGAAAATGCCAAATTGGCTCCTACTGGATACCTCTTTCTTTCCGTCTCTGTCAGTGTCACAGTCCAGGGCTGGCTTTGCAGTTTCTGATTCCCACTGATCTTAAAGTAGAACTGTAGCCAGTCTATGAACATTCTAATACTTACTGTACATATTCCTAACAAGCAGTAAATACACTTTTAAAGGAAGCAGGCACTGGCCTTTGTTACTGCAGCCACTATGGAGCGATTCATACCCAAAGTTTGCGGTGGATGCTCCTCATTTTTACTTTCACTCAGCCTTTCCCAGTTCATTCTAATCACTAATCAAAATATAGAGACAGTGCACAGGAAGAGTAGAATAGCAGAAGGCTGGGACCTGACTTGAAGTGGAACTTCACCCAAAAAGGGAAGTTCTGCTTTTTCACCTCCTCTACCACCTTTGGACAGTTTTTTTTTTTTTTGGGGGGGTACCTGGTTTTGAAAGATACCCGCTCCTAATCCCATTTGGATTGCCGCTGAGGAACCACTGGAAGTTCTCCTCCCTCTCCCTGCCAGCAACCTTCTGGAACATGTCACAGGCCCCATAAGGCTGTGGGGGCATTCAGGAAGCACTGGATTCTTAGACAGGTAAGTGTCCTTTTATTAAAAGTCAGCAGCTAAAATATTTGTAGCTATTGACTTTTAATTCTTCCTAGAATGAAGAGCCGTTTTAAGTGACTTCACTGCTTCTATTGTGAAATTTGAGTATGAATTGCTCTGCAGTGGCTGTAACTACAGAGGTTAGTGAGGGTTTGTATTAAAATCTACTTACAGTTTGTTAGGAATATTGAGTTATAGGGATGCTCACAGCTTGGCCAAAATTCTTTTAAGCAGGACACAGAAAACAAATGACTTAAGATGTTTTTGGTTTGGGACATTAGCTAATTAGTACATCAGCAGTTCTCTATATTTCATACATAGAGACATATTAACTCCTAAATAAAAGCAGGGAATTAAACAGCAATGTCTTTAGGAACCAGAGAAAAAATTTTGCTTGGACTGGAGCTGTTGTGTGAAAGTTAGTGCATGCTGCCAAATGTTCCATCTGTATACAACATACCTGCTCCGAAGATGCATCCTAGCACCTATTTGTTACATATACTTATTGCATCAAGTTGGTCCTGTTGGTATCTGCAGTTCAAGTTTATAGTCCCATTAACCCCAATGTATTTTTTTATTTATTAGAAAACTACAGTAAATGAAATATTACAGATCATTCAAAGGTCCGCTTTATAATCAGACTGTCTTTGTACACATCAAATATTTATAAAGGTAATATGATTTGTGTAGGATCATTAAATGAAGGAATATATTCTTCATTCCATCTAGGATGAATAAAAATTCCATATTAAAAACCAACGGGGAACAAGCTCAGCTAGAACATGATGCTTAAAGCAAATTTCTGTGTTCAATTCTCATGCATTTTTAATGACAGGTAGACAAATGTGTTCTCAGATCCATATTTGGTACACACAACTAGGAAAATAACAATATTTGCTTAATCCAGTGGGAAAGGTGACTAAACAAATTAGGTTTCTAATGAACAGAAGAAAACATGTCCTCTTTTTGAACATACTGGATTGTTTGTTTTAAAGAACGCCACAATGCGATTACGCCTTTTCCTTGGGTGCATTTAAATTGCAAACTTTGTTAGGTGGAATGTTATATTGCCAACATGAAAAAGAAATATAAACCCAAAGCCAAGCATTTATAGAAAAATAAGAGTAACTGACTTTGGGAAATTTGTAAAGCTTGATCACGTAATAAAATTTACTTATTGAATTGTTAAAACTGCTTATTAGCATAATTTTACTACACATATTAAAAAAAAACAAAAAACAAAAAAAAAACCTTATAATGTGCTTTTTCACATTTTCCTTTACTGGGAAAATGCTGCTTTTTAAGCACAACTGAATAATACACAAATAATGAGTGGCTGCACATTCATTCTTAGACATGAGCGGCTGCACATTCATTCTAATGCCTCGTACACACGCATCGATTATTGGCCGGGAATTTTCGTCCGATCGGCCGATTTTCGGCTTGTTAGTATGCTGCTTCAAACAAACGACTCCGACTTTTCGGCCGAAAAAAATCTGGTGTGCATGCTATAAAATTTTTGTTGGCCGTTAACACAACGGCCGATTTTCCGTCAGTCAGTACAGATTTCGGCAGACAAAAATCTGATGAGCAAGACTGGGCATGCTCAGAGAAGAAAAAACACACGGAAAGTTAACCATCACATGACATCACTTCTGAAGTAGATTTTTGTTGGCCGAGAAAATTTGTGTGCAGTCTAGGCACATTCCAACCAACAAAACACCACTCTGGACAAAAGTCGGACGATCGGTCGGCCGATAATCGTTGCGTGTGTACGAGGCATTAGACATGTAGAACAGAACAAAGTGGGAAGTGAAAAAACATTAATCCCAACTGCATGTGTAATGGCTTGTAAATTTGTTTTCAGGGACATTTGACTGCTGAAGACAATGACTTTACTCTTATAGAGGACCATATCAATACATAACACATAATATTAAATTATTACAATTTATTTTAAAGTGAATTCTTTTCTTTATTAAGTATCACTTTCACACATTTTTATAATTGCAACATCAGCATAACCACTTGACTTGCAGAAGATTTACCCCCCTTCATGACAAGGCCATTTTTTTTTTCGATATGGCACTGCGTTACTTCAACTTCAACTGACAAAACGCTGTATGTGCTATAAACAAAAAAAGACCGACAATTGTGAAAAAAAAAAAGATTTACTTTCTGATATGAAACATATCCAATAAAAAAAAAAATAAAAATCAAACTTCTTCATAAATTTAGGCCAATATGTATTCTTCTACATATTTTTGGTTAAAAAAAAAAAAAATCTCAATAAGCGTATATTTATTGGTTTGTGCAAAAGTTATAGTGTCTACAAATACGGGTTAATTTTATTTATTTTTATGTATTTTTTTTTTTTTTTTAATGGCAGCGATCAGCAAATTTTAGCAGGACTGCAGTATTTCAGTTGACATTCGGACACTAACTGACACTTTTGACACTTTTTGGGGACCAGTGACACTAATACATGGGTCAGTGCTAAAAAAAAAAAAAAAAATTCACTGTACTAATGACACTGGCTGGGAAGGGGTTAGTATCAGGGGTGATAAAAGGGTTAACTGCGTGCCTAGCCAATGTTTTTCTAAACTGTGGGAGGTGCTTTTAATAAGGGAAGATATGGATCCTAGTCCCTGCTTTGCAGGAGCACAGGATCCATGCCTTCCCCCCTGTCTGATCGCCGATCTACCTTGTTTAGATAGGCAAACTGCCATTCTGCTTCTCTGCTGGATCATCGGCGGGTACCGGCGGACATTGAGTGTGTGATCACAGTGGGAGCTAGCCGGTAGCGACGCAAATGCGTGCCCCCTACCTGGAAGACCAGAATCGCATATATATATAAAACTATATATACAGTATCTCACAAAAGTGAGTACACCCCTCACATTTTTGTAAATATTTTATTATATATTTTCATGTGACAACACTGAAGAGTAAAGTAGTGAGTGTACAGCTTGTATAACAGTGTAAATTTGCTGTCCTCTAAAAATAACTCAACACACAGCCATTAATGTTTAAACTGCAACAAAAGTGAGTACACCCCTAAGTGAAAATGTCCAAATTGGGCCCAATTAGCCATTTTCCCTCCCCAGTGTCATGTGACTCATTAGTGTTACAATGTCTCCAGGGGAGGGCTGGCAGCCTTAAGCCTGGGGGGCAAGTCCAGTCAAGTGGCCCGTTGAACCACCAAATCAACTCACCATCCATGCCCACCTGGTTTTAAAACAGATATTCATGTGGATATGGATATATCAGGCTCCCACTTCTCAGCTTCCCACACACAGCACAAGGAGATGTCCACCGCAGCGCTGGGTCACTACCGTCTGTCAGCCGCCCCCCCATAGAGATACACAACTACATGCCAGTTTTTATTACAAAAAATACATAGGACAGCAGGCATCTTAACCTGCAAAAACTAATTTTTTTATTTTTTATTGTTTTTACTAGTAATGGCGGCGATCAGTGCTTTTTAGTGGGACTACGACATTGCGACGGACAAATCTGACACAAAGTGACACTTTTTGGGGACCAGTGACACTAATACAGTGATCAGTGCTAAAAAATGCACTGCTACTGTATAAATGACAATGGCAGGAAAGGGGTTAACACTAGGGGTGATCAAGGGGTTAAGTTTGCTCCTAGGGAATGCTTTCTTACTGTGTGGGGGGATGGATGTACTAGAGAAAATAAAAAGACCTGTGTTTTAGCTTGGCTGAAACACAGATCTCCATCTTCCTGTGACAGAACAGCCGTCTGCCTTATTTACAAAGGCAGACCACCGTTCTGTCATTCTGCTGCATGATCGCAGGTGACCTGCTGATTGGCTCCCACTGTGTCGCACCCCCTAGAACCCATGCACAAAATCACGCATCAGTATGTGATTTTGCGCAGCCAGGCCACCCTGCCACAAGCTGGAAGAGTGGGTCCTGTAGTCCTCCACTAGATGGGGGATCGGGGGTGTGTGACACATGCTGAGCTCTGAGGGGCTTATGCTGGGACCTGTAGTCCACTTTTGGGGGGGTTACATCCCCAAAAGCAAAGAACTGCAAGTCCCAGCATGAACCCTGGCTGAGATCTACACATGTGACCTCCTCCTTTGCGGACAGCTTACGCTCATATGACACAAGGGGGAGCCCTAGGGGAACTCAGGGACCCAATACCTTTAAAGAGGTTGTAAACCCATTAAACTTTTTTTTTTTTTGCTGCAACCTGAAAGAGAAACCCATAATGAGCTAGTATGCATCGCATACTAGCTCATTATGAAATACTTACCTAAGAACGAGCCCCCACCGTGCTGCCCGCTTACCTGTATGGTGACATGTCCAGTCGCCCGTCTTCCGGAATCGCGGCATCCGGCCATCTGATTGGCTGGAGCCGCGGTGACGTCATTCCCGCGCACGGGAGCCGATGGTCACGGCTTGGGGCTCTGAAGAAACGGCACCGGCGGCCGTTCCTTCAGGGCGCATGCGCCAGTGACGTCACTGGCTGCATGTAAGGTAAATATCTCCGAAACGGTACATGTTTAGGAGATATTTACAGTACCTATAGGTAAGCCTTATCATAGGCTTACCTATAGGTACAAGTTATAGAGGAGGGTTTACTTCCTCTTTAACTGGACTGTATACAGCCTGTATATTGATGTCTAGCTGCTCCTGGCTCTAAATACTTGTCTCATACCTGTATAATACAGGTATGAGACAGGTATATAGTTGCCAGGAACAGCTAGACATCAATATACAGGCTGTATACAGTGCCAGGGGGTAAGTACAGGGAAAAAATGCTCCACATGTTGTCCACACATGACACTTTTTTTTTTGTCACTCACTGGCTGCTCTTCTCCGAGTCCCGACCACCTCACCGACACCGACAGACACTGTCCACCGCAGCAGGTAACTTGACTTTAAATCTGGATTGCCGCCGTTGCAGACTGCAGTTTACCAGGCCAGGCCAGCCCCCTCTTCTGCATCGGCCCCACGTTGATGGATGGAGGGAGGAGCCAGAGGTGGGTGGGGCCGGGCGGCTGGGGCCAGTAATCGGCACGGAGGACGGCTGACCGCGGCGCTTTGCATGATGGGTCCTCCTCTCTGCTCTGGAGACCGTGATGTCACTGGTTGCTAGACGCTAAGCGGCTGGTGATCTAGCAACCAGGTCTCCAGGGCAGGGCAGTCACCGGCCGCGGCCAGCAGGAAGTGACAGCGTGTGACTGTGTAAGTGCCTGAGCCTCCCATTTTCAATGCAATGCATATCGAGTACCGACTACCGACTGACCCAAGAAACTGAGCGGCCTTTTCTGAGGGGGATCAGATCAGCCCGGGGGGAAATTGCCACCTTGCCCCCCGGCCCAGCCCGCCCCTGAATGTCTCAGGTGTGAATGGGGAGCTTCCCCACAAGCCTGGGCTGTGGTTGTGGAGGTCTGCGGGCGGGGCTTATCGGAATATGAAACCCTCTTTAACAAGGGGGCCCCCAGATGCCACCCCCTCGTATGTGAATAAGTATGGGTATAGTACCCCTACCCATTCACCAAAAAAGTGAATGAAGACAGTCCACGAGTTTTTGACAATCCCTTTATTAAAAAAAACAATGTTCCCCCCGATGTAGATCCATCATCAATCATGCTGCCTGCCGCCACTATCAGATCCGAAAAAAAAAAAACCCTCCAGCCTTGCCAAACGCTTCCGACTGAATAACTGCTCCTCCACCTGACATTTCTTAAAAAGCTAAGTGGCAGAGGCACCCGATGACGTCAGCAGGTGACCCCGCCCCCTTGAGACATCACTGACTGGGGGATTCAATTTATTAACTCTCACCTTCATTGTGGGCTTTTTTACTTTTTGTACCCCATACTCATTCTTTTAGGGGGTGGGTCGGGATTTTGGGACCTCCTTGTTAAAGGGGGCTTCCAGATTCCGATAAGCCCCCTGCCAACAGACCCCCACAATCCCAGCCCAGGGTTGTCAGGAAGAGTCCCTTGTCCTCATCAACATGGGGAGAAGCCCCCCTGCCCTAAAGCAACCCCCCATGTTGAGAGCATGTGGCCTGGTATGGTTCAGCTCGCCCCCCGTTTCCTGACTTGCCAAAATGCATGCTCGGATAAGAGTCTGGTATAGATTTTGGGGGGGACCCCACGCCTTGTTTTTTTAAATGTTGGCGTGGGATTCCCCTTAAAATCTATACCAGTCTCGAAAGGCCTGGTATGGATTGGGGGATGCAACATCAGTTGTTAAGGATGCAGCGCAAAACTTCCTGGCTCGCTGCTTAACAATCAGCTATTCTTCACACAGAATTCAAATTGGTCGAACATTTTTTGACCGATCCAAATTCTTACAGTTCTAAAAATTTAGAATTAGTTATAAAACAAATAAACTAAACAAATTTTAACGTATTTCAACAAAATTGGTTACTATTCTCCAGCCCCAAACTGTCACATGGAGTAGGAAAGAAGATATTTAACCGTTTCCGACCACCCCACATACATATACTGTAGCAGGACGGCCCTTTAGCACAAAATCACATATCTGTACGTCTATTCCTTTTCCGGGGCTGGGGCGCGCATGCCGCCCTTGCCGGCGACCCACTCTGGCTGTGATTGGACACAGCGGGAGTCAATCAGCAGGTCCGGTGTACCTGATGTTTTCCGGCACCAGGCGATCGCTCCTGAGAGAGGCAGAATGGCGGTCTGCCTATGTAAACAAGACAGATCGCTGTTCTGTCAGAGAGGAAGATGGAGATCCTGTGTTTCTGCTGAGCAGGAACATAGAACTCTTTCTTCTCCAGTTAAAGCACCTCCCACACAGTTAGAAAGCCCTCCCAGGTAACACATTTAACTCTTTGATCACAGCTGATATTAACCTCTTCCCTGCCAGTGGGATTCATGGGGGATCATTAGAACTGTTATTAGCATTGATCACTGTATTAGTATCACTGGTTCCGAAAATGTGTCAGATTGCAATGTTGCAGTCATGCCTAATAACAGACATTACTATTAAAAAAAAAAAAAAAAAAAAATAGTCCCAAATCCCATAGTTTGTTGTCGCTATAACTTTTGCGCAAACTAATCAATATACTCCTATTGGGATTTTTTTTTTTTTTTACCAAAATCATGTAGCAGAATACATATTGGCCTATATTGATGCAGAAATAAAAATTTTTTTTATTGGAAATGTTTTATATCAGAAAGTAAAAAAAAAAAAAAAAAAAATATATATATATATATATATATATATATATATATATAATATATTTTTTTTATTGTTGTTTTTTTATTTTTGTTTATAGCGTAAAAAATAAAAACTGCATTAGTGATGAAATACCACCAAAAGAAATCTCTGTTTGTGAGAAAAAAAGGACATCAATTTTATTTGGGTACAGCATGGCACGGCTGTGCAATTGTCAGTTAAAGTAATGCAGTGTCATATCACAAAAAATGGCCTGGTCATTAAGGGGAAAACCTTCCGGAGCTAAAGTGGTTAACCCTGTGCAAGCTTTGACAAAAGAAAACACTAATAAGCAAAGCAAAAGATTCCTTT
Source organism: Pelophylax lessonae (assembly GCF_965119305.1). Classification (NCBI taxonomy): domain Eukaryota; kingdom Metazoa; phylum Chordata; class Amphibia; order Anura; family Ranidae; genus Pelophylax; species Pelophylax lessonae. Next base: position 472,299,992 of record NC_138772.1, read on the forward strand.
TGAATATTAAAAGATAATAAAAAATAGAAATGACGGTAAAAGGTTTACGTATATTGTGGTGGGTAGGAAATGCAGGCTTCCTTCTGGCAATGCTAGTTGCCAGCCTTTCTCTGTCTTTAGTTGTGATTCACTAAACCAGAATAGAGATGGGCTCAGGTGTGTTCAGGATCCTCGTACCAACCCACCTGCCTGATCCTGCTAGGAAGCCGATACTACACACCGCTAATCACAGGCAGTGAGACATTTCCCGATCTGTGCAGCTAAGGACCAGGAAATGTCTCACTGCCTGTGATTGGTGGTGTGCAGTGTCGGCTTCCTGGCGGGATCGGGCAGGTGGGTTGGGACTAGGATCCCGAACGTGCCTGAGCCCATCTCTAAACCAGAACAAGCATGCAGTTTTTGAGGTCAAACTTAAGTCATAACAGCTGATCTGCATACTTGTTCCAGGTCATTGTCTCAGAAAATATAGAAGCCTTTAGATTGGGATGTCAGTCAAGCAACCAGCAATTTCAAAAGACAAGGTCAGTAGCAGCATCCTTTGTATTCTCTTTAACCACTTGCCGACAGCCCACCGCAGATATACTGCGGCAGGCTGGCTCAGCTGCGCCAATACATTGCCGCCGGGCACCCGCGATCTCTCCCCGTGGAGAGAGAATGACGGTCTGCTGTTGTAAACACAACTGTGTAAACACAGTTCTCTCTGGAATGAACACAGAGCACCTGTGTTCCTCCTATTTAGGATCACAGGTCTCTTCGCTGATTCCACAAGTCCCTCCCCCATACAGTTAGAAAGCACTCCCCTAAGCTCACACTTAACCCTTTGATCACCCCTGGGTTAACCCCTTCCCTGCCAGTGTCATTATTACAGTAACAGTGCATATTTTTAGCACTGATTACTGTAGTAATGTCACTGGTCCCCCCAAAAGTGTCAAATGTCAGTTAGGGCTCCGATCTGTCCTTCGCAATGTCGCAGTCCCACTAAAAATCGCCGCCATCACTAGTAAAAAAAATAATAAATAAAAATGTCATAAATCTCTCCCCTAGTTAGTAGACGCGATAACTTTTGCACAAATCAATCAAAATTCGCTTATTGGGATTTTTTTAACCAAAAATATGTAGAAGAATACAAATTGGCCTAAAAGGATGAAAAAATTAGATTTTTACATTTTTTTGTGGAATGTTATATAGCAGAAAGGTAAAAATATTGTTTTTTTTTTTTTTCCAGAATTGTCGCTCTTTTTGTGTTTATAGCGCAAAAAATAAAACCCGCACAGGTGATCAAATACCACCAAAAGAAAGCTCTATTTGTGAGAAAAAAAGGACATCAATTTTATTAGGGTCGAGCGTCGCACGACCACACAATTGTCATTTAAAATAACGCATTGCCGAACCGCAAAAAATGGCCTGGTCATTAAGAGGGCAAATCTTTCCTGGGCTGAAGTGGTTAAATAATAAAGTGATTGTAAAGTCTTGTTTTTTTATCTATTAAAAGAACAAACATATTGTACTCACCTGCTCTGTGCAGTTGGTTTTGCACAGAGCAGCCCAGATCCCCCTCTTCTCGGGACCCTTGCTGGAGCTCCTGGCCCCTCCATCCTGTTGAGTGCCCCCACAGCAAGCAACTTGCTATGGGGGCACCCGAGCTGAGCTGCAGCTCCGTGTATCCAGTCAGACACGGAGCTGCGATTTGGCCCCATCCTCTCTCTTTCTTGATTGGCTAACTGAGTTTGATTGACAGCAGCGGGAGCCAATGGCGCCGCTGCTGTGTCTCAGCAAATCAGGAGAGAGAGTCCTGAATGGCCGAAGTACTTGTGGACATTGCTGGATAAAGAGGGGTCTCAGATACGTATTGGGGGGGCTGTGGGGGGGCTTCTGCACACAGAAGGCTTTTTATCTTAATGTATAGAATGCATTAGGATAAAAAACCTTCTGACTTTACAACCCCTTTAAGTGCTCAGTAGTGTTAATTTTCTCAATAAAAATATATATTTTTTTTATTTGGGTACAGTGTTGCATGATCGAGTAATTGTCAGTCAAACCATCACAGCACTGAAAGCAGAAAAATGGCCTGGTAATAAAAGGGTGTATACAGTTTTATTATTATTATATAGGATTTATATAGCGCCGACAGTTTACGCAGAGCTTTACAACTTGAGGGTAGACAGTACAAATACATTACACTTTAATACATTAGGAATCAGAGGGCCCTGCTCGTTAGAGCTTACAATCTAAGAGGTATACATTTAGGTGGTTAAGCTATACAAATGATTCTTTTTTTTTTTTTTTAAAGAAGTTAATCATTGTAAAGACATTTTTCCTGACATTATTACATTTTATATTTATTAGTTTTACCTCATCCTGGGAAACATTAGCCCCTAATGATATTCTATGGTTTACTTAGCAGTGAAAAGGTTTTATCTTACTCATATTACTTGTTGCTTGTTTATTGCCTCGTCTTACTATATAAGTATACATATGTATGTAATAGATGAGAGGCCTCTGGTGTAAATTGCCAGATGAAGGCAACGAAAAGCTTTCAAAACCCAAAAGACCATTTTCATTTTAACAACTTATCTCAATGATGGAAAAGTTGCTGAAATGAAAATGGTCTGCAGGGTTTTAAAAACATACATATGGGCAACAGTAGCAGAACAAATTAAGAACAATAACTAGCATTAAAAATGTATTAGATAATGGTTGGAACTCTAGTCTAATATTCTGCACATTTGAAGTGTACATTAAACCATACATTAGGATTGGACTTTCAAGGCTTGTTGAGTTTTATGACCCTTTCTATTGTATGTATACAGTATTTATATAACTTATCTGCCATGTTCCAATTCTATTATACAAGCAGGGAAAATTTTAGTAAAAACCCCCAAAGGCCACTTTAAGGGATGAGTGAAGTAGGAAAAATTATTTGTTCCAAGGAAATAAACCACTTCTGGACCGGAAAGGTTTTACCTCCTTAATGTCCAGGCCATTTTTTGTGATCTGGCACTGCGTTATTTTAACTGACAATTGCGACACTGTACCCAAATAAAATTGATGTTCTTTTTTTCCCCACAAATAGAGCTTTCTTTTGGTGGTATTTGATCACCTCTGCGATTTTTATTTTTTGTGCAACGATTCTGAAAAGAAAAAGCAATATTTTTTACATTCTGCTATACAACATTCCCAATAAAAAAAATTTTAAAATCATTTTTTTTCATTTTAGGTCAATTTGTATCCTGCTACATATTTTTGGTAAATAAGAGTATATTATTTGGTGTGCGCAAAAGTCATTATGTCTACAAACTAAGGGAAAGATTTATGTCATTTTTATAATTTTTTATTTTTTTTACTAGTAATGGTGGCGATCAGCAATTTTTAGCAGGACTGTGATATTGCGGCGGACAGATCGGACATCTAACTGACATTTTTGACAGACAAAAATTGCCAAATAGGCCAGAAGGGAAAGAGGTGGGACTTTGAGTGATGCCAAAAATCATGTATTCAATAGGAAAAATGTTAAATAAAAAGTTATAAATTTATTAACATGAGTTAAAACATCCCCACAAAGTGGGATTTAAATGACAAACGGTTAAAACAACCACATAGTCGATCAAACCCATATAGCACATCACAGCATGGGCCTGACAGTGTTATTGCACAGCAGCGTACAGTCTCATTGGTTCTTGTCCAAAGTTCCAACGCGTTTCAACTTATCCAAGTCTTCTTCAGGGCAATGCTGGACAGTAGGATAATACTGATATCTCTGAAATTATAACATATGTTCAAATACATGTATATATGAGAATATAACAGACTATAACAGAATATGAAATTTTTTACACTTTTGGGGGGACCAGTGACATTACTACAGTAGTCAGTGCTAAAAATATGCACTGTTACTGCCTAGGGTGCCTAGGGGGTGCTTTCTAAGTGTGCGGGAGATGGGCTTGCTGAAGGACCACAAAGACTTGTGTTCCTAAATAGGAGGAACACAGGATTCCTTTGTTCATTACTGGCAGAACAGCAGTCTGCCATGTTTACAACAGCAGACCGCCATTCTGTCTCCATGGGGAGCGATTGCGAGTGCCCGGCGGACATTGCGGCTGCCAGACCCGCTGATTGGCTCTCCCTATCAGGAGCCAAGTGGCGGGTGCCAGTGGAAAATCAGCACCCGCTGATTGGTTTATGCTGCAGCCAATCGCAGCACAGTGGGGGAGTCGGGGGCGCGCCAGCACGCTACCTACTTTAGCGGGTGGATCACATACTAGGTACGCGATCTGGCTCAGAGCAGCCACCCTGCCACAGTATTTCAATGGTGGGCGGTCTGCAAGTTGTGGGGAACCTCTGGTACATTTTCATTGATGTTGCGTAGAAGTAGGGCTGGTTCACACCTGAACGCGACCATATGCATGTGTTCATTTTTGTGTGTTTCCGCACGTTCCATTTTTGATAGTCCATTTGTTTCAATGGGCTGCCAATCACATGGGAATGCACAAAAGAGTATGGCAGGTGTGACTTTTAAAAATCGTGCCACACCACGATATGTAGAAAATGTTTAGGGTGCCCTTAACATTTGTTTAACAAGGGCAGCAAATTTCCATTTTCCACACGACTTTCCACTTGCGTTCTGGTGTGAACAGGCCCTAGGAAATTGCCAGAAAGAGATCACTTTCATGCAGCTGGCCAGGTTGAACATGCATTGCAATATACTGTATGTGAAGCAAGAGTCAATGTTTTTATACAAAAGTTTGCTGTAAACTTGTAAGCATGTATAGCAGTGTGCAGAGGTTTAATTCAGGATTTCACACCCCCTTATACACCTTGTGTTATATATATGTAGGTTATTTGGATTTGAGCAAAGAAATCTCTTAATTTCTTTTCCCACAATGGGGACTTAACTTTACAGGGGTTTCCCTCTCTACTTAGTGTTAAAGCCCACACTAGACTATGCAGACTTTAGTAGAGTAGGGGACTATTCAGAGAGGGATCACTTTGGCCCAGCTGGGCAGCTTGTAAAATATATTGCAATATACTTGGACGATGAATAGTTGTTTTCAGGCAAAAATATGTAAGGGTGTTTAAAAGTGTGCAGAGGGTTAATTAATTATTCTTATATCTGTCCAGGTGATGAGTTTCAGACAAGTAGTCAGAGCACACCTCCTTCACAGAGACAAAAGAAGTATTTTAAACCTCATAAACAGTGGCGGCTGGTGCGTTGGGGACGCAGAGGCACCGTCCCCCCTATCCATGCATCCGGCCCCCTAATCTGCATGCGGGGCGCCGGACACATGGAGTTCAATGGGGTTTTTTTTTTAATCACCTGATTAGAGCCAGAGGCTCTAATAGGCTTCAGACAAGGGTGGACCAGGGACACAGAGCAATGCGCCCGAGCACACCCATTGTGTGACAATAGCGAATGAAAATTCGCTATTGTCACACGGATCCTCCTCCTGGCCAATCAGGAAGCAGGTCTGAGACCCACTTCCTGATTGGGCGAAGGGCAAAAACCATGCCATTGGGCGAGGAGGAGGCAGTGGGAGGACGCGAGGAGACGCCGCTGCTGCAGGTAAGTGCACTGGTCTGTCTGCATTGAAGGGGGCACGGCATGCTTGTTTGTCTGCTTTGAATGGGGACACGCTGGTCTCTCTGCATTGAAAGGGGGCACGCTGGTCTCTCTGCATTGAAAGGGGGCACGCTGGTCACTCTGCATTGAAAGGGGCACGCTGATCTCTCTGCATTGAATGGGGGCACGCTGGTCTCTCTGCATTGAATGGGGGCACGCTGGTCTCTCTGCATTGAAAGGGGGCACCCTGGTCTCTCTGCATTGAAAGGGGCACGCTGGTCCCTCTGCATTGAAAGGGGGCACGCTGGTCACTCTGCATTGAAAGGGGCACGGCACGCTGGTCACTCTGCATTGATGGGGGCACGCTGGTCACTCTGCATTGAAAGGGGGCACACTATACCTTAATTACTAAAGACCCATTTCACACTTTTGTGACCTCAAAGTCACAGAATTTTTTTCTGTTTGAGCCCCCCCCCCCCCCCCAAAAAAAAAATTTTGAGCACCAGCCGCCACTGCTCATAAAGGATCTAAATTCTCATTTTCAATCTACAATGAAAAATAAAGAATTGTCCAATGTTGTGCTCTAATGTGTTTGAGAAAAGTAAACTTGGGAGATCGGTCTACTTCAGTCAAGGACTCAATGGTTATTGCCAATGGTGGGGCAAGGTCCTCCAGCACCCAAATTAAGGATGTCAAAGTGCACACCTTCTAACCAGTTCTTTATTTGGCTCTAATTTTAAGTGTTAAAAAGCTAAGAAAGGGAATGAATGGATAAAAAAAAAAAAAAAATGACATTAACTAAAATTTTAACTACAAATGTTAGGATTAAAAAAACGAATTGTGCATAGCTACAAATTTTGTTCTGATGTTTTGTTTTATTCTGAGATTTGTTGGGAATCATGGTTCTGGTACAAAGCCTTATTTTAAACATGTTCAATATAAGGGCATGGGCATGCTTGGAGATTGTCTCTGTGCCCTTTCCCAAATTAGTTGAAACATGAACGTAAAAAACATGGGTGGTGGAGGTTTTTTAGGGCACGAAAATAAAACAAAAGTCATTAATTAAAAATACATAGCAAACTTTTTTTTTTTTCAAGCTAAAAATCCACCACAATATCCACATATTGTAGAGATATAACCCACATGGAATACATGTAATTAAAAGGTGCCATATATATTATAAATGGTATATTATACTGTTATCAATCACCCTAAAAATTAAAAATGAAATGTAAGTCATAAGTATATACCAAAAACAATGTTTGCCCAAATGCTCGAAAATGTTTTGAGACTTGCTCTTCTTCGGAGGCAGTCAGATGGAAATCGTGTTCTATTGAACCTGTGAATTACACCAGATTTTTCAAAAGAAACATGGCCTATAAATATACAAAACCAAGGTAAGTTATTGAATTCCATCCAGATCCACACTAGTAGCAGTATGGGAAACCTAGAGCTGAAACACAATGCAGAGATCTCTTTAGGACGCTTTCTATATTTCACACAGAGCTTCTTGAGTGGCATGGCTGACCGCCACCAACACTCCCAGGCTCAGCAGTGTCTGGTGCTGCAGTCAGCAGTATTTAAATCTGGCACTATAAACATGAGTAAAAGCACATTTCAAATATTTTTACTTTGCAAAGTGACTTTTCATCACATTCATAAACTAAGGGAACATTCACTTGCAAGGTGAATTGCCTATTTGCCTTTAGTAAATCAAACCCATGGTGTATGTAAACCCTAACAATAAGCTTTTCTTATTTGCACCCTTTTAGTTAGGCTAAATATATAATTTAAAATGTTTTTTTTATACCTGTTTGAAACATGCAAAAAATACCTGTTGATTTTGTCGGAAATCTTGTGAGCTGATAAATCCCTGTAATTGTAAACAGCAAAATGTCCCCAGCATTAGGGCTCTTTCACGCGGCCGCTCCAATATTTTATTCCGCTGCGGCACTTGTGTCATCCGCTCCGTATGTCCGCATATCATCCCATCCGTTTGCGGATGATATACGGACATAATGCAAGTCTATGGGGATTGCGGATGTCAGCGGATGACACCGCTGACATCCGATTTTGCATCCGTTCCGTTTTTTTTAAACGGAAGAAAAATAGGGTTCTGTTCCAAAAAACGGAACAGAACTGAAAGGACGAAAATCAGATGTCAGTGGATGGTCATCCACTGACATCCGCAATCCCATTGACATGCATTATGTCCATTTTTCATCCGCAAAAAAATGGGATGGAATACGGACATACGGAGCGCCCGTGTGAAAGAGCCCTTAGACTCTTTGGAAAGCAACACTGTACACTGTCCCAAACCAATCCAGGGCAGCCGTCAAAGTTAGTACATGAAATGACTATCCAGAAAGCAACCAATGTAAACAGCGCTATCCAGATATAGGTGATGCCATAAAAATCTTCACAGTTGTAGAAAGCCAGTGATGATTTAGAGAATTTTAATGAACAAGAAGTTATTGATATAAAGGTTAAAATAACAATACCAAGCTGGAATTGACAGATGGGGCCAGGCCAATGTCTACTGAGTCCAGTGGATGGATTGTAAAGTGCCACTGGAATGTGGTAACCTGCCGCTATATTGAGCCATGGAGTACGGGAGCCAAGCCGGAACCCTCTGGCGCTCCTATGTGACTTCACCAGGAAGTGCCATAACTGGACCAGGAAGGAGATCAAACCAGCCTGGAGTGCAAGGGGAGAGAATTGCCGAGACAACGCATTTCATGGGCAGAGGGTTTCCGGCCTGGCTCCCGAATGCCCATGGCTCAATATAGCAGCTGGCTATCTCACTCCAGTGGCCCTTTCCATTCCATCCACCAGACTCAGTAGACATTGGCCCAGATCCATCTGTCCATGCCGGCTTGGTATAAATTCTCAGACTCATCACTTTCTTTCTACACTTGTGGAGGTTTATATGGTATCACCTATACCTGGATAGCGCTGTTTACATTGGTTGCTTGCTTGATAACGTCCTGTAACCTCTTCCTGTGCACAAGGTAGGTTGAGGAAGACGGGGGGAGGGGTTGTTGATGAAGAGAGGTCTGTGTTCTTTGTAATCAATCAGAAATGAAATAGGGAAGGATGACACTATATGCTTAGAAATTCAGAGCTGAGTTGTCATGTCAAAGGTAGGAGCACACTACATTTCTTGCACATCAACAGTTATTTTTCTGTAAGTGGGCAACATGTTTAAACAGATAAAACAGGGAATGTTTGTGAATTCGGAGATATTCTACATATGTTTTCATTTTATTTTGCCTTGACCCATGCTTTAATTTAGCCACACACTTGACAATCTTGTAAAACTGTTGCCATTAGCTTTCAAACTGACAGTCACATTTTTTTTTTCAAACAATTTCCATCCCAGTAAAAAACAATGCAAAAATATGGATATTTGCTTCCTATTATCGAAACTCAAAATGCAGACATTTTTATCCCAAGCAGACCTTTTAATGCTTACAAAAAATATATAAAAATTCAAAAGCGACTCATTAGTGCTGAATTACAATAAAGCAACTGAAGTGAGCATTGTAGTATGTAATTGGACATTTAACAGTTTGTTAAGTTCCTGTGGCACGCTGCAATTCACTGAACAATTTCCCCAAAATTATTCCTAAAAATGAATTGTTATTGATTACATTTCATAATTCATAGTCTACATTGAGATGTACAATCAAAAGGAAATAAGCAGCAATTATGTTGTGGACAAGAACACGCTTCTTCAAATATATTCAACAATGAATTCCTGGGGCCTGGCACTTAGGTTGCTTGGTAAAAAATACATCTAACAGTTGGCTTAAAAGCTTGGTGCTTTGACTTGCTTAAATAATGTATTGTGTTATGCATTTTGTTTCTACAGTGTTGGAAATATGTTAAAATGTTGAATGAATAGCAAGGGCCATTTATTAAGCTAACTGGCAACAAATTTAGATTTACATTTATTGCAAATCAACGATATATATGACAATATATGCGACTGCAATCCTGGACAGGAGACAGATGAAAAAGATTTCACAACAAACATAGTCAATATGTGGTCAGGGTTGGAAAGACAAACAGGGCCATACACTACCATGGGATGGTACCACGAGTGCATGTATCATGGTAGTCCGTGCCACATCCCGAAATCAAGATAAATGGAAACTAGAACAACATGGACTTGATAGGCACTGATAAAAAATCATACATTTTAATAATTGAATATACAAAAATTACATTATATACAAAACTTGTGTCATCATAGTATTACAATTGAAACAGGATAACAAATACCCTTAAACCAAAACGCATTTGTCTAACTCTGTCGGGCCTGAGTGTTCAGATCCTCGAAGAGGTAAACACCGTGGATATGGTTACATAGATGGTTGGAACAGGGTCCAAACCCAACATGTTTCGCAACGTGGCGCTTCTGCAGGAGCTCTTCAGACCATTCCCCAGAGTGTCCATAATAGTATAATAGGGAGAAGGGAAGCAAATCTTTGGCTAATTCCTTGGTTTACTGAGCAAGATGAGCCACTGCCGGCTCAGGATCAATCATCTCATTAATAATCAACACCTGACAGGTTCCACCATTAGAGGGATATGTAGAGCATGGAACAAATTGTTGCCTAAGCCCCAAAGTGGCAGATGTAAAGATACATAAATAGCCTTCCAATAGTCACCCGGTGGTGGTAGAGTAGTTGGCACAAATAAGGGGGCCTATGGATTGGTATATAAGGCCAATGTGTCCTTCCAAATAGAAGTCTAGTTAACTGTAGGTGTCCCTGAACATCATACAGTGGTACCCCAGGGCCGGTGTATTGTGGTCAGGGTTGGCTTTAGATATCACAGTGCTACTTTAAAAAGACATTTATGTATCAAACTATAATGGTATAATTTATCTAGATGAATGTGGCCTCAGCCAGCGCCGCTCCAGCCACAATCCTCTGGCATGTTTCGCCCCACTCACCAGGGCTTGTTGACATCTTTGTGACCAAGCCCCTGGGCGAAACGTGTCAGGGGGGGGGATGGCTGGAGCAATGCTTGCTGAGGCCACATTCATCTAAATACTAATGCACTGGGTTGGCGAGGGGCACCCTTTCTTCTCTTTGAAAATGTTCTTACATCTCTGAATGGTGCACTGGTGCCAGCTCCCTTCACTGCAACCGGCGGGGAGATCTCTTTCTCAGTTTAGCGGTACTGCAAGTTTCATTTGGATCACTGTTATAATTTATCTGTCTCATAATCTCACTGCTCTTATTTAGCACTGCTTTATACAGTTGAGTATGCCTCCTATGACTCAGACTGCGTGGACAGTATGGCAACTTACTGGTTTAGCAGAAATCCACAGGCAGTGTCAAACTCAGAGTGAACAAAATGTAATTTAGTCCAGACTTGGCAGATTTTATGAGGTTTTATGAGTATTTCTTTAAGGTAAAAGAGAATCAGTTGACGTTAAGCCTTCTAACTTTATTAAATGAGCTCTTTACTCTATGTGGGCAAAAAAACAAATGTGACAGAGGGCATGGGAAAGAAGAGAGTGGCAACTAAGGGTTAGCCTAAGTAGTGTATAAAAGGAAGGGGGGAACAGTGCAATGTACAAAAGCAAAACATATTGCAATAGACAGCAATTCAGTAGGCTTCAGTGTATTCGGGGTTACAGTGTCTTCTGTACACTGGCTATACCTGCAAAGTGGCTCCCTATATAGTCTTCTCTTGGGTTGTATCCTGAAACTAAAGGTGCTCAGTAGACAGTCCCACAGAAATCTTTGTACCTCTCAGGATACACTTTCAGTTATTACCCAGCCTGCAATAAGTCACTGATGTTCCTCATTGGTTTGCGGGAAGTGTAGTAGCACTTAAAAGCAGAATGGTCCATGTAATTGTGCTACTTTACTACTAATATTACCGGTGCTGTGTCCGTAATTTTATTCAGTTTTTTTTTATGGCATTAACTTAATAAGGTTTTCCAAAACATACAATATACAGTTCAGATAAAAAAAGTGCATGAAATAAAAATATGTTTTCAGTTTAAAGTAATCAGAGGATGGCACTATGATGTCTGGTTTTTACTATGAGATATTACACTTTATTTATAATTACTACACTTTTAAGAAAGCGAAATACATACAATTTAAATAGGGATAACAGTACACTTTAATTAACCAATTCCAGACTGCTCTACGAACATAATGCAGCGCCAAAATTATAGTGAAAAAAGTGAAAACTATATATAAGTGCAAAAAGCATGAATAAATCACATAAAATCACATAAGTAGTGAAAAAATGATTAAATAAGAGAAAGAAAAAAAAAGATTACAAATGTCCAATATTATCCTCTTATACTGTAGATCAGGAACTCAATAAATTCAGAATATGATAAATGAACCGTGCATCAAAAAGGAATTAAATTGAGTGAAACAAGTCCAAAATTAGGTAATCCTTCTGTGCCGTGCTCAGAAAAAGTGCCAGTGCTTCACTCCACTCTCGAATGCTCAGTTTGTACATGCTCAATATCAGTTCACCTCATTTATAGACCCATATATTTCAATGAGTCAAAAGCGCAGAAATGCCAAAGGACTCCGGATAGAGAGGATGGATAATGACCTCCTTCCTTTCCAGGGCTCCAAAATGCAGGTGAGTGGATCAAGGTCCCGTTCATATAAAAGCAAAAGTAGACAATCTAGTGCTCTCTGAATGGCTTCATTTAATAAATAAAAACGGCAGATCAACTCACATTAAAAACACTTCAGCAGTGCGTGCTATACAAACTTTTCAATCAGGAAATGGTCCGACCATCCTGAATCCAACGTGATCAAACAGGCTCCTCCCCGAACGCGTTGCGTCACTGTTTTGAGTTCGTCAGCACTTTTCACTTTTTTCACTATAATTTTGGCATTATTTACAGTTCATTGGTATTTATTCGTGTGAAGTGAAAGCACTGAATGTATGCTGCCATTGTTATTTATACATTTTTTGATTGCGCTTATTTAATTTTCCTGTTTATTGATATTGCCCTATGTACATGTACTGCGACTTTCAGCGTGAAATCATGTACCTGTACGTCATTTACATTTCCAGGTCTGGGCATGCATGCGCGCCACTTGAGACCCACTCCTTCTGTGATTAGACACTGTGGACACGCTGTGGAGGGGGAGTGTGTGCCTTTCCTCCAACCAGCACATACACAGTGTATGTCCAGACTCCCCTCGCACTGCTGAAACAGGAAGAAATATTTCTAACATGATGTGTACTTTCTAAAGAGTGTAGAAATCTGAAGATAGAAGATGTACAAGTAAAACCTATGTAGGAGGATTTGTTTCATCTCTGTGTATCATTGGAGGCTGTTCACTTCACTGGGTATATGTGAGGGTTTACAGCCACTTTAAAGAGAGATGCTGCAAGTTATCATTTTGCCTTTTACCTAACTATTTTGATTTTCTGTGTTTGGTTTTGAATATAGAATATTTTCTGTTGTTTGTTAGACTCCATATTTTTATCTTTTACAGGTAATGATCACAGGAGACGTGTGAGATGGTTAAACAAGGAACGTTTATTGGTTTGATTTTGTACACTGTTTCTCACTTTACAATGTACTGTGTTTGTGGTTGTTTTTTTTTGTGTGTATGTCTGTTAAAAAAAAAAAAAAACCCTTAATAAACATATCTTTAAAAAAAAAAAAGTAGAATATTTTCAATAAAAAAACTAGATAAAAAAAAAAAAAACAGATTTCACTAACTACTTTACGATAGAAACATAACAGCAAATACTAGTGGTGGATAATACTAAACTCTGCACAGGAAATTACCATGTGCCTGTGACTCTAGTACTTGTACTATGCCTCTTCACACTGCTCTTACTGTATAATGCATATTCATCACGCTGATTATACAGCCACTTCTATGGCATGTTTTAATTGTGTATAAAGACACAGTGGCAGGAAAGCTGACCTTTTCAGATTCGTTCTTTTTCCAACCCATTTCTCTGTAATGATCACTGCCCCTCGTTCTATAGGACAGGAACAATTTATGCCACATTAATAAACATAAAAATAAAAAAGCCAGCAACACACATTAAAATTTATTCAGCAAACTCAGTAGTTTGGATTATTTTCTAATGGCTTTAAATACTTACTGATCAAAAAGGAAAATAATGCTAATGGGTACAGGCTGAGTAGATAATTGCCTGCGCTGGTGAAAAGTAAATGTACGTCGGATATGACTGCTGTCTGAACCTACCTTACATCTTTTCATAATATATTTTTTTTTGCTTTATGGGATGACATTAATTATGCAAAATTATTTCTATTGTAGGAAGTCTATGTAGGTTACATTATAAAGATTCTACAGTGAAAAGGGTTATTGTGTAAAATCTATACTTGTTAAGAAATTAATGGTTAATTCAATGCTAGTAAAAGTGACCCGGTCATCCCCGGATCTGTAGTTATAGAAATAAGAATGTGAATTACATTAAAATGCATTTCAAACTCCAGAAAGAAAGACACAAAATAATTCAGGTCTGATCCATTAATACATTAATAAATGCATTTATTTTTTAATGCACACACGGTACGTACCTGAATTTTACTTGATATCAGCCTTTTGCAATATCTTAAATGTGTACAATATATTCCCAGTGCTTAGAGTCACAGGGGGTGATTTACTAAAACTGGAGAGTGCAAAATATAATGCAGCTCTGCATAGAAACCAATCAACTTCCAGGTTTTATTGCAATTCTACACTGCGTTGCTTTAACTGACAATTGCATGGTCAGGTGACACTGTACCCACATACAATTGATGTCCTTTTTTCCCCACAAATAGAGCTTTCTTTTGGTGGTACTTGATCACCTCTGCGATTTTTCGCTATAAACAAAAAAGAGCGTAAATTTTTAAAAAAACACCAATATTTTCTACTTTCTGCTTTATAACATTCCCAATATTTTTTTTTTTTTTAAAAATCTAATTTTTTTCTGCTACATATTTTTGGTAAAAAAAAATCCTGAAAAGCATATAATAATTGGTTTGCGCAAAAGTTATAGCGTTTACAAACTATGGGATAGATTTATAGACTTTTTATTTTTTAAACTTTTTTTATTAGTAATGGTGGCAATAAGCGATTTTTATCGGGAATGGGACATTGCGGCAGACAAATCTGACACTAAGTGACACTTTTTGGGGACCAGTGACTTTAATACAGTAATCAGTACAAAATAATATGCACTGTTACTGTATAAATGACACTGGCAGGGAAGGGGTTAACACTGGGGGTTGATCAAGAGGTTAAATGTGTTCCCTATATGTGCTTTCTAATGGGGGGGGGGGGGGTGGATTGAACAGAGGCACAGAGAGATCAGTTTTTCAGCTTAGCTGAATCACACAATCTTTCCCTGCCTCCCTGACAGGAGAGCCATCTTGCATTGTTTACATTCCAGACGGCTCTCCTGTCAGTATCGGCGAACAGTGCGGAAGGCCGGCGGTGATCGCGCCCGCTCCTCCCGCAGTCTGCCTCCTGCTGTGTCTAATCACGAAAACTGAAGCCGCGTGCACATAATCACGTAGATCTACGTGATTATGCGCAGCTGAGCCGCAGTAAATCTGAGTGGGGCGGTTGGCAAGTGGTTAAAACAGCTGACATTAAAAGCTGATAGGCTACCATGCACAGCTGCAGCAGATTCTGAGTGCACCAATTTTAGTAAATCTCCCCCAAAATCCCCAAATAACTAAAAATTGTCTAAGTTAATAAAATACCTTTTGCAATACCTTGTACAGAAAAGCCTAGAATAAGAGAGGGAGAAGCAGCACAAAGAGCCAATCAGTTGTGCTGTAGTGTTTATGTGCTAATAAAGGATATGCGGATAGGAAGAGAGAGAGCAGACTGACAAAGAGATTACATTATGGGCTTCTTCTCCTTTACTGTTCAGCCACAGATTGTGGGGGACAGCCTGCAAGCATAAAATATCAGTAGAGAAAAAGCAGCCCTTCTCCTCTGCTAGACAGGGTTGTGCAATGTAGCAGAGCTGTGAAAAGTTCAGAACTGCATAGACAGGAATACAAATCTTTGGCAGGTACATACCGTATATGTGTTTTATCTAGGTAATTAGTGTTTTACCTGGATAGAAGCATTATTCTGGTGACCTAAAGATCTGACTGCCTCCAGGTTATTAAATATACCATTTAGTGGACTACTATTGACAATATAGGAAGTAGAACACCAGGCACACAGTTTAAGCGTCAATCAGTCTTGTGGTGGAGGTACCTCTCCCTGGCACATAACAATGGAATTCTCTAATGTAAATGCTGTGTGGCTTCTGCAAGGACATCATTCCAGCCTGCTGATTGGCCAATGAAGGAGCAGTAGCTCACTGATGAGTTATTAGTCTGCTCTCTCTTTCAGGCTTTATGTGCCCAGTCAGAACAAAGAACACAAATTCTAGACTTACAATCACACAATTACTAAAAGGAGAAGATCAAAAATATTTAGAATTTTAAGAATAGAGGCAAGTATTTGCCGCTATGTACATCAGAGAGAGGTTGGTGAACAACATGAACCAAACAGCAAACCAAAAGCAGATATCTGCCTGAAGTCTGTGCAAAAATATATGTAAACACTCATGCGTTGAGAAAAAAATATTAAAAAAAGGATATCATGCACCATAGATAAATATGAAGTATATCAGGGGTTAAAAACGAAAAAGGTCTCAAATGGCATAAAGGTCCACCAAGAGTCCATTGAAAAGTGCTTTTAAATGACTGTTTCAACAACCTCTTGTTGCTGTGGCAGCGCGTTTCGAGGTAAAGAGGTTGATGCCTGAAAATGCATTGTCATAGCAACAAACCCCCCATCTCCTTTCCTGTGCAGAGAGCTCAGACACCCATCTTCTCTGCTTGTCAGTTTGCTGAGTCACACATAGGAGGCAATGACAGCAGTGTCCCTTCAGGTCCTTCAACCCATTCCTTCACTGCTGGAGGGGGAGGTGAGGGGCACTCCAGGAGCACTCAGATGGACACTGCTGCAGTTTGACAAGTGAGTGTTTCATTTATTCATTAAAGGTTTTGTAATTTACTATTTATGAAGCTTCTGTTACTTTTCTTACCAGCATACGCACATAATGAAGCGGTCAATTAGAAGCACTCTGTAGTGGCTATGTTCCTACAGTGGGATTATGGGGAACAAATGTAGCCCCCCTCTAACAGAAAGTCAGATCATAGCAGCAAAAGAAAAGAAGTTTGGAGAATTGGAGGAGGCTGAGAGCAATAGAAACTGACTTTCATTTTAACCTCTGCTGACTGCCCACCGTAGTATTACTGCGTCAGGTCGGCCCAGCTGCGCAAAATCACATAGTACTACGTGATTTCGTGCATGAGGTCTCGGCGGCGCGCCCATGCCGATGGAGCTGCGCCCCCGCTGTGTTTAGACACAGCGGGAGGAGGGCCACAGGAGGAGCGGCGGCGATTGCCGCTGGCCTCCCGTGATTGTCAGATAAACTGACAGAAGACCCGCCTGCTTACGTAAACAAAGCAGGAGAGTCTTCTGTCACACAGGCAGGGAGAGATCAGAAGTTTCAGCTAAGCTGAAACCCCGATCTCTCTGTGCCTGTAACAGAACCCCCCCCCCCCCCACAGTGAGCAAGCATATTTAGGCACACATTAACCCCTTTGATCACACCCCCCCCCCCCGAGTTAACCCCTTCCCTGCCAGTGTCATTTATACAGTAACAGTGCATATTATTTAGCACTGATTACTGTATTGATGTCACTGGTCCCCAAAAAGTGTCAAAAATGTCAGTTAGGGGCCCGATCTGTCTGCCACAATGTCGCAGTCCCGCTAAAAAATGCTGATCACCACCATTACTAATAAAAACAAAAAAAATAAATAAAAGGTCCAAAAAGCTATCCCATAGTTTGTAAATGCTATAACCTTTGCGCAAACCAATTAAAATACGCTTTTTGGGATTTTTCTTACCAAAAATATGTAGCAGAATACAAATTGGCCTAAACTGATAAAAAAAATTTGATTTTTTAAATTTTTACATTGGGAATGTTTTATAGCAGAAAGTATTAAATATGGAATTTTTTTTTCAAAACTGCCACTCTTTTTTTGTTTATAGCGCAAAATCTAAAAACCACAGAGGTGATCAAATACCACCAAAAGAAAGCTCTATTTGTGGGAACAAAAGTACAACAATTGTATTTTTGTACAGCATTGCACGACCGCGCAATTTTTCATTAACCACTTACCGCATACTAACGTACCTGTACGTCGGGTAACTTTGCGGGGTTATACCGGGATGATGCCTCTTGCTAGAGGCATCATCCCGGTACAGTGGTTTGAAGCTGACGGTCGGCTTTCCGTCGGTAACGGCCGATGCGGCTTGGGAGCCGCTCGATCGTTACCTGGGTGAGCGGGAGGGGACGTCCCCCTGCCGCCTTCCGTGGCTTTGCTTTGGACGGGAGCCCCGAGCACCCAGCCGACACGTCCGCTGGTTGGATGGAGTCCCGATGAATGCCAAAAACGGCATCGATCGGGTCTCCGATGACGTCCATGTAACTTCCGGGTTACTGTGCTGCAAAAGGCGGCAAATTTGAAAAACGGCTGTATGCAAAAACGCCGTTTTCGGCGTTTTGCATACATGGAAGTGTAGTGGAGGGGTCTAGGGTCTTTTAGACCCTCGATCCCTCCATAAAGACTACCTGTCACTATATATTGGTGTCACAAGGGATGTTTACATTGCTTGTGACAGCAATAAAAGTGATCAGATTTTTTTTTTAAAAAAAACCTGTAATAAAGTTAAAAAAAAAGAAAAAATAAATAGGAAAAAAAAAAATGTTAGCTCGCGCACAAAAAAAAAGTCGAGCCGCAAATGAAATCGCTGTTCAAACCACACATGTGAGGTATCGCCGCAATCGTCAGAGCGTGGGCAATAATTTTAAAAAAAAGAGCTACACTCTAACTCTAAACTGGTAACCGTTAAATAAATTTAAATCGTCGCCGATTGAGATCTCTATTGAACGTAGTTTGTCGCCATCCCACGGGGGGGCGCAATTTTAAACCGTAACATGTTGGGTATCTATTTACTCGGCGTGACATCATCTTTCACAATATACAAAAAAAATGGGCTAACTTTACTGTTTAGTATTTTTTAAATGCAGTGAAATGTGATTTTTCAAAAATTTTCCAAAAAAATGGCGTGTGACAAAAAATTTTGCAATGACCGACATTTTATTCTCCAGAGTCTTTGCTAAAAAAATATATATAATGTTTGGGGGTTCTAAGTAGTTTTTTAGGAAAAAATACTGATTTTAACTTATGAACAAAAAGTGTCCGAAATAGGGCTGGGGCTTAAGTGGTTAAATTAACGCAGTGCCGAATCGCAAAAAACGGCCTGGTCATTAGGGGGTAAAACCTTCCAGAGCTGAAGTGGTTAAAGGGTAACTCCAATTTCATAGGGAAAAAATAAATACCAAATAAAGAAAAAAACAATATAGCGTACACAGTTGCGACACAAATCATTTTGTAATTAAATGTTATTAAATATGACCTTTCCTTTTCAATCTGCAGCTGTTGTAATTTTCTGAAAATGCGATGCAATATGGCCACCTGGAGTTGTTCTGTACACAGAATGTATACTGACCACACCCCAGAAACATCTTTTCCTGCTTGTGTTATTGGCTCACCAATTTTCGAAGAAGTCTGCCTAAGATACAAGTCAGATTTCTGGCATCCCCTGCAACAAAAATTTAGTTTTTGGTGAGATACTGCTAATAGGAACACGTCTAAAGGGATGCAGCTTTCCACCAGCTTTCCTCATTAGAGCTCTGCGGCTGCCACAGCTGATAGATAATTATGAAGCCACTCCCATTGGACCCATTCAGCACAGAGGCATAGAGGAACAAACAATGATTTCTTCAGAATAATAGAAAATATGGATATGCAACAAAGTTTGTTATAATCCTTACAATGTACAGAGATCACCCAGAGGGGAATGCTTTTTTCTCAACAAAAGTGGAGTTATGCTTTAAGTATTGTAGTTAAGTAAGTTATTGCAGGTAACACCGTTCATTTATATCTTAGATTGTTTAAAATTGTGGTGAGTCAAGCCAAATTTCTTATAGGTTCCTAGATCACAGAGATTCAGGTTTTGACCAGAACCTTGTTCTTCTTTCACTAAAATGCCCATGATCATCATAACAAGATCATTTCCTGGTAAATAAGAATATTGTATTGTGGTTAACAGTACCAAGGTGTCTCTATCTTTGGAACATATACTGTTACATGACCTAAATCTATATTTAGCACACAGTATAAAGATAGAGACAGTTGCTTTGTGATCTGGTCTTAGTTGTCAATACTCATTGACTGGTAACACATTTCTGTGCCATATGCTCTAATTTACACAGTGAAAGGAGCACTGTGGGGTTGATTTATTAAAGACAAATAGACTGGGAGGCTGTACATGGACTGTATACTCGGCAAGTGCAGTTGCTCCAGAGCTTAGTAAATGCAGGGAAGCTTCATTTTGCAAAGAATATCCAATCCCATTCAAGGCAAAAAAAAACTGCTTTTTTTAAATTTTTATTGCACATGATTGGATGATGGAAGTCAGTAGAGCTCCCCCTAATTTATTAAGCTCTGGAGCAACTGCACTGTCTATTTTGTCTTTAGTAATTCAACCCCTGTGTATTGATAGCCATTCGTAAAGATGGGTTCGGGCTGGTTTGAGTTTGCAAGTGCCCGATCCCGCCAGGAAGGCGACACTGCAGTCGGCAAATCACAGGCACTGAGACATTTCCCGACCTGTTCAGCTGCGGATTGGGAAATGTCTCACTGCCTGTGATTAGCGGACAGCAGTATCGGTTTCCTGGCTTCCTGGCGGGATCGGCCATGTGCAAACTCAAACACGCCCGAGCCCATCTCTAGTTATTCCCACTAAAGCATTGTGTTCTATGGTAGACTCATTAGGCTTTTAGAGCTGTATGTGTGATTATATCATCATTCTGTCCATAATGGCATTATTGTACTATGCATGTCAGTGATACCAACCGGCTTACCATGCTCAACCTACCTCTAGTGAGAGTCATATTTACTCCTAGTATATGTATATTTGAAGATATGATTGATAAGATACTTAAATTAAGTAAAATGTGTTCCTTATAAGTCATTACACACAAGTACTAGAAGTTTTACATAACTTGATTTTTTGCGCTGAGTTCCTATAATTTTAATTTCCTTTAGAGATCTGTTGGGAATTCCTGAAGCACTTCTTGACATACCTGAATAATAAGCCCTTTACACCTGTGAAGCCAACGTCACTTTGCATTCCGCCACCCAAGGGATATTGTGCCTGACAGATGTTCTGCTGTGCAGTAATGATAACATATACCTCATTCTTCTGTAACAATGTTCTGCAAGTGCACAGAAAAAAACACTATCAATAGAATTACATTATAAATGTATCGATTTTATTTTTTGCTCATATAGTTTTGCAAATCGCTATCTAACTAGCTTTGTCTGTTGTGTCTTTTTTTTTTTTCTTCAGTAGAAATTGCTGGCTTGCAGATTTGTCTTTTTAGCATTTTTCCAAAACCTTTGGCATATCAGTATTGCTTGGATATTAGAAGAACGGGGTAGGTCCTAATAGCTTGTCCTGAAAATGTAACTGTTAGTGCAAACAAAAGGTATCACTGGCAGTACTCAACTGTGTTAAATGTCCTTTCATGTGGACCAAAAAACCATGGCCTTTTTTCTTTTTTAAAGCAACCCTTTGGACCTACAGTGTCTCACAAAAGTGAGTACACCCCTCACATTTTTGTAAATATTTTTTTATCTTTTCAAGTGACAACACTGAAGATATGACACTTTACTACAATGTAAACTAGTGAGTGTACAGCTTGTATAACAGTGACAATTTTCTGTCCCCTCAAAATAACTAAACACACAGCCATTAATGTCTAAACTGCTGGCAACAAAAGTGAGTACACCCCTAAGTTAAAATGTCCAAATTGGGCCCAAAGTGTCAATTTTGGTTTTGTGTGGCAACCATTATTTTCCAGCACTGCCTTAACCCTCTTGGCCACACAGTTCACCAGAGCTTCACAGGTTGCCACTAGAGTCCTCTTCCACTCCTCCATGACGACATCACAGAGCTGGTTGATTTTAGAGACCTTGCGCTCCTCCACCTTCCGTTTGGGGATGCCCCACAGATGCTCAATTTGGTTTAGGTCTGGAGACATGCTTGGCCAGTCCATCACCTTTACCCTCAGCTTCTTTAGCAAGTCAGTGGTCATCTTGGAGGTGTGTTTGGGGTCGTTATCATGTTAGAATACTGCCCTGCGGCCCAGTCCCTGAAGGGAGGGGATCATGCTCTGCTTCAGTATGTCACAGTACATGCTGGCATTCATAATTCCCTCAATATGGTTTAGGTCTGGAGACATGCTTGGCCAGTCCATCACCTTTACCCTCAGCTTCTTTAGCAAGACAGTGATCGCCTTAGAAGTGTGTTTGGAGTTGTTGTCATGTTAGCATACTGCCCTGCTTTCCAGTCTTTGAAGGGAGGGGATCATGCTCTGCTTCAGTATGTCACAGTACATGCTGGAATTCATAATTCCCTCAATGAACTGTAGCTCCCCAGTGCCAGCAGCATTTATGCAGCCCCAGACCATGACACTCCCACCACCATGCTTGACTGTAGGCAAGACACACTTGTCTTTTTACTCCTCACCTGGTTGCCACCACACACGCTTGACACCATCTGAACCAAATAAGTTTATCTTGGCTTCGTCAGACCACAGGACATGGTTCCAGTAATCCATGTCCTTAGTCTGCTTGTCTTCAGCAAATTGTTTGCATGCTTTTTTATGCATCATCTTTAGTAGAGGCTTCCTTCTGGGACAACAGCCATGCCGATCATATTCATGCAGTGTGCAGCATATGGGCTGAGCACTGACAGGCTGACTCCCCACTCTTTCAACCTCTGCAGCAATGCTAGCGGCACTCATACATCTGTTTCCCAAAGACAACGTCTGACTATGACGCTGAGCACATGCACTCAACTTCTTTGGTCTATCATGGTGAGGCCTTTTTTGAGTGGAACCTGTCCTATAAATTTGCTGTATGGTCTAGGCCACTGTGCTGCAGATTAGTTTCAGGGTCTTGGCAATCTTCTTATAGCTTAGGCCATCTTTATGTAGGGCAACAATTTTTTTATCAGATCCTCTGAGAGTTCTTTGCCATGAGGTGCCATGTTGAACTTCCAGTGACCAGTATGCGAGAGTCAGAGCAATAATACCAAATTTAACACACCTGCTCCCCATTCACACCTGAGACCTTTTCACACCAATGAGTCATATGACACCGGGGTGGGAAAATGGCTCGTTGGGCCCAATCTGGTGCAGCTCCGCATGGTAACAAATTAGCTTCTAACTTCAGCTTGGAAAATTAAGCTTTGACAATAAAAACTGGAAGCTGATTGGTTTCTATGCAGAGCTGCACCAGATTTTGCACTCTCCAGTTTTAGTAAATCTAGCCCAGAGTGTCTATATGCATTTGCTCCTATGTCATTGCTGTGGACTGGCTTTCTGATAGTAACAATGGAAGTCCATGCCTGTGTAATGTGTGTGGATACGAATGCTTGTCTTCTCCACCAGGACTCATGTGACAAGGTAGCAATGCAGGGGCACAATTGGGAGACTGTTCTTGCCCTACAACGGGATGAGCCTGAACATGGACCTCCATGGCAGGATTACCAAATATTTGTTTAATGACAGCTGCATATCTAAAAGACTGAAAATTACTTTTGGAAGCTTTCATGTGATTTTAAATGTGGAGTTTAAATTAGAAAGTTAATATTTTAATCTAGACCAGAAGTAAGATTCACTGCTTCATTTGCTAGAATTGTAGTATGTTTCTACCTATATCATACTCACTTTTTTTCAAACCGTGTGAAGACCTACATGAAATATTGCCCATTTTAAGCAATGTTCTAACAATAGTGCACAATCTGAGCTTGTTAGCTCTTGAAGAATAAGTAGTCCCAAGCTCATACTTTCTTTCAACCAATCATTTTCTACTTCATCTTATTCAGTTTTGTGCTGTTATACACTGCCCTGATTTTATTATGAATTAAATCAGTTCATAAAAACACTACAACAATCAGTTTACAAATGCACTGCTCTAATAAATGAATGCACACAAAACTCCAATTAAATAAATGCATTGCTTGCCACATACATGGCTCTTTTTAGTTTACTGTTCAAACTCAGTTAATTTATGATGAACAACACTGCCCCATATAATAAGTCAAAAAATCCACTGGCACAATGAGCCCCAGAGAATTGCCTTACTGCCCCAATGAATTTATTTAGTACCTATTCAAATAACGGATGCATTTGTCACCCCAATTATTCCAATGTTGCAATTGATTAATTAACACCTTGTCCCAATCAATTGATTCACAAGTCAATTAGTTAATCAGTGGTGCCAATTATATAATTAATCCACTGCCTTTATTCACTGCACTAATTAGCCCACTGCATAAAGGCCTGGGGTACTTGCCAGAAGGCCCAGGGCATGTCACTTATGGTTAACAATATGTAGGTTACTGAATATTAAATACGATAGCAACTTCCCAGTAAATTACTTTAATCAGTAAGGACCTACAAACATATATACATATATATATATCAGAATAAGCAAGTTCATTATACTCAAAACAAGTCACTGACAATGTACTTTGTACATCGTTTGTCTTTAAACATCAAAAAAGTAAATGTGGTCTTCTGGAAACAGAAATTAAGCTTTAAGGAACTTGTTAGAAATTTTGCTTGAAGGGATTCATAACCATTTGAGTATTGTAAAAGAATCAAAAAATTATTTCACAAAGATCCTGTTGAGACCATCACCTAAAGAAAAAAGGGGCCTTATGTATGAAAAGTGTGCTAATAACAAATTGTAATCATTGATTATACACTGCAGGAATGGTACTTGGAAGCTGATGGATTATTGACAACAAAAAATGTATTTATTAACATTATTTCCATGCATAAATCCCAATATGGTGAATTCACAAATCCAAAAATAGTGGACAAAGCCATTCAAGTCATTCGTTTATGCTGATTGTCAACTGAACATCTGAAATCAATGGTTTATAGCTCGGATACAGACCTACACATAGAGTCAATTATCCGAATGGAATAAAGGCATATTAGATTTGTTGACTCTAATCAGGTTAACATAGAATGGTTTCTATGTAGCAGGGCTTGGGTAGGAATGACTTAGGGTAGGGTCAAATTAAAATAAAAGCATATGAAACGACCTAAATATACAAATTTGTCTGTAACTAAATTACAGTTAGTTGGCTAAATCACTATGTATCAAGAGCAGTTTAGTTTTTATATCAAATCTTTGATTGTGTTTTATATTCCCACTTGGTTACATTAAAGTGCTGCTGATCTCTTGCAGCCTTGTTTGCAGCCACTTCCTGTCTACATGAATTGCAATGACAGTTGCATGGAATTTCTGGAGGCTGGTTTCCTGATGATGACAATAGTGGACCATGCCTGCATAATATATGCAGAAACGGCCACTTGTGGTCTTAATTGGAAGCCTTTGTGACAGGCAGAGTTGGTCACTTGAACACACAGGAATAATTTGCATGGCTCAACACATTATCCTTACATTAGGAATAAGCACATTCTAATTCCTTTTTTTCCTTAAAAAAGATTTTTATTGAGCCATAAATAGATGGTACAAAATCAAAAAGAATGGGAATCTTTAAACACATGAGAAATTCTTGACATCTTTCATCATATATCACGCAATTCAATAGAAACAGGCCTGGACTGGCCATAGGGCACACTGGGCATTTTGGTCATTGGGCTGGGGTCACTGAGCTGTGTGTCCCAGGGCCATAAAAAGGGGTGGACCAAGATGGCATGTGCCCTGGGTGAAGCTGGTGTAATATGAAGGAAGGCATCCAGCCGCTGCCCTGCTTTATTCGCTGGCACCCGCATCATCCCTTACCGCCTGTCATGCTTGTCAAACAGAGCCAGGGAAGCTACCCCATGGCTCCTCCTTGACTCTGATGTGCCCTATGAGAGAAGACGAGGAGGAGCCTGAAAGGATGAACATCTCCTGCCCTGGCATTGAGCCGCGATGAATAAACAGTCTGAGAGCTGTGTATGGAGGAAATGGCAGTAGACTTTGATCAATGATAGTAGAGTAAAGGAGAGAAGGCATGGAGGGATGTGGAGGAAAGCGATCATAGAGAGGTAGACTAGGAATTAATAGAAAAGAATGATAGTGACCAGAGAGGGAAACGGCAGTAGATAGAAGGAAAAGAGAACAATTCAGAGAGGAGCGTGGCAAGGATGAAGGTAAAGGAGAATTTTTAGGGTGCAGAGCATGCATTTCTAGAGCAGAAGGATCACAGTGGTGCACAGGCAGCACAATCGTGTAGTGGATAGCACTTTCACCTAGCAGCAGAAGGATCGCTTGGGTTTCCTCCAGGTACTCCAGTTTACTTCCACACTCCAAAGACATGCTGGGAGGTTAATTGGCTCCTGTCTAAATTGGCCCTTGTATGTATAAATACGAATGTGAGTTAGGTAGCTTAAGGGCCATACACACTATAAGATTTTCTGAAGACTTTTTCCTTCAGATTTACCTTTTCTATGTAGTGCAAGGGCCTGCCAGACTGCATACAAATTGAAAGTGTTTAGGTTTGACCTCATATTATATGGTTTTGGTAAATCTAAAGGAAAAAGTCTTCAGAAAATCTTATAGTGTGTATGGCCAATTAGATTGTAAGCTCCTTGAGGGCAGGGACTGATGTGAATGTACAATGTATATGTAAAGCGCTACATAAATATAAGTAACTATAATAAATATAAATGACATTGAGAAACTGGTAGGTGTCATTATTTATAATTTGAAAAAAAAAAATGGACTGCTCAGTCAAAAATGGCCAGGCCTATTTTTTGTCCCAGTCCGGGCCTGAATAGAAACATTAATAATTGGAGATAAAAGACAATAAGAATAGCTTTATGTGGATCAATACTAAGCATTTCACTGTCATTTCGGGGTGGGGAAAGGACCACTTTTCAATTGTGTATTCTGTCTGACAATTTCAAAGTGAATTTGGTGAGCCTGAGGGACAGGTTATATACAACATTTCAGTGTGAGAAAAGCAACATAGAATAGTATGAAAGAATGCGGGGTCTAAAGGTAGGGGAGTGGGGGGGGGGGTGTATTAGGAGTGGCTGCAAAGCAATAAGAAGGCAAGATAGATGGGAAGGGGTAAGGAGTAAAGAAAGAATAGCAAGAGAATAAGAGAGAAGAGATGACAGAAGAGAAAAGAAAAATAAAAGAGGGGGCATGTGCTGGGGGAGGAAGGATTAATGCCTTGTCTAGAAGGCTGGGAGCTTGATGAGTGCTGACTGCATCAGGGGCATACGAGGATATTCCATAGTTATCCGAAACTGTATCCAACATGACAATGTCTAGGTGTATTATGTGATAAGGCCTCCTCTATCTCTATAGTCCATTGTGTTTTAGTGAAAGATCTTTGGTTCTGTTTGATCCCTCAACCATTTCCAAATGCTTGTACTGCAACTTTATTATCAAAAATTCTGCATTATCCAGCTGTTAAGGAAGAGTTAACTTGAAGTCGCCAGTACAATAAGTGCAGTGTGCAACATATGTTCTGACAACAAAATCACCAAAGTCTCTGGGTGAAAGCCCTCTATCAAATAGGAATGTAGACTTCTATTGCAATTACCTTCATATTAGCTGCTGTCCATTGCTTCTGACAGGTACGAATTAAGTCTCACAAGGTTGCCTACAAAATTAATGACTTCCAAAATTGCTATTTAATTGTTAAGGATTGAGAGGCTGAATTACGAAATAGATGCAAAAATCTTCATACACCTGTGATTTGAAAGTAGTTTTCTTTTTTTTTTTTTTTCTTCTCTGTATTTTTTTGGCATGTGGGCAGTGATTGGGTGATGATAAGTGACACTTCCATCAGAGGATGGCCTTCCACGCAGCACGCACTCACAGCTGAGGCAAGGCTGAAATTAATAATCTGCGTGAGCAAACACACAGCTGCTGCTTCTAGAGAGGGATTCTATTAACGAGCAGTGAATTCTCATAATTAGCTGAGCTCTTTCTGCAGCTGCTCGTCTGACCCCCATGCTATAAAAATTATGGGTGGTATTCGGCCTCCAAATCAATCTTAGCCAATTACACTATGAATGCTTCTAAATCGATAATCACTGCCAAAATCATTGCATTTTTGTTTATTAATTTCATTACTTCCCATCCAATGTATGCACACTATACATAAACACAATGCCAACAGAATGCATTGAACATCAAGAATTGCGTGTGGATCTGTTAGATATCAAAATTAATGCAAAAAGCTTCAACAATGGAGAATGTGAAAAGTGGGAAAGGGCTTTTCTACGGTAAAATTATTTCCTTTATATATATTTATATTTCCTTTATATTTCCTTTATTTCCTTTATATGAGCATGCAAAGACAACTATTTCTCCAAGTGTGATTTCACCTCATCCCGAATCTACACCAAAACAATATATATTTGGTTGTCAGATCTATTCTCCAGTGTTTGCTGAGCATTTTACAGATGTCTGGATAGCACCGCACTGGTACAGTGAGAAGCCCCGTTAGTTACAGTGGGAATTAAGAAATTAAGACTTTTGCTATATAAAAGTGTATAATGGTAGGAGAAAAGGTATTGACTATAGTAGATATTCATTATATTTTTTTCTGAATGTTAGTCTGTCACAGAGCACTACAGGAAACTCAGCCTGTGCCACACATGTAAATGGTAGCAAGCTGTATAATTCAGTCAGCTGCCACAGGGAAGACTGCAGCAAATATAGAATTGCCATACTGATCAATCAGATCTTTTTATATCTCTGCACAGAGCACTATGGAACAAGCAGTCAAAATGTGTATTTTGGGGCCCATAGATATTCATGATAAGTAGCATAGCACACATAATACATTTTATTGTATATTAACACGGTATGCCATCTGACCAGAAGATAAAGATTTTTATTCTCAAGCAAGAGCATGTAAAGCACATCAAATGAAACCCAGTAAAATGCACATTAAGAAGCATTAAAAACAAAACTGCTGACCACCAATGTAAGGGGCACTTAGATGTCCATTAATGTAATGGGGCACTGTACTGTCCACCAACATAATGGGGGGCTACACTATTCATCCAACATAAGGGGTACTACACTGTCCATCGACAAAATTGTGCACATCACTGTCCATCCAACATAAGAGGATACTACACTGTCCATCGACAAAATGAGGCACTAAACAGTTCCTTAACAAAAGGGGGCACTACACTGTCCATCAACATAATGGGGCACAAGACTGTCCATCAACATAATGGGGCACTACACTGTCCATCCAACATAAAGAGGTACAACACTGTCCATTGACAAAACAGGGCACTACACTGTCCATCAACAAAAGGGGACACTATACAGTCCACCAACATAATGGGGCACTACACTGTCCACCAACATAAGGGGGTACTATACTGTCTACCAACATAATGGGGCACTACACTGTCCATCCAAAATAAGGGGGTACTACACTGTCCATTGACAAAATGGGGCACTACACTGTCAATCAACATAATGGGGCACTACACTGTCCATCAAACAGAAGGGGGCACTATACTGTCCACCAACAAAATGGGGCACTACACTGTCCATACAACAAAAGGGGCCATTATACTGTCCATCGGCAAAATGGGGCACTACACTGTCCATCAACAAAAGGGGGCACTACATTGTCCATCCAACATAAGGGAGCACTATATTGTCAACCAACAAAATGGGGCACTACATTGTCCATCAACAAAAGGGGACACTATACTGTCCACCAACATAATGGGGCACTACACTGTCCACCAACATAAGGGGCTAATCTACTGTCTACCAACATAATGGGGCACTACCCTGTCCATCCAAAATAAGGGGGGTACTACACTTTCCATTGACAAAATGGGGCACTACACTGTCAATCAACATAATGGGGCACTACACTGTCCATCAAACAGAAGGGGGCACTATACTGTCCACCAACAAGATGGGGCACTACACTGTCCATACAACAAAAGGGGGCACTATACTGTCCATCGGCAAAATGGGTCACTACACTGTCCATCAACAAAATGGGCCACTACATTATCCATCCAACATAAGGGAGCACTATATTGTCCACCAACATAATGGGGCACTACACTGTCCACCAACATAAGGGGGTACTATACTGTCCACCAACATAATAGGGCACTACACTGTCCACCAAAGTAAGGGGGAACTACACTGACCACCAACATAAAGAGGCACTTTTTCCCCAGACATACTCCTGACCGCCGCTCCTTGTGCAAGCTGTGCCATATGTTATATATTCCCAACATTGCTTCAAAGTGCATACTCCTGACCTTAGTGTTCATTGCCAGTAGCTAGTTGTTAAAAAAAATAACTCCACTTGTATTTAGAAAAAAGCAATGCCCTCTGTGTGATCTATGTAGACTGCAAGGATTTAAACAAACTTTGAAGCAGTCCTACATATTTCTGTATGCCCTAGGAATACTGATTCCTGAATGGGATATTCTGCATTCATTCTAATCAGCTGGTGCACTCTCAGTAGTCCAATGAGGAAAGTTGAAGGGTCAGCATTCCTTTAGAATTAATTAACCCTTAGGGAGTATCTCATCAAAAATATAATTCCTATATACCCAAACTTTTTACTTGTATCTTAGTGCAGACATCTAAGAAAATCAGTCACAATCACACAAGAAGGAAACAACATTTCTGTGGAGGTTCTGTACACCAGCTATGTATAGAATGCCTCCAGGATGCCATATTGCATTAAATTTTACAGAAAATCTATTGTGTAACAGCTGAATATGTTATATACTATATATATTTTAATTTGCTATATTTTTTCACAAAAGTGGCGTTACCCTTCATGGAGTGTTTAACTATTTAAATGGTGCTTTGGCAAAGTATTAGCTCTAAGTCTATATTTTATGTTAAGAGAAGTAACAAAGAATGTGAAAGAGTTAATGGCTGCAATGCAGGTGAACTACCTTAGTGCATGATGGTTACAATGAAACTTAATGTTAACACAAAACGCATGTCAGGTGCATACTGCAACACATAGGTGTGAAGAGACCCTTATGCCCCGTACACACGAGAAGAAATTCGGCCAGGAAATTTAGTCCGACGACCGATCTGCTGATTTTCGGCTTGTTAGCATGGTGCTTCCGACAACCGACTCCGACTTTTCGGCTGAAAAAATCCTGGTGTGCAGGCTATAAGATTTTTGTCGACCGTCAAATCACATCCGATTTTCGTCTCATAAGTACAGATTTCGATGGGGAAAAATCTTATGAGCAAGACTAGGCATGCTCAGAGATGAAAGAACACAAAGAAAGCAATCCAACACATGACATCACTTCTGAAGTAGAATTCTGTCATGCGGGAAAATTTGTGTGCAGTCTAGAGCACATTCCAACCAACAGACACCACTCTGGACAAAAGACAGACAACCGGTCGGCGGAAATTCGTGGCGTGTGTTCGAGGCTTTAAGGTTTAACAAGTTGCTGACACATTTGCTGTAGAACATTTCCCTTATTCATAAAGCATGTCCACCCATATTTAGCTCTCACAGCCCACTTTGAGAAAGAAGGTCCATTTGTCGCAAAGTAAGAAGCGTTTTAAAAATGAACTTTAAAGGTGCCAAAAAAAATCTACAGTTTACTTAAAAAAAACATATGAATTAATTGATACAAAAAGTTTAAAATACACGTTAGCATTCATGATAGTACAACATTAAAAAAATATGTCCTGCATAGATTTATATCAGCAGGAACATACACCAGTCACCCCAGTTATGATATAGCCCCTTGCTATTCTAAGCTGGGATGTTTAAGAGAACCAGAATCTTAACATGTTTAATAG
Organism: Pelophylax lessonae; assembly: GCF_965119305.1. Taxonomy (NCBI): domain Eukaryota; kingdom Metazoa; phylum Chordata; class Amphibia; order Anura; family Ranidae; genus Pelophylax; species Pelophylax lessonae. The sequence goes on from NC_138772.1 coordinate 472,331,558, forward strand.
GGATACCCTGCTTCTTCAGAAGGAAATAGGGAGATCAAAAACTATTTATAAAACATTTGTTAGGATAAAAAAGAATTTGCAATTAAACAGTATAACAGTATACAGTAGTAGAAAACAAACAGATATCAAACCATATAACCAATTAAACATTGTTTTGCTACCCATGCATCAATAGACCTACAGATACAAGAGGTGCAAAGCCTGGGATTACCTGGGGTGAGGGGTTTGGGGGGGGGGAGCATGGGGACAAACAGAGAGCAGTACCTGGAGGAGAAGAGAAATAGTCAATTAGGTTTACAAATGCAACATGGTAATAAAAGAGATAAGTCATGCCAACCTGACTATTAAGACCGTTAAATGAAATAATGCACTTGTCCTAAAACTCAAGAGATGTATCAGTCCAGAAATTCATTAGGCCATAACCTAAGCAACCTCTATATGGGAAAAGGGGAAGAAAAATAATTCATATTGCTAATGGGGACCCCTAACATATAGCAACTATATATCAACATATAAAATTACTGATGTAGATGTTGCACATAGAATAATTGGGGTTACATCCAATAGGTGGAATTATTTTATCAATGGGGCAAGCTGGAAAAAAGAAAAACATATTTGCCATCAAAATGCTGGCCACAAGAAAACTACATTACCTACAACAACCCATTCCAGTAGGTTTCTCTGATCTGCAAAAAAAATATCACTATTCATAAATCAAAGGATTCTGCTCAAACTGGTGAAATCCACATGTATACATCCAGGAGAAGGAAAAAAAAAATCAGAAATACTCACTCCCTCACCTTATCAACCTCAAATTCACTTGATCTACTGCAACTTCCTCTGTGCTCCGTCCTATATCCCTTTGCCCAACATGCACATTTTCCCATAAGAACTATACTGGAAATAAAATGAAATGCAACAAAAAGAAAATGACTAATGATCTCCTTCATATCCCTCTCTTTACATCCACTATAATGTATAAGCATTGCTCTTCTAATACAGAATTGGATTGCTGTCTGCTGTTTTTAAGTGCTTCATACAATCCTTATTTTAGGCTAAGTAATTTTTGTAAACCTATATTGAATAAATAGATTTTAAAAAAGTTCACATTTTCAAAATGATTGGCTTATCACTCTATGCATATGGACTCACATATTATTATTATTATTATACAGGATTTATATAGCGCCAACAGTTTGCGCAGCGCTTTACAGTGTGGGGGAAGACAATACAGTTACAGTACAATTCAATACAGGAGGAATCAGAGGGCCCTGCTCGTTAGAGCTTACAATCTAGAAGATATAAACATATGTACTGTATATACTGCTATACACAAGGTTTTCATGTAAAAAAAAAAGGGAAACCCAACACATTGAAGTGAACTTTGGAAGGTTGTATAGAAGTTTTTTAAAGCATTGCCTGATGATTGTATCTGCTATAAGCTCTCTATACTTATAAACTGTACCATTCTGCAGAAATACCACAAAACAATAATATCCCTCCGTTCTGATTTTTTTTTTTTTCTACATTCTTCAAACTGCATAACTAAAATAGTAAATGAAATGCCCCTAAACACAGACAATGGTCAGCCTAGAGCAGAATTGGTTTGGCGCTGTAGGACATTTTCTTCTACATTGCTCATTCAGGGAGAGGTTAAATCTGCTGCCGCTAAAATATCAATACGAAAACAGTGCATCTGAAAGAGAATCAACATCAAAGTCTTCTGAGGTTACAGTTCAGCTCATAAAAGGTAAAATAAAGTGACTGGTGACTATGAATCTTTTTTTTTTTCGGTGCGAGAAATTGCTGCAGAATTGTAGTGTAGGCTGGCTGTGCAGTGATGTGAGGAAATAGAAAGTCATATTTAACAAGTCTTTCGGCAGATGATGCCTTTCCTCACATCTAAAGCTTTCTCTTCAAAACAGGGAGCAGATACATGCTGTCATGTGTTTGTGCCTTTTAGAATATGTTTCTGTAACAGCGCACTGACCCTTTGGTTATGTTTTTTACCCATTTGCATCAGCTGCAGTTAATTTATGATATCCTCTCCATGGGTGGTAATGGAAACACACCATGAAAAAAAAAAAATGCATAAATAGGCCTTATAGGGCCTGGTGACACCTTTGGCTACTGTTTCGAGTTATTCTTACTGACTATATTATTTTTTTCATTTTGCAGCCATTTCGTCTTACCTAATTCATTTTCTCATTAAATATTAAATTCAATCCTATGTGCCTTTATTAGAATACAAATATTATTATTATTACTGGATTACTCTGGAGGGAATCTAACTGTATTTAAAATGCTACTTTATTCACAGGTGAACATGTAAAAGTCAATAGAGATTATCAGAAGCGAGTATGATAGCACACCTCAATGTACAAAAGCAGTGTGAAGGGGGACGTAAAAAAATGGCTGGGTTTTGGCTTTAAAATAGAAGTGGTATAGTGGAGTGCTTTTTTCCAAGCGCATTGCTGACTTTTTGTTCAGTAAAGCTACAGCAGAAAACTGTCACTGAATATGGAGAGATAACAACTTGTTATGAATGATTTTGGTACAAATGTATAACAATCTGACCACACATGGTAGTATTGTTTGTTACCTTGAGAGCCCGTTCACACCAATACGACTTGCCTGACAAGTCGCGGACCGTCGCGGTCCATTGTGTAATACAGGAACGGTTCTAATAGGAGAGACACAAGTCGCTCCGACTTAGAAAAAGGTTCCTGTACTACTTCGGGGCGACCTGAAGCGACTTGCATAGACATTCATTTTATGAAGTCCATGCAAGTCGCGCCCCCTAAGTTGGATCGCCATAGTGTGAATCGGCTCTTAGTTAGAATTCTTTTTTTTTTTTTAAGAAATTTTATTAATTTTTTAACAAAATAACATGGACAATAAAACGAGGACAAGTAGAAGTACAAAACAGTTGTAAGAAAGGGTGAACAGGTCATATGAGGCCATTAAAAGGTCAATGACCAAAGACAAGTAAACGTAGGTACAACATAATCAACTTGCTGAACTTGCGGGGATAAAAGTTGTAATTTTTAATATATTCAATTTAAACATTTTCTGAAAACCTTCTGACAATCTCAAAAGATAAAATGCTTACTTATTCTGCTGCCTGCACCAATAGTCTCTGCTTTATTAAAAATTAAAAAAAAAAAAAAAAAAAAAAAACAAGCCACATGACTATTGTTTAGAAACTGACAATTCCAGGAGTGCTGATCTCCTGGTTCCCAGTTGTGAGAGGAGAATTCCCAATATGTTTTAGCTCTGGCTATGTCTCATCATCCCTCTTGGGGGACAAAGCCAGAACTCAGAACTAGTAGAAGGACATGTAAAAATTAGGTTAATGACTTCTTTAAATACACCATTCTCAAAATCAGTATCCCAGAAGGTTTGTTTCCATCTCCTCTTCCTTATGTTTGAAAATATTTGTTGGAAGGCACCTCCTACGGCCTATACACAGGCATCTATATGAACGAATGACGAACATAACGTCAATTCTCCTCTCCCTGCCCTCCTGACAAAGCTTGATATGTGAAACTCATTAAGAAAGGAGACTGCTGTGAATATTTAAATGAAGTGATGCCCCTGGACTAATTGATACATGTTCTGTACACAGTAAGGGGCTACTGGGTTAATGGGGAAGTCTTCCTAAGGATGAGAAGTATTTATTGTTTTTTCTATTTTACTTTATTTTAAAGATCCACTGATTTGTGCATATTTTAAAATGCATAAATAAATATGGTTATATCTTATCTCTTGAAAACTTGAGTACATGTAAGTACCTAAAAAGCCCCAATAGGCCTATATGGGCAGAAGGTGAGGTGACTATTTAGTTTGCATCTTCTTTGCAGAAAACATTTTTTTAGAAGATTCATTTTAGCAAAAAATAATTTTTGGTGGACAATTTCTTGGATGTCAAATATAAAGCTCCTGTATGACGCTACAATACTTTTGAACATATCATTATTCTCAACATTCCTAGCAATAAATATAATACACCGAGTATTTGTGTCCTGCAAGAAATGGAAAATCTTTCAGCTTTCCTGAACATTTAACAAATATTCCTGCTCAAAGAAAACATTCTGGGTACCTGGAAACCCCCCCTGTGCTTGCGTATTGAAGACCTCTGACAAGAGAGTGGAAACATAGCCTGTGACACACCATGTAAAAGAGATGAAAGTCCTTTTCAAATAAAGAGAATTGAGCAGTAAAGTATAATATAGACAGTGGATGTAGAAGGATATCTAACACATGTGACGAGCAAAATGCTACATCAAAGAATCGAGAGATGCTTCGGGCAATTTTCATTTTGCTAAAGTGGAACACAGAAAAAAAGACACTTTGCTAACTACTGGTGGGTACTAACTCTTATGGGTCAATGCATCCTCTCTGCCTTGGCATCTAAAAAGAGGTTGATTATAAAAAATAGGGTTTATTGTGCAATTTTTTTTTCTATCTGTCTATTCTAGGTCCATTCTTGTTATCAGGTGTCACTGTCAACTTTTCAACTAAAGCGAATTAATGTAATTATTATATTAAGGACATTTGAGAATAGCTTAATGAACGGCTGCCAGTCTGACAAGGGGACCATCCCTTTTCCTAGTCACAACTGTATACTTTTCTGTCACTCGTTGGACTTGTGAAATATAATTACAGGTATAAAATACATCATTAGCAATTTTCATGGTCCCGAGGTCAATATAAAATGAACCACTGGCAAGAAACAAGTCCTCTGGACACCTGGGGTTCTCTTATCTTTAATAATTTAATACTGTATAAGCCTAAAGCAATGGATTACATTGAAGAATATGTTTTCATTTAAAAATAGTTTCAAAGGGAGCAGTCAGGATTGCATACAGATATGTAGGGGGAAAAAAAAAAACGCAAATCAGAGATAATCCTGCCTTAATCAATTCTATCATAACATTCTTTGTTTGTTATAGCTGTTTTAGTGCCGGCTTAGAACATCCATGTCTTAAAGGATAGCGTTAATGTAAGGCTCAGACCTTCAGTATTTCTCTGTTGCTCTTCCAAAAATAATATATTAAAAGCTTGACCTCTGATCAGAGATACCCTACTCATGAATGTTCTGCTGTGTGCAGAGCTGGGTAGTGTTTTACCATTCCTAAAAGCCAGCATCTCTACAGTGCTCCTCTCTGGGACTTTCCCATCCTATGGAACTCCCTGCCCTAATCTGTCTGAATATCCCTGACAATAACAGAGAGAATTAAAACTTCTAATATCACAGATAATTGTCATAGATCAACAATATAGACACTCATTCCTTGCCCTCTCCCTATTACATTTGAGACATTATGAAAATGTGAATGTGGTGCACCTAATGGAGAGAAGCCACTCAGCAGGCATATTGCTGGCAAACTTCTATAAGCCCATTGCCCTTTGATTTTCCTCCTGCCTTCTCTTACTGATTATGCAATTTTTGACCTTTTCTCAAAAGTCAGCTGTTAAGCCTTCATCTCCATCTTTAAGCTATTAACTCTTGCCACTGATGGTTGCAGAGAGTAGAGACATGTGACTACTAAAGAAAGAGCTGCGACACCTTTAATGTGAAGTCGGTGATTTATAATTGAATCTTCTCTGTGCTTTGTAAAATACAGGAAGGCAGTGGCCACCAAGGGGAAGGAGGGGTAGTCAAGTCTCCAAGGACAGAATTATTGGTCACAAAATACGTGCCAGTGACTTACCAACCTTGTCATGGTCAGGGGTCAGGCTTGAAGACTGGTATCTATAGCAGTAGAGAGGTTCACACCGATCAGTAGGACACAAGTAGGTCACCCTGGAGGATGAGGTAAGCTCATCTGAGGCACGGGGTCTAAGCACTAACTGGTCTTTACTAGACCTCCTGATGATGGAGATGGCTTTTGCTGTGTGCTAGTGCCAGGCTGGGGTCCTGAAAATTTTACCACCGGGAGGTGAGAAAGCCAGGGTTCATTAGCACATGTAGCAGGTAGAGATCAAGCAAAAATATAGTCAGTAAACAAGCCAAAGGTCAGTAACAAGTGTTTGCAGGTTGGGATTTAGCAAGAGCATAGTCAAGGAACAAGCATAAAAAGTCGGTAACAAATGGTTGCAGGTTGGGAACAATTGGAAGCATAGTCAAGGAACAAGCTAAAGGTCAGTAACAAGTGAAGATACAAAGGGCAGCAGAAACTAAAAGAGCAAGATATTGGCTGAAGAGGAGCACAATAATCATGCAAACAGGAAGTCCAGAGACATGGCCTAAATCAGGAAGTTTATGGGTGGAGTAAAGGGTTCAAGATTCACAAGAAACAAGACACAAGGTTGTCCAAAGATTCAGACAGGCAGCCACAAAAGTTAATCTGGGCATGATGAAAATGATGAAAAAGATCCATTATGGCCACAGATTACTATCATCTCACTGCCACCACACCTACATTTTCCATATTATATTTTCTTTTTTTAAATCAGGAAAATATTTATTGTATTCAATTGGCAACATACTGTAACAGTCCAAAACAAGGCAGTACAATAAAGTTTGCATCCACTTACAATGCCAAAAGAATTAATAACAGAGACATTGTCAGCTATAGGTGTCCGTACCCACACACTTATATCAAAGGCTATGCCAGCACTGTGCAACCATGACCACATTCCAACCAAAATAAAATCACATACAGTCATCTAATTGACGTAAACCTCAGACCCCTATGGTTTATTCGGACACAGAAACAATCTCTGGTATAGAAGTTCCCGTGAGCTGAGACCAGAGGTATCCAACCACAATCCCCACAACTTTTCAAATTTGCCGGGGCAACCTCGTAGTGTAATAATATGGTTTTCTAGGAGTAAAGCATTTCTCACAGAGGACACCCAGGACTTATTTATGGGGGGATCTGGGGACTTCCACATTACTAGGATTAACCTATGGCCATGGAAGAGGGCCCTTCCTACCTTTATCCTAGGATGTTAATCTCAATGACATCCTCCAAAACATTCAGAAGACATAATTTACGGTCCAGTCTAACTTTTACCCTAAACACCATATTTAATGTGTCTACAACCTTCAGTCTCCAGTAGAGATGTAGTTTAGGGAAACACCATAGTAAATGGTTTACGTCACCCTAGTCCCTTTTGCATTTATGGCACCGTACTGTATCCCCTCTTATAAAGCCTCAGGGGAGTGTAATGAGATTGTAGGAGAATATAGAGATGAGAGAGCTTCTAGTCTACATTTAGAGAGCTGATTACCACTGCCTGATACACATCCTCCAATTGATCACCCAACATCAGTCCCAGGTCTCTTTCCCTGAGCAAGGTCGCCTTGCTAGGGTCGCTTTTATAGAATTCTGACAACAACATGTTATAACATTGTGAAAAAATCCATATACCATTTTCAATTGTAAAATATAAAAGGAGAGACCTTAAATGTAGGTTTTTAAAAAAATACTCCATGAAAGCCTATATAGCAGGAAAATTCACAAATATGATGCAAGATAACCTCAAGGTTGTAGATCCACCAAATCAGAAATGTTAAGATTTTTGCTTATCTCTTATAGCAACAAATCATATCTCAGTTTTTTTGTGACCAGATAGGTCAAGAGCTTAATTTTCATTGGTTAGTAGACTACTACAGTTTGCACCTCATAATTGTCCTCATGTGCTTTATTGAATATGTCTATTTGTCTTGAGAAATATTACTCATTTACTCATCATATTACAAAGAGATTTATTTTATTTATCATTATTGCAAACCTGGAAGAGAACTGCCTACCCAAAAAAATTCATATAAACCGTTAACTAATAACTGTAAAAAGGTATTGTCTAAGTTCTCTCAGTTAGAGAAATATTTGGTACATTCTCTTTGATTGTTCTATCTTTTATTTCTGTTGCAATAAAATCTTCAAAATGGATCACCAGCTGGAAAAAATCAATCCAATGTTTTCCAGGAATCTGGCCAAGTCATTGTAAAGCTGTATTAAATCTATGCTATGAGAAAGATGCTTGCACACATTGACTAAAATAACTCCTGTTTTGTAAGGATCAACATGCACAGCAGATCTGTAGTCTGCATTGCATGTTCTCTATTTTAAAAGCTATAATAAAGGCTCCTGTAAACAGCATTTCAAATTGCACACTACAGTTTAAGTTGAAAATTGCTGCTTATTGCTGTGAAGTAGCTGCTGCTCTCATCCCCTTTGTTTCTCTCCTTTTTTTATACATCATATATACAGTAAGTCATTAGATCATAACAATGAATCACACAGTTCCCATGCTAGTTGCTGTGGGTGTCATGCTGTATACTGCAGACAAGCACATTCACTGTATATTTACCATACACTGTATATTGTCAGATATACTGGTGTGTGTGTATTTTCTCCAGCTGTTCAGATGCTATTTTTTTACACAGAACAGTGTGCCTAATTTTCATCAATTTTCTTCTTACATTTATGCCTAAAGCCTAACTCTGGGCAAAACAAAAAAAGATTTCTAACCTGCCTAGCAAGTATGATTCCTACTTAAAGCTGAACTCCAGGATAAGTAAATATTGTCTAAATACAATCATGAATTATGATGTACTTTGTTTATTTCTTCCAGATCTGTACAGTGATCCAGTGTAAAACTTTTACAGCACTCCTGGAAGGTGACACAGGCTTACCGTGGCCTAGAAACCCTATTGCTCCCGGCTTACTTGCTGCACATTTTTATTTATTTATTTCAGGTTGTTATATAGCATAACCCCACAAAGAAGGTGGCTGAAATGGGAGGCTACTATGCAGAGACTGTTGTGAGATAGTAAGTCAAGGCAGGGGTTGAGGTAGGAACTAGGCTAGAGGTAGTCAAGAGAGTAATCATATCTGAGCAGAGGTCTAGGCCAGCAGCAAGCAAGACTATAGTCAGGCCAGAGGAAAGGTCAAAACAGGCAGCAACAAGAGAGTAGTCAGGTCTAGGCAGGTAGGCAACAGACAGGTAATGTAGCTCTTTAGCCCTAAGCAAACTGGCGAAGACACAGCACCAGCCAATGTCCTTCTGGTCACAGGACATGTAAGTATCATTAGTGGGAACTCTGGAAGTCATGGCAAGGATTCTGTGAGCGCCCTTAAATGTCCTAGTAGTGATTTTGCAAGTACCATTGGATGTCCTAGCGGGGATTCTGGAAGTCCTAGCATGGATTCTGAAAGTAGGAGCTCTGGAAGTCTTAGCAAAGATTCTGAGAGTACCGTAACAGAAACTTTTCCCTCTGTTATGGAGTTTCCTGTAATAAAGATCAGTCACTGCTACTGCTTCACCTTGACTTAGGTGGGCTTCTTGGACTGGTTCCTTCCACTGCTTTGTTCTCTGCACATGCAATGTGCAACACACTGCTACTAGGTATTAATTTAGTTTGCTTAGGCATTTGATGCACTCAGGCTGGATTATAGTTATTGAGGAATACATTTCATGAACATTTTTGTGCCCTGAGTTCATCTTTATAAAAAGAAAGCTTGTAAAAGACTGGTGATTGGAACCTGGGGTCCAAGCCCTCTTGTTGCCATTGTTTGGCAGCACATTTCGATTTAGTTTTAGCTATGGTCTTTTGACTAAAATGTAATTTTAGTTTTAGTCGTATTTTAGTCATCTAAATTGTTTTTGTTTTAGTCTTATTTTAGTTGGCTTAAATCTCCAGTACATTTTAGTCAACTAAAATTTCATACATTTTAGGCCCCGTTCACACTGGGGCGATCCGACTTCCCGGGGCGACCTCCGAGGTCACGGTGCGAGCAGCGCGCCGCAACCTGTGAGCGGCCGGCACGGACTTCATAACATTGAAGTCTATGACGGTCGCTCCGGGTCGCCCTAAAGAAGCTCCGGACCCTTTTTCCAAGTCAGAGCGACTTGTGTTGCTCCTATTAGAACGGGTCCGCAGCTTCCCTATGGAAGGCGACCTACGGCGACCTGTGAGGCGACCAGGTCGCCTCACAGGTCGCCCCAGTGTGAACGGGGACTTAGTCAACTACAATTCGAATACGTTTAGGTTAATTGTAATGCACTTTTTAAACATTTCTCTAGAATTTCCAAACAAATTATATACTCCTAGAGTAAAAATCGAATATGTTATTATTTATGATATTAAGGTTTGAACACGCACTACAGACACAGATTTAGCCATTGTGATATATAACGTCTTTATAATTAAAACCAAGTTTCATAAACAAACAAAAATATTGCTTTTTGACAAACAGCGCAACTTTAAAATATAAAAACTCAAAAAAACTGTAAACTCTATTGGTTGTATTGTCCTCGCACATATTACCTGAATATATTACCAAAAATTAAATATTAAGAAAAAATATAAAAAAAGCCTTTTTCTTAATTTTTCTCTTTCAGCAGCTTAGTAGATGATCCTTACTTATGCTTATGTTGTGGTGCAATACATGTTTAAACTTTAATGTGCTATTATTACAGGCTCTGGATGGAATTGTGTTGCCGGTTTAGAAATGGGCAGCAGAGTAGTGTTAATTTTGATGTCAATTTTAGATTTCATTTTACTCGTAGTCTTTTGACTAAAATTCATTTTCGTTTTAGTCGTATTTTAGTCATCTGAATTGTTTTATTTTTAGTCATATTTTAGTCTACAAAAATATAGTTAATTTAGTCGACAAAAATATTTTAGTTGAAGAAATGAACACTGCTTGTTGCCACCCCTTGTGTGGTGAAGTCACAACTGCACAGTTTGAAGACTTTAGGATCCGGTGAGGGCACCTACAATGGACTGTTCCAGCAGTCAGTCTACATCAGGAAGCCACATGGACACTGCAAGCAGGACCCTCCTACAGTACAGGTCAGAAGAAAGATGATGTAGGACTCAGCCTGTCATGTGACCACAAATTCTAGTAAGCCTAAACCTTCAATGGCTCTTTTCTTCCTATGCTGTGTCAGGGGTAGCACTGTAAGTATGTGCGTAGCACAGTGCACATACACAGCAGTGTGAGCCAACTATATGTCATTTGGTTGGGGTTTACATCTGCTTTAAGTAGTTATTTCATGGTTTTTTTTGTTTTTTTTATGTATGTTAAACTGTAATGAGCAATTATGCATTGTACATTGTACCTTTCTTTTTTATCTTTTTTTTTTTTTTACATGCAAAATCCTTTGTGCACATTATCGGAATACAAGGCACAAAACCAACATTTTATTTTGATTTATTTTATGTTTTATGTACACTGCAAACTAAGATCACAATGTATGCATTGACTAGGGGTGTATTGTATAGCAGATGAGTAAAGGGACCTCAGTTGCTAGGTGCACATACATTTGTGTCCTTATGCAAACCCACATTGCAAATGTACCAATTATCTTATATATATGGTATATATATATCACCAATAATTTTATATGTATATATGGTATATATCTTACCAATAATTTTTCTTCTCTTGGGTATTTCCCTTTAGCAAATCAGGTCCATATTTTTTTCTTCTAGTCTTGTAAACCATATAAGATTCATTGCAAAGCTATTTATTTTGATGCTCATTATGAAACTGTTTACTGCATTAACACAATAGGAATGAAATCTTGATGTCTCCAGTTTATTTGCATTATTTTAAGTGATCAGCAACAGATTTACATATTTCCAGGAATCTTAGGGAATTAAAACAGCGAAACACTCAAGACATTACTAACTATTGGCTTATTAGCTATTATTGCCTCAATTAGCAGTGCATAACTGATCTGTAATGTTGAGATGACCTACTAATGGATTTAAATGCTTTCAAATATTAATGCATTTTTTTTTCAAAGATGAATTCAAACCTACATTTCCTGGAACTGCTAAAGGCGGAGAGAGCCTGGCGATGCTTGTGCATTATGTGCAGAAACTCACAGTTAATTAAATGAATACTTAGGATTACACTATTCACTTTAGCTCCGCAAAATTAGTTCTCATTGATTTTTACATTTGAAGCCAGTGATTCAATTTACTTCAACAGAGCGTGTGTTCTGATGTCAATCAAATCAAATGCTTTCAGCTGAAATCACAGTTTGAAACAATTCATGGAATATACAACAGAAATGTAATAATACCATATTTAAAAAAAAGATTCCATACATTAGACGATATCAGCATTTCATTAGATTTCTTCAATTGTTCATTATAGTATGTGGAGTTAAAAGGTAAATCTACCATTGTGGCTTATTTGATATTGTGAAGCAGGACATTGAAATGATCAACTCTATAAATCACAGTGACTACCTGTCTTATTTTCTTATAAATGTACAACCCTTTAAGGTGGGCAAAACTGGAAATACTCATATTTTCTATACGGTAACAATTTGTGTAGTCACCTAAAATTGGCTGTGAAAGTCTAGGGAACCCATTGTAACAAACTTCAGCCGTCAGTGATAATACATACTGTAGGTACCCTGATGTCCTGTTGATTCTGCTCCTATGAGGCACCTTTTAGCATTTGTCTTGAACCTTTTCATGATCAGAGGCCATTAAAGCTTATTATACAAAGCAAGGTTAACAGATTCATTATGCATCGCTTGATCATAACTCTATGCCTAATTTGTCTACCTAAAGCGCAACTCCACTTTTGTTGAGAAAAAAACATTCCCCTCTGGGTGATCTCTGTACATTACAAGGGTTATACCAACCTTTGTTGCAGATTCCTACCTTTTGTTATTCTGAAGGAATCTCTGTTTGCTCCTCTGTGCTGAGTGGGTCTTATGGAAGTGGTTTCATAATTTTCAATCAGCTGTGCAGCTGCAGGGCGCTAATGAGGAAAGCTGCTGTGCCTGCATGCTTTTAGAAGTGTTCCTATTGGGATTATCTCACCAAAAATTACATTTTTGTTGCAGGGGATGCCAAAAATCTGACTTGTATCTTAGGCAGACTTTTAAGAAAAGCGGTGAGCCAAAGCAGGAAATGGTGTTTCTGCGGTGTGGTCAGTATACATTCTGTGTACAGAACAGCTCCAGGTAGACATATTGCATTGCATTTTCAGAAAATTGCAGCGGCTGCAGATTGAAAAGAAAAGGTAATTTTTAATAACATTTAACTACTATATGACTTGTGTTCCAATTGTATACACTTTATTATTTTTTCTTTATTTGCTATTTTTTCCCCACAAAAGTAGAGTTACCCTTTAAATTTGTTTTACATCTTTTTTTTTTTTTTTTTGGAGGGTTATAGGGCTTTTTTTTTGGTGCATCATTTAATCACCGCCCTATAGCAGATTTACTGCTACAGGACGGCCGTTTTGTGCATTATCGCGTAATTCCATCTAGGGGGAAGTTCAGCATAGGCCAATCAGTGGAAGCTGGCCTTTGGATGTCTACTGGTACCCACCAATCGTCAAAAAGAGAGGCTGAATGGAGCTCTGCCTATGTAAGAAAGGCAGAGCTCTGTTCTGACAGCAGAGATGTGATGGGATCATATCCCTTAGTGAAAGCACCTAAAGTACACAAAAACACTTGTAACCCTTTGATTGCTCTACAGGTTCAACCCCTTCCAAATGGGTGTCATTAGTACAGTGACAGTACATATTTGTTAGCACTGAACACTGTATTAGTGTCACTGGTTCCCACAAAGTGTCAGTTAGTGTTTAATTGTCCTGCTATAAGTTGCTGATTGCCGCCATTACTAGCATAAAAAAAACAAATACATAAAAATTCCAGTATATATTTCATAGCTTGTGGATGCTATACTTTTTGTGCAAACCAATCAATATATGCTATTGGGATTTTGTTTTACCAAAAATATGTAGCAGAATACATATTGGCCTAAATTTATGAAGACATTTTTTTTTTATTGGATATGTTTTAGAGCAGAAACCTAGTTCCTTACCCCCATTAAAATCAGTAGACTTGTGCAGTGTATATAAACCTGGTCTCTGTATATAGTTTTTGGATTTGACAGAACCTCTGGTTAAAACGCGTTCTTACATCCGCGTTTGTAAACAAAGACTACAATTAACCACTTCTGGACTGGAAGGTTTTCCCCCTTAATGACCAGGCCATTTTTTGCGATTCGGCACTGCATTATTTTAACTGACAATAGAACAGTCGTGCAATGCTGTACCCAAATAAAATGTTTGTCCTTTTTTTTTCCTACAAACAGAGCTTTCTTTTGGTGGTGTTTGATCACCTGTGTGATTTTTATTTTTTGCGCTATAAACAGAAAAACAGCGACAATTCTGAAAAAAACCAAAAAAAAAAAAAACAATATTTTTTACTTTCTGCTATATAACATTCCCAATAAAAAAAAATGTAAAAATTAAATGTTTTCATAATTTTAGGCCAATTTGTTTTCTGCTACATATTTTTGGTAAAAAAAAATCCCAACAAGCAGATTTTGATTGGTTTGCGCAAAAGTTATCACGTCTACAAACTAGGGGAAAGATTTATGTCATTTGTTTTCTTTTTTTTTTAGTAATGGCGGTGATCAGTGATTTTTAGCGGGATTGCAATATTGCGGCAGACAGATCCGACACCTGACATTTTTGACACTTTTGGGGGGACCAGTGACATTACTACAGTAATCAGTGCTAAAAATATGCACTGTTACTGTGCTAATGACACTGGCAGGGAAAGGGTTAACACCAGGGGCAAGCAAAGGGTTAAATGTGACCCTAGGGGGTGCTTTCTAACTCTGGGGGGGTGGATTGCTGCATGAACACAGAGATCTGTGTTCCTAAATAGAAGGAACACAGGATCCCTGTGTTCATAACTGACACAACAGCGGTCTGCCATATTTATAACGGCAGACCACCATTCTGCCTCCATGGGGAGTGATTAAGGGTGCCCGGCGGCGATTGCGGCTGCCGGACCAGCTGATTGGCTCCTCCTGTAGCCAATCGGCACGTGCGCCCCCACTAGCGGGTTTGCGAAATGACGTAGTTACGTTGGCAAGTGGTTAAAAAATAGTGTTGTGGGGTAACAACACTCTGCCACTGTCTCCCACAATCTTCTGCCTGTAAAACACCCCGTCACATGCTCTTGTCATGGAATAAATAAGCTTCTGTACTGGAATGCCATGAATATCACACAAAAGCCTTTTGAAAATTGCCAGAAAGAATTAGTAGATAAAGACTGTAAAAAATACATGCCACCTTTTATGACATTTGGAGGGGCTGTAAAGTAGCTACAGAACACAAATCAGTAGCATTAAAGGCTTAGTTCACCTTTTTTTTTTCTAAATTCAAGCTCCCCTGTATACCAATATAGCATTAATATACTTATTTTGCATTACATGTAAAAATCTAATTTTTTCATCATTTTAGGCCAATTTGTATTCTGCTACATATTTTTTGGTAAAAAAAATCCCAAAAGGCGTATTTTAAATGGTTTGCGCAAAAGTTATTGCGTCTACAAACTGGAGGAAAGATTTATGTCATTTTTATTATTTATTTATTTATTTTACTAGTAATGGCGGCGATCAACTATTTTTAGCGGGACTGCGACATTGCGTCAGATAGATTGTACCCCTAACTGACATTTTTGACACTTTTGGGGGGGACCAGTGACATTACGTCCACTCCCGCCACCTGTAAGAACAATAAAGCAGCTGAACAGCCACTATGATTCTTCTTACGGTGAAGGGAATCGCCGGCTGAAGAAAATGATATCTGAATGATGCCTGCAGCTGCCCTCAGCATTCAGATATCTCTGTTCAAAGCCGAGGACGTCATATGACATACTGTGGTTTAGAAGTGGTTAACGTTATCTTTAACTTGTATTGAAGGCAATACAATAGCTGCTACTGCTAATCACCTGCTGAGAAATAATCCAGAAACGAAATATAGCCGTCCTATGGCTCCCCCAGGTACATTAGCCCTTACATATATTAGTTTACAAAAATTCTGTAATATGGATATAAAGGTATTTTAATGGACATAAAAGCCCCAGTGTAGGGTATGAGACCAAGCCATCATGAGTTGGAGGCAATTGTAGTACAAAAATATCTTTTGGCCGTTACTTAATGTCCGACAGCCCTTAATGTCTATAGGCAGCTTAATAGTTCCTACAGGGAGAAATATACAATTTGCTGGCTGTACCCGGCATTTCCAGTTACACAATAGCAGTACTTAGTGGTTTCAAAATAATCACAGCAGGAACTAATAAGCGGAACTTGTCTAAAAGACATCACACCTACTCTGCACAGGAGTGAGCCAAGACACCGAATCCACTTTTTCTTTCCCATTTCAGTACCATATTGCATGGCAGGCACTTCACTATAGATGTGACAGTTTAAAAGCATCTTATGCTGTAATGAAAGCTTTCTCGGCTGAATTACATCTTCGCCAAGATGTTTTATTCGCTGGCTTTGTGTAGCTGCCTCTAAATACTGTGATGTTCAGACTATCACAACCTGGCCAAGGTGATATTTTCTTAATGGGACAATACTTGTAAAGAAATAGCAGTATCTGAAAGGATACTTTAACTAAGTACTGGAAATAGTTCCACAATTGTCAACATTTCACTAGGCTTTATTTAAACAGAATATAAACTACTTTTTTAAACCGGAAGTCCAGACAAACTATTCAGTTAAAAAAAACACATATGTTTACTGTTGTAAACTGCTTTAATTACCAAAAATGTTTTAATCTTGGCTAGTCATTCTTGTGATACCCACACTTCTGCTAGTCAAGGAGATCACTTTGATACTTTACCTTTCAGCGCCGCGGTATTAGCGCTTGGGTCAACTTTTTTGATGAATTGGCCAGCTTTCTTCTTATTTGGAAAGAGATGTACACCGCTCAGGCAGTTGGAACTTCACAGCCAGCCATGGGTGCAGGACCTCGAATCGCCACCGCAAACCGGATACAAGAGAAATGGGCGCACACCAAGCGATGGCTCACGATGAAAGGCTTTATTGAACAAGGATGCAAGGTACAGCAAAATGGATGGTTACCATCCATTTTGCTGTACCTTGCATCCTTGTTCAATAAAGCCTTTCATCGTGAGCCATCGCTTGGTGTGCGCCCATTTGTCTTGTTTCTTCTCATTTGCCAATGGGGCTGTACTTGTCACAATAGCACTTGTGGGCCAGTGTCTAGAACATCAGGGTCAGAGGTGACAAAGCCAAGCCTCAGAATGTAGAAATTGTGATACATCTATCCGGGGGTTTTGTTCGGCGCGAACGCAGCTCTGGCACCTCAAACACTGAATGTATTTTATGGCAAGGTGTGCTGGAGGTCTGTTGTTGCTGGGTAGGTCTATTGTTGTTGGCTGGGGGGGCCAAGTGTTGTTGGGAGAGAGCTACTGTTGAGGGAGAGGTCTATTGTTGCTGGCTGCTGAAGGTAGTATTGATGCTGGCTGCTGGGAGATCTGTTGTTGATGCTGGGGAACTATTGTTGCTGGGATGGTATTTTGTTTTTTGGGGGTCCATTGTTGCTGGGAAGATGTCTGTTGTTGTGTGGGGAATCTATTGTTGCTGTGGTGGGATCTGTTGTTGCTGGGGGGTCTATTGTTGTTGGGGTGGGGGTCTATCAAATCTCATACAAATTACTTAGTAGCACAAAATGATACTTGGTTCTGTACTCTCTAGGGGTGGTACTGGGAGATGGGTAGGGGGTGGAGCCAAACGACAGTGCTCAGAGGTGAGTTGGGGACAGGGACGATGGGTGAGATCCTGCACCTATTGTCTGAGAAAAAAAGTCCTGCATCTATCTCTATTTGATATCACTTATCTAGTCATCTTTAGATAATTTGATTTAGCTTTGATTCAGCAAACCTGTAGGGGGAAAGAGAGGAAGGGATGTTAGGAAAGGAGTCACAAGCCTCTTTATAGCTCATAATACTTTAAGGGTCCATTCACATGGGCCATTAGCACACACTGTGATTTCCATCATCAGGAATCTGTGAACTCTTGCATAGGGGTATGCGAAGAGCTTCGGCCGCTGCACTCACACATTACAATGAAAGGCTGACGGTGGCTGCAGCTCTTCATCACTGTTCACGCAAACAGCGATTACCTGCAGTAATCATGGCTGAACGCACAGAGAATGTATCCTGATTACTTCCTAAACTGACAACACTTAAGGAATTTTTACTTCCTTGTAATCATGGCAACTGTCTGAATTTTGTACACCCTGTGTTCAAATAAAGCCCTTAGAAATGCCATTTCCTTCCCCTGTGATTGCTCACTGCTTTATTAGTGACAATTTTCTTATCACAACATGGAGACTGATTGTGGCAGGCAGACCCTCTCAGATGACTGATCATGTGGCTATAGTAAGTGAACCATGCAACTTAGCAAAGTGGAAGGTAGAAATGATTGTATGAAGAAAGGAATGCAGATGTGAGTATATAGGCCCCATTCACACTGGCCCACTACAGCACGCACCCGTGCAAGGGCCACTTCATGGACACAGCTGCTGCTCCCAACTTGACATCTGTGATAGTGAATGGTCCCGAACACACACTGTCTGTTTTTGCCATGCACCCGCATGGATGTCAAATTAGGAGCAGCGGCTGTATCCGTGCACCTGTTGCGTTTCAATTGACATGAATGGGACTGTCTGTTTTGGGATGCACGAAACACTTATGCATGCTTGTGTAGGTAAACACAGTCCTTACGGAAGTGTACATTGCAGTATGCCCATGTGAATGAGGCTTTATAAAACAGCAGGAAAAAAATCTGCATTAAAGTTTTCTGGAATCCTTGTCATGCACAATATGTAACTGATATTAGGAGAAAATGTTTTTTTACCCTTGGTCCTTAAAGAGTAAAACAGAAATATGTTTCTTTTTCATTAGTCATTTTTATTCTCATATTTTAGTTCAATCCCTTAGGGAACATTTCTTTTTTGCATTTTGAATGGTTTTAACATGCATAAATGAATAGTTAAGTTGCTGCAGCTGTTAAGTGGTTACATGCAGTTGTTACAACATCCTCAAAAGACTAATGTCCCTATTCATACTCACATCAATGACATGAGGCACCAAACATTATATATTCTCCCTCTAAGCAGTACCTAGGAGCCTCATTTGTGTCATATGTACAGTATGTATATATTCAGAGTTGTATAAAGTACTCGAAACCCATACTTGAGTAAAAGTACAAGTGCTCGATCAAAAAGTGACTTGAGTAGAAGTGGAAATGCTCAATCAAAAAGTGACTTGAGTAGAAGTACTAAAGTATTCAACATTTTTTGTACTTAAGTATTGCAAGTAGTTTTTTTTTTAAATTTTGCTACTCAAGTACTGAAAGTAAAAGTACCAGTACGTAGTTTTGAAAAAGAAATTGCTACTCAAGTACTGAAAGTAAAAGTACAAGTACTGTGTTATGTAGTTATTAAAGAAAGAAGTCAAAAGTTTGAACATCATATTGTTTTTTATTATTTCAAATGCAGCTTTTATTTATACATACAGTAGCATTTATTTTCGTATGCGCTGATAATACACATGTTTTGAGCTTCATGAAACCTGCCATCTACTGTTCTGGCAGTGGTCATTTTTATAATAGTAATGAGTAACTATGCAGCACAAAAAAAAAAAAAATATCAGAGTAGAAGTATTGAAATCATCGAAAAAATGTAGTGAAGTAAAAGTGGAAGTAGGAGGAAAAAAATTCTACTCTAGGGAAGTACAGATACCGCCTTTCGGTACTTAAGTACAGTAGTGAAGTAGTTCTACTTAGTTATTATACATCTCTGTATATATTACATATACAGTATGTTGTGCTTGCATTCTGATTGTGTAGTAACAAGGATCCACCCCTCATGCTACCTTGTACTGTTGAGTTTTGGCCTAAAAATGGAATCCCAATTTTTAGGGATTTTTTTTTACTTTGGATTGAGTAATGCAGGGTCAGAACCTCTGCAACCTAGTTGAGGAGGTTTACAACTTCCAGTCTCAGGGACTACAGAGATACTGTGTAAACAGTCAGAAATACAATTCTGATGGAGCTTATATCTCTAAAAAAAATTTAAAACATGGTTTAAAATGGGAAAATGTTGAATTAACCTCTGCTGGACTGCCAACATTACCAGCTACTGCCACCACTGCTAGCATACTACCATTACCAGCTCCTGCCACCTTTGCTGGATTGCCACCATTACTAGCTCCTTTCACCTTTCCTAGCCTGCCACCATTGCCAGCTCCTGCCAACTTTCCTGACCGGCCATCATTACCACCAATTGCCCTCTCTGCTGGCCTGCCATCACTTTTTGTTCTTGACACCTCTTCTCTGCCACCATTATCAGCTCCTGTCACCATTAGCAGCTCTTGCCATCTCTGCAGGATTGCCATCATTACCAACTCTTGCCACCCTTCCTGGTCTGCCGTCATTACCATCTCTGATGACCTGCCACCATTATTTGTTCTTGCCCCCCCCCCCCTGCTTGGCTGCCACCATTAACAGCTCCCGTCATCATTAGCAGCTCCTGCCACCTCCTCTGCCCTGCCATTATTAGCAGCCCCTGCCACCTAATTGTATTACCATTATTACCAGCACCTGCCACCTTTGTTTTTTGCTTATTTTCCACAAGCTCTTTTTTAAATATGTTTTATAGTCACCTGTATTTTGAGGTAGAACTAAACTTTTAATTTTATTTAGTTGCCACTTTTCCTGGCATGCCACAATTTCGAGCTCCTGCCTCTTACCCTCTCCCCTGGCTTCTGCCACCATTATCATTCCTACCAACTCTCCTGGCCTGCCCCATTACAAGCTCCCTTTACATCTCCTAGTCTACCATCATTAGCAGATCCTGCCACCTCTGCTGGCATGTCACTACCACAATTACCAGCTCCTTACTACTGCTACTTCTACTCTTACTACTGCTCCTGGCCGGCCAGTGCCCCCATTACTAACTTTTGTCAGTGCTGTTTGCCTGCCGCCACCACCATAACCATCTCCTGACACCTCTCCTGGCCTGTCACCACCACTAGTGCCTCTGCTGGACTGCAAACTATTACCAGTTCCTGTCACCTCTGTTGACCTGCAAACAATACCAGCGGCTGTCACCACGCTTGACATGTTGCTGCCATCGCTACCAGTTCTGGCTGACTCTAATAGCCTGCCACCATTAGCAGTTCTTGCCACTTCTCCTGGCCTGCCACAATTGTCAGCTCCAGGCAACCCTCCTGGCCTGCCAACTATTTCTACCTTTTCTGGCCTGCCACCACTACCAGCTCTTTCTACCTATCCTGACCTGCTACCATGACCAACCCTGTCCCCTTTCCTGGCCTGCCATTATTACCAGCTCCTGCTACCCCTGCTGGTTTCCACTATTATCAGTTACTGCATCCTCTTCTGCCCTATTCTGGTCCTCAGGCACTGTAAAGGTGCTACATGTACTATTTCCACAGCTGGGCCTGAGCTGCAAATGTATAATCCAAAAAAGGGTGCAGGACCAGGTAAGCCAGAACCCGTGTATTTAATCAAAGATTATAGGCTCAGCATAGGAGACAACAATGTAATAGAAAAGTAGATTGTATTATACAAATGAATTAAAAACAAAGGCATACAAGCCTAAAAATGATCCACCAACAATAATTTATATAAACTCTACTGAGGTAACAGAAGAACATTGATACATATCATATAGTGTATAACATCATTTGTAGAACTGTATGCTTCCCATAGCCCAAGATGCCAGGTCAGTCAATATTTCGCCAATAACACAGCTTTTTCAGGACCCATATGGCAAGGTAGAGCGCCAAATTTTTTCCAGTGGATCGCATGAGTTCAACAAGTTACAGTCTGGGGCAGGGGACAGGGGCAACAGGTCCCAGCACACAAGCGGTGAGGACACATCAAGGGAGGGATATCATAAAGGCTGAGAGATTCAGATTAAGAGGTGAAAACTGCACAAGGTCACCGGTAGTAGTATCAATAGATCATATGCAAAACAAAGTATCAAGAAGTAGAAACAGCTATTCGTGGCAGTCAACTAGGATATGAGCAGCCAGATGTCTTCAAAGTATAAATCGCCCATAAGATGACCAAAAGGCAATACCCACATGAACGTGTCTGCCAAACTTTGTCCACGGAACCTCCAAGAACCACCAGACTGTCACATTGTTGGTGGATTATTTTTAGGCTTGCATGCCGTTGTTTTTATTAATGTTGTATAATAAAATCAACTTTTTTTATTACATTGTTGTTTCCTATGTTGAGCCTATGAAGTCCGATTAGATACGAAAGTTCTGGCTTACCTGGTCCCGCACCCTTTTTTGGATGTTATTTCACGGATGTGGCTCTAGCTGAAACGTTTTCTTTTGATCCAAATTTATAATGTTTTCTGCAGTTTCTCCTAGTTTGTGACCTATTTCAGTGCTGTGGAACTCAAAAATATTTTGTGACTGTTGCCTCTCAGAACTAATACACTCTAATGTTTACACTCTAATGTTTATTTCAAGATAAAACCTGCCTTGTCTCTCCATCTTATACTGTGGCTTAATCAAGTTGCTTACATACTGTGCAGCGACTGCATAATATCTGTGGTTCTTGTCTCTGAAATAATACAATCTAAATTTTATTTCATTATAAAATCTGATTCTTCTCTTCCTTTTACATTGTGACTTAATTGAGTTTCTTGCATACTGTGTAGTCACTGAGCAATATTTGTGGCTGTTGTCTATGAAAAAATAATTGCAATCTTTATTTAAAAAAAAAACCTGTCCTGGCTCTTTCATTTTTCTACATATTTAAGTGCTAATGTACTGTCTAGATGCTAGCCAATTTCTAACAAACACATTCATATAGTCCATATTTTGAATATTTTGGGAAAAATGGGGATACCAATGATAGGCATGAGTTTGGAATGGAGTTTGGGATTGTGGTTTTAAGCTGTTTTTGTGCACTTTGTTAATAAGTGAGTATCACACTTATTAAACTTTTAAAACAAAACAGTGTGTAACTGTGAAAAAAAAAACAAGCTCACAAACTATACTGAGAAACTTTTTTTCTACTGTTCAGTTGATATCAACTTGAGGGATTTACCTTGATTTTTTGAGAGTACCCTTACCTATAGCTTTCAGATCTGTTGTGTCCACTCATTTCACCATTCAATTCAGATCAATTATCAGTGTTTCTCCCATGTTACCCTTAACGTATCTCCTCATTTTTTTTGTGTCCCTGAAAGAATTGTCCAGCTCCCAATTTTTTGTTTGACAATACTTTGCTTGGCCTTGAAAAGGACCATAATTGTTTTTCAAGATTCACACCTTTCAGTAGACATTAATGGGGTCTGAAGTTAAGTTTGCAGTTTCTGAACTTTACAATGGGTTCAATAGATACTTCCCGAACTGAGCCCAGGCACATTTTTTCCTCTATAATGCGGAGGTGTGACTACACAGAGCTGAACTGCAAATGTCTCCAAATGGGTTGTGACAGCTGAGACTGGGTGGAAGCATGGGATTTTTTTTTTTTTAATACCTTTTTTTTTTAACCACTTCTTGACTGGAAGATTTTCCCCCTTAAAGACCAGGCCATTTTTTGCGTTTCGGCACTGCATTACTTTAAATGACAATTGTATGGTCGTGCAACGCTGTACCCAAATTAATGTTTGTCCCCCCCCCCCCCACAAATAGAGCTTTCTTTTGGTGGTATTTGATCACCTCTGCAATTTTTATTCAAATCAAATTTTTTCATCATTTTAGGCCAATTTGTATTCTGCTACATATTTTTGGTAAAATAAAATCCCAATAGGCGTATTTTGATTGGTTTGCGCAAAAGGTATTGTGTCTACAAACTAGGGGAAAGATTTATGTCAATTTTACTTATTTATTTACTAGTAATGGCGGCGATCAGCGATTTTTAGCAGGACTGCAATATTGGGTCGGACCAGTGTCATTACTACAGTAATCAGTGCTAAAAATATGTACTGTTACTTTAATATTGACACTGCCAGGGAAGGAGTTAACACCAAGGACAAACAAAGGGTTAAATGTGAGCCTAGGGGGTGTTTTCTAACTGTGAGGAGCATGGGCTTATGGAATCAAAACAGAGACCTGTGTTCCTAAATAGGATGAACACAGGAGCTCTGTATTGATTCCAGAGAGAACAATGGCTGTGTGTTTACAACATCAGACCGCCATTTTCTCTCGTGGGTGCCCGGCGGCAATCGCGGCCACTAGCCCCGTGAATTCACTCCCCCACTGGCGAATGGGGGCGCGCGCGCCCCCAGGATTGCTCCTGTGTACCGCCGTACAGGTACGCCAATTTGCGGGAACCTGCAAAGCAGCTCTTCGACAAGTGGTTAAAGAAAGGCTAACACATTTTATCCATTGATTGATTTTTTTAAAAAAACATTTTAGATATAACACAACACTTTAAAGCTCATCTCCAATATTATATACTTTTTTTAAGGGTTCACATAAAGATTTTTTTCCGAACATGGAGCAATAATGATGTAGGCAAGCTGCCTGGAAGTACCTCTCCCAAGAGCCCTTCCCTGCAAATAGTGAATAAATAGGTTCTTGAGAGTCAAGGCAGAAGCATCTTGCCACCTCAACTTCTGCAACATCTTCAAAATATGCCCCTTCCCAACCAATGACACCACAATGCTCCTAGTTCACTCCCTGGTCATCGCTCGCCTTGACTACTGCAACTCACTTCTCATGGGATTATCTTTACATAGGCTATCCCCCCTTCATTCCATTATGAATGCTGCTGCCAGGCTTAGCCACCTTATCAACCTTCAGTGTCTGCTTCTCCTCTCTGTCTATCCCTCTCTTGGCCTAAACTCACTCAACAAATGAAATTCCAAATACTAACAACTTTCAAAGCCATCCACAACTCAGCCCCAAGCTACATCCCTAATCTAATCTCAAAATGTCAACCTAATCGCTCTCTTTGTGCCTCCCAAGATCTCCTGTTCTCTGGCTCCCTCGTTACCTCCTCCCATGCTCACCTCCAGGAATTTTTACCGAGCCTCTTTAGTCTCATGGAACTCCCTACCCCAATCTGTCCAACTATCTCCTACTCTGTTTGCTTTTAGACAATACCTAAAAACCCTTCTCTTCAGAGAAACCTATTCTGCCCCTAACTAACAACTGTACTTTTATTTTCTCAATCAGAACATCATCCACACTTGTCTTTTGTATCACTTGACCCTCCCTCCTAAATTGTAGGTTCTAACGAGCAGGGCCCTCTGATTCCTCCCGTATTGAATTGTTATGTAACTGTACTGTCTGCCCTCATGTTGAAAAGTGCTGCACAAACTGTTGGTGCTATATAGATCCTGTATGATAATAATAATAATATTAATAAAAATATTTTTTTCTGGAAAAGTAGTAGCACATGCTGAGTGGAGGCCGGAGCGCGCCGGCGGCGGCGTGCGTTCACCCCCTAGCAGCAGGCCCGCAACCGACGTAGGGCTATGTTGGTTCGCGCAGGAGGGGCTGCCTGCTGCAGTAAAACTGTGGCGGGCAGGCCTTAGGTGGTTAATCATTCCAGTGAGAGGGAGCAAAGCCAATAGAATTGTCTGTTAATTGTTTGTGTAATTGAATTTCCAATACCTTTCAATGTCTTCTCCAGCAACTGCTAAAAAAAAAAAAAAAAAAAAACATTTTATTATTCTAAATTTTGAAATACCCTCTTATGTAACAAATGGATTTAACAATAAATATGTTTGACATGAGTTTACAGTTTGGAAAGCCTTACTGGAGTAATGTTTTGTAAAAGTCAGCATAATGTAGCTTCTATTAAAAAAGAAAACACAATTTATTACAATATGATTTAAGAACAGAATATTTTCATAAATTTTTATTATTCTAAGAGTATTGCTGGACTAACATCTTTTTTTCATTAACATTGTGACATTTCTAATTAGTTCTCCCTCTAACGTAGCAAATTCATGAAGATTGCCAGAAGCATATGAGAAGGATCAAGGCCGTAAAGAATTTGATATAATGAGATTTAATGTAAACCCCAAAAGGAATGCCCGTCCCTTTGATCATTTTTTAAAAATTATTTATTTATTTATTTGTTCTTAAATATTTTAATTCTGAATCATGCATTCTGTCACAGGATTGCACATTGAAAGGGCTTTTTTTATCCTTACATGAAAGAAGTAAAAACAGGATATTTTTCATGGAGTTCTCCATTGACATACCCTAGACATACAGGCTTAGCGTTACACATTTTATCTCTTTTAGTGAATGTAGATATTGTTGGTAAGACTAAAAGAGCTTTTAAAAATTGTATCTGCTAATCATGAAAACATGTATGCTGTCATGATGCCCAATATAACAGGTTAAACATTTAACTGTAGCCCCAGCATTCAAATTTGATACCATCGCAATTTTGTGTGATATGTAATCATGGCAGTGGGTGCAGTTCTCAAACAGTTTTGTGGGTAACAACAAGCTAGTATTAAAAAGTATGACACTTTTATGTTGTGAAATCAAAATTCTGGGATAGAGAAGTGACAACATAAGTTCTTCCATTGTCAATATTGAATAGCACCTTGTTGTAACTAGTTAAAACTATAACTAACAGAGCTATTTTGCCTGAAAGACTGGGATTTCACAATATAAAGGGGTTAACAGTTCAGCAATAAGATGGTAAACCCCTTTACCACATGAGCCAATGAGAAATGGTGGAATTCCAATCTATCATCTCTTTTCCATTTTTGGATAAATAGCCCAAAGTCTGCTGGAGCAGCTTAATGTGGCCCTAGAAACCCATTTATTTTTTGGGAAAACTGATGAGCTTAATGATTTTCGCTCAAGCTAAATATCTACTATTTGTTATCTTTATTTAATAGGTGCTTTTTATTGGGGGGGTCTTAGATATCCTTTGGATAGTTTTGTTTATATAATTTAGTATTCTTTGTATTTGTGGTTTTCAATATTCTGTGTATTTGAATGTATATTACGTACTGTCACTTTAATTTTCTCTGCTTGCTTCTTTCTGAGGCAAAAATAAATAAATGAAGGATGCTTTTTAGTAGAAGAACAGATCCAGGGTATTTGAAATGAGCTTATATAACCCTCTGATAAATAAGCCATTTAAAGCCCATTACACCCTTGAAAAAAAAAAAAAAAAAACACCTTCATTAAACCTTCTCCAATGACCAAAAATTTTGATATTTTGCCAATATCTCCTGACTTTCATAGAAATTTGGGGGAAATTAAAACCCTCAGTTGCTCTCATCTTCCTCACCTCATTATGCTTTTCACTTACAATGCATTAAGACAAGGGGAATACTCAATATACTCATTAAAAAAATGGGGGAAAGTGGGCGGAGTTTAATAAATCTAGTAAATATGTTGAAATTAATATTATGGATCCAACAAAGAAATAGAAATACTGGGGAAGCTAGGAAAGAGATAGGAAGAGACATCAAACTGAATAAAGATAAATAAGGCAGAAGAGGGAGGGTAGGGGCAGGGTAGGAGGGTATGGGGATTATTTGAATCATATTAACCATTGAAATTGTGAATAACTTAGGTGGAAAAAGAGTAGATTGAATTAAAAGAGATGATGTTGAAGGGAGGCACAACAACGGGTATGAGAGGTATAAAGAGGGTGGGATGAGGTGGTGGGAGGGAGAAAGGGTGTTTTGTAAATTGAGAAGTACTTATTAATATTTTTGATATGTTTTGTATATTTTGGATTGAAAATGTAATACAATTTATATAAAAAAGAAAAAAAGACACTTGAGGAGTGTTTTACTAAAACTGTAGAGTGCAAAATCTGTCTTGAGATTTAGGCCTGGTTAACACTGGTGCAACATACGCTCCGGCTTTGAGAGCACATGTCGCATGGCATGCAGAGATGTATAGTAACTAAGTAGAACTACTTCACTACTGTACTTAAGTACCGAAAGGCAGTATCTGTACTTTCCTAGAGTAGAATTTTTTTCTCCTACTTCCACTTTTACTTCACTACATTTTTTCGATGATTTCAATACTTCTACTCCAATATTTTTTTTTGTGCTGCATAGTTACTCGTTACTATTATAAAAATTACCACTGCCAGAACAGTAGATGGCAGGTTTCATGAAGCTCAAAACATGTGTATTATCAGCGCATACGAAAATAAATGCTACTGTGTGTATAAATAAAAGCTGCATTTGAAATAATAAAAAAACAATATGATGTTCAAACTTTTGACTTCTTTCTTTAATAACTACATAACACAGTACTTGTACTTTTACTTTCAGTACTTGAGTAGCAAATTTTTTTAAAAAACTACTTGCAATACTTAAGTACAAAAAATGTTGAATACTTTAGTACTTCTACTCAAGCCACTTTTTGATTGAGCACTTTCACTTCTACTCAAGTCACTTTTTGATCGAGCACTTATACTTTTACTCAAGTATGGGTTTCGAGTACTTTATACAACTCTGCATGGCATGTATAAATCAACGATTCCCAAATAGAGCCGTCTCAACTGGTCCAACTTTGGAAAAGGTTCCTGCACTACTTTGGTCTGGTTTCAGCCCACTGAATATCACTGAAGGCATATCCAAGTCGGATCAGCATCTTAACTGATCCGACTTGTGACATGCGACTTGTGCTCAGCCTCAGAGGCTTTGATCTTTGCACTGCAAAATGTATTGACTTCAATACATATAAAACAAATCCATATTAGACCCAAGTTGCACTCATCTCAAGTCGGATTCTGTTCATTAAAGTCTGACTGATGTCTGATCGATGTTGCAAGGCAAAGTTGGATCAGAAGTCGTGGGACTTTTATGTCGGAGCAGTGTGAACCCGGCCTAAAGGTTTTATTGTCAAAGCTTAATTAAACAAGCTGCAGTTAGAAGCTGATTGGCTACCATGCACAGCTGCACCAGATTCTAAGTGCCCCAGTTTTAGTAAATCTCCCCCCTTGGTGTCTTGATTTCAAAAAGCTTATATTAATATGATTTATAATGCAGTCAGTATCTTCTTTTCTTTCAATAGGTTTTTATCGAATAAAAGTATACAATGTACCAACAAATGTACAAAAATATAAAACAGTCAGTATCTT
This sequence comes from Pelophylax lessonae, assembly GCF_965119305.1. Taxonomy (NCBI): domain Eukaryota; kingdom Metazoa; phylum Chordata; class Amphibia; order Anura; family Ranidae; genus Pelophylax; species Pelophylax lessonae. The sequence continues at coordinate 472,360,461 of NC_138772.1, forward strand.
CTAACTTTTGCTTTCCAACACTGCTGTTAGGAAACCTGTTTAATTAACTGTTTAAAGGAATATAGGCTGTTGGTTTAGCACTAGTGTTTTCCTATTGTTAATTTAAGCACTTATAGAAAGAGACAAGTTATTATGTATGCAGTCTGTACATGTTGGCAAAGACTCACAGTCAATTAAGATTACAGTATGTTTGTTTTCAGCTATACATTATTGTATTAAATGATACCAACTGGGGAAAAGCTCCCAGAAATTACTGACGTTAATGGGCTAAGCTTAGTATTTTATAACCCTGTTGTTTAAAGGGGCTGCCCTGCTTAGAAATGTGTATTTAGAGACGGAGGGAGTAGTAATAGCTATGCATTAGCTTTACTGTGATTCATAATAATGGAAATCATTTAGAATACATATAGTTACTCCTTTAAGGATTATTTAATTTTTTATATTTTAAAACATATGTCTGGATTGCATAACATAACAGTATTATGTACATTTCAAGTCTAATAAGCAAAACTTATAAAAAACTAAAAAAAAAAAAAACTAAACGAGTATGTAAAGGCAGATTTTCTTTGGTTAGAACAAGAAGGGGTGATACTCTAACAGTTTGTACCGCTCTCTGTGTCCCTGTTGGGAGAATTATCCCTTTATTTATCTCGGCAACCTTTGTCACATAGGCAGTAAACGAGGGGAAATCTACAAATTTAAGTTGACATCAAAGCAAAAGGGGGGAAAAAAAATTCTTCAACGTCTGTTCCTGTGATAATTCCATAAAATGGGAATTTAAAGTAGAACTATAGGCAAAATGTTCTTTATTTTGGATAGAGTAAGGCAGGGTTATAACCCCGTCAGTTTTTTCTTGCCATCCATGTCCCATTGGCGAAATTTGCCTTCACTTCCTGTCCCATTGCCAAAACAGGAAGTGAGAGGAAATCCCTGCAAATCAGGGAAATCTGTTGGGGACCCTAGGGCCACCAAAACTAGTGCCCCCATTGGAACATTTCACCCTATTTAATTTCTGGGGAACAATATAAAATTCGGGATTTTCTTTTACTTTCACTTTCAGTAATGGTAAATAGAACAAATATAGAGGGTGAATCTTCCTAACGGGGGCACAGGCAGCAATAAAACAGACAGATGTTCTTAGCCCTCTCCACTCTATCTAAAACTAAAAAAAAAACGTTTTGCTTTCAGTTATACTTTAATTCACTTTGGAGAGATTTTCTCTAATTTGCATTTGCATTTTCATGACAGGAAGTGAAAGGAAATTTCCCAGCTAGACACAAGCGGCAATAAACTAGATAAGGGTTTTACTCCTTCTCTATTTTATCCAAATCTAAAAAAAGAAAATCACAATAATACATTTGTAGCCAGATAGAGACTATACTAACATTGTCTATTTTCATACCACCACTTTACTGTTACAGCAGTTGTTCAGGGTGCCAACATTTGACTGTGCAGCCCGATGGGCATCAGAAAAGATCCACCGTTTTTATTATTTTACACAGACCTGGTCAGACACACCCCTCCCTTCCTTGGCAATGCAGGCCTGTGTGAGGACACGTGTCGAGAGGTGTGTCTGTTACTGAGCCCTGCTAGTGCAGGACACTGGAAAAACTCTGCCTGCAATGTAAAGGCATAATGTGCTATGTGTGTATGCTTCACATACTAGCACTTTATCAAAGACTTACCTTGAAACAAAGCCCTGCAGTGGTGCACTGTCTCCGCTGTAGAAGCTTCCATCCCTACCCAGTCTTCCTTCTGAAGCTGAAGGGGATCCGGTGTGCCGAGAACAAGCGGAGAGAGAGAGAGGGGTCCAGTCCCAGGAAAGCCTACAAAGGTCGTGAGTACTGCGGATTGCCCCTGGGGGTGTACCTAGAGTCAGAGGGGACCACTCCAGAGAAGGTTCTGGGATCCAAGAGTCAGCTAGCAGTAAAGAGGGTGCCTGGTCAGAGGACCCTGAAGTGTTAGAGGGGGAACCTAGGTTGAGGACCCTGAGCCCCGGTTCACACTTATGCGAGTGCGGGGTTCGCATGTAATGTCGGAGCGCACTGCTCCTTCATTACATGCGATCGGCTGTGCGGTGCGAGTTTAGCCATACAGTTTGTATGGCTAAATTCGCACCGCACCCGCAGCAAACACGCACAGGGACCCTTTTTGTCAGCCGCATCAGGATCGGATCGCACAGCGGTTCACACTTGTGCGATCCGATCCTGTACGAACTGCAAGATCGCACTGCGATATGCGATCAAACTGGGGGTGTCGTTAAGATTACATTGACACCCCCAGCGTATCGCATATGGCAGTGTGAACTGCCGGGGGTGCGTGTGCGATGCGGGAACAGGCTGCGGATTCGCAGCCTTCCCGCATCGCATAAGTGTGAACCGGACCTCAAAGTGTTAAAGGGGGCGCCTGCAGTTTGGGGCCCTGAAGAGTCATTGTACAGTGTGGAGTGTACTAGTTGGGAGTTGCAGCAGCACAGGAATTTACAAAGAGCTACCTCAAGCCAGCACAGGGCTGGAGGGAGCTATTCAGAGAATTTTGAGCAAAGCAGTGTCAGGAGTCAAGTATTCTACAGTCCTGGATCTTTTGAATTAAAGTCGAGGTTCCAGCACAGTTTTCAGTGTTACAGTATATCCAAGCGTCAGGAAGCGTTGGCTAGGGTCGGCTGGCATCAAGACAGCGCTAACAAGCATTTTTGCTAGAAGAGTCCCAAAATTGTACCTAGTTGAGCCAGAGGAGTATCCCATTCATTCCCTTCTCCCATCCCCAAAATACAATAAAACACACACACCAAAGATGCCGGAATTGTCATTGTGTCAGTTCTCACACCTGGAGTTACAGCTCAAATGTGCTGGGAGTGTTACCGGTAACAATGGCAGACCCACCTCAGGCTCAAGGCCCTGGAAATTTTTCTACATACACTATAACTAAAAAGACTTAGCTTAACAAACAATAATATAATACAAGAAAATTCTGCAAAATCTAATAAAATTAACCCATCCTTACTTATAAAAATAAATATGGCAAAAAATAAATAAATTATACAAAAAATACAATTATGGATAAAAGTGAATTAGTAAAAGTATGTATATACTTACAGTGGGAACGGAAAGTATTCAGACCCCCTTAAATTTTTCACTCTTTTTTATATTGCAACCATTTGCTAAAATCATTTAAGTTCATTCTTCTTCCTCATGAATGTACACATAGCACCCCACACTGACAGAAAAACACAGAATTGTTGACATTGTTGCAGATTTATTAAAAAAGAAAAACTGGAATATCACATGGTCCTAAGTATTCAGACCCTTTTCTGTGACACACATATATTTAACTCAGGTGCTTTCCATTTCTTCTGATCATCCTTGAGATGGTTCTACACCTTCATTTGAGTCCAGCTGTGTTTGATTATACTGATTGGACTTGAAACACACCTGTCTATATAAGACCTTCCAGATCACAATGCATGTCAGAGCAAATGAGAATCATGAGGTCAAAGGAACTGCCTGAAGAGCTCGGAGACAGAATTGTGGCAAGGCACAGATCTGGCCAAGGTTACAAAAAGATTTCTGCTGCACTTAAGGTTCCTAAGAGCACAGTGGCCTCCATAAACCTCAAATGGAAGACGTTTGGGACGACCAGAACCCTTGCTAGAGCTGGCCGTCCGGCCAAACTGAGCTATCGGGGGAGAAGAGCCTTGGTGAGAGAGGTAAAGAAGAACCCAAAGATCACTGTGGCTGAGCTCCAGAGATGCAGTCAGGAGATGGGAGAAAGTTGTAGAAAGTCAACCATCACTGCAGCCCTCCACCAGTCGGGGCTTTATGGCAGAGTGGCCCGACGGAAGCCTCTCCTCAGTGTAAGACACATGAAAGCCCGCATGGAGTTTGCTAAAAAACACCTGAAGGACTCCAAGATGGTGAGAAATAAGATTCTCTGGTCTGATGAGACCAAAATAGAACTTTTTGGCCTTAATTCTAAGCGGTATGTGTGAAGAAAACCAGGCACTGCTCATCACCTGTCCAATACAGTCCCAACAGTGAAGCATGGTGGTGGCAGCATCATGCTGTGGGGGTGTTTTTCAGCTGCAGGGACAGGACGACTGGTTGCAATTGAGGGAAAGATGAATGCGGCCAAGTACAGGCATATCCTGGACAAAAACCTTCTCCAGAGTGCTCTGGACCTCAGACTGGGCCGAAGGTTTACCTTCCAACAAGACAATGACCCTAAGCACACAGCTAAAATAATGAAGGAGTGGCTTCACAACAACTCCGTGACTGTTCTTGAATGGCCCAGCCAGAGCCCTGACTTAAACCCAATTGAATATCTCTGGAGAGACCTAAAAATGTCTGTCCACCAACGTTTACCATCCAACCTGACAGAACTGGAGAGGATCTGCAAGGAGGAATGGCAGAGGATCCCCAAATCCAGGTGTGAAAGACTTGTTGCATCTCTCCCAAAAAGACTCCTGGCTGTATTAGATCAAAAGGGGGCTTCTACTAAATACTGAGCAAAGGGTCTGAATACTTAGGACCATGTGATATTTCAGTTTTTCTTTTTTAATAAATCTGCAACAATGTCAACAATTCTGTGTTTTTCTGTCAGTATGGGGTGCTATGTGTACATTCATGAGGAAGAAGAATGAACTTAAATGATTTTAGCAAATGGCTGCAATATAACAAAGAGTGAGAAATTTAAGGGGGTCTGAATACTTTCCGTACCCACTGTATACACAGAAAATGCATAAAAATACTTTTATACACTAATACATAAACAATAGATAAAAATATCTACATAAACTTATACATAAATAAATATAAATGTGCATATGCACACAACACACAGTATATATGTATGTAGATACCTGCCTAGATACACAAGTAAGAAACATAAATACATGCATAATATGCATATCTTTATACACAAGCTCTTAAATAATTGAACTAATGATATTCAGAAAGAAAATAAGAAAGTAGCTAAGAAAATAAATAATAAAGTATAAGTATAACATCCACCACTATTTTATGTGTTTACCGATAACTAATGTAACTATTACATATACAGTGTTTTACATAAAAATGCATGCTATTCTGAAATGACATTAAAAGATCGCTCCATTAATCCGTGATTAATGTTTAATTAGATTTAAGTGTATACCTCGCATTTTTCTATGACTGTATTCATTTAGCCATTTCAGAAAAAATGAATAATCTGCTTCCTTTAATGGCCATCAATAGATAATACGTTCCATACTGAGCATATTTAATGAATATGCTTTATGATAACTATCTCTCCAACACAAAAGCAGTATTGTGGTGAGAAAATGTTTATTAAGAAATAGCTATATAAATGAACATGGATTACAATGTGTTTGATGCAAGTAAATTTATATATTCATTCCTAAAGGACAATGTATCCTATTTGTAAGTAGCATTTCATTTCCCAATAATGATTTTCTTCAATAGACAGCACAGTTAAAAGAGATATTCAATTTACGGCTTATATGAATATTTACATTTGAACACAAGTAGCATTTTTAATGGACTAATTGCATCAAAGGTGAGCGGTAAACTAGATAAATGCCATCCTTTATTGACTGCAATATGATTGCCTATATAAATAAATACAATCCCAATGCTTCTGGCCATTATCTTTCAAGGAAAACTCAACTTTCGCTACAAAATATAAAATGACATATATGATTGCTACGCAGGCCATGTTATCATTTACCGCTATAAAAATTTCCTTTCCATTTCAATCTGTGGCCTTTGGATTTCTGAAATGGATTATAAATTCAAATGTAGCTTTTTTGTAACAGTCACAACTGTTCTGTACACTGTGTGTATGTACAATATGAGTGCACAGAATACCACCGGCATGGAATTTCCCATTCATGTGGTTGTTTTGCTGTCTTTCCAGCTATTGTTATCTTATGAACACTGAGACTAAAGCCTCGTACACACGCAATGAATTTCCGCCGACCGGCCGTCCGTCTTTTGTCCAGAGTGGTGTCTGTTGATTGGAATGTGCTCTAGACTGCACACGAATTTTCCCGTATGACAGAATTCTACTTCAGAAGTGATGTCATGTGTTGGATTGCTATCTATGTGTTCTTTCATCTCTGAGCATGCCTAGTCTTGCTCATAAGATTTTTCCCCATCAAAATCTGTACTAATGAGATGAAAATCGGACGTGTTTTGATGGTCGACAAAATTATATAGCCTGCACACCAGGATTTTTTCGGCCGAAAAGTCAGAGTCAGTTGTCGGAAGCACCATACTAACAAGCCGAAAATCGGCAGATCGGTCATCGAACGAAAATTCCCAGCCGAATTTCGAATCGTGTGTACGGGGCTTTAAGCCTGGTACACACTATTTGTTTTTTCCGTTCAATCCAGTGGGTTGAATGAAAAAAAAAAACCTGTCTGCTCCAGTCGAAACCACTGTTCTAATGACCTGACGTTGGTACAGCGATCTCCCTCGCTGAACTGTTGTGTTCTGACAGGAGGACCCCCCCCCCCATTGGTTGAGAGCGCTGATCGGGAGCTGGTGGGCTGTTGGTTTTCCAGCATGCACAGGGCGTTTTGCCGGCTTCTGTTAGAAAGGGTGCCATACACACAGGTCAAATGTCACCCATTTTTTTAATGAACTGGCCGATGTCAGTCGGCATTTGGCCCGTGTGTATGGGACCTAATTATGTGACAGTAGACAATTGATAGTTTCTTTTAGCATTCTCATTCTCCTCCATCCCAAAAAAGTTGATGCTAATGCTTATCTCATTATCTCCAGTACAGTTAACAATTCTGGTCAAATGATTATGTTAAAAATTGACCTTTGTTAGAGTTTTAACCCCCCCCAAAAAAAGGGAGCGGCTATTAATTTTTCCACATATGGTTTTGTGTGGCCCTTTTGTGTATTTAATTTGCTTTGGTTGAGTGAAAAAAAATGAATCATGTATGGGCTGCCTTAGTGTGCAGGTAATGTGAATGGGATCTAACCAAAAACCTCTCTGCTGCTTTTTAAAAAAAAGATGAAAAAACATACTTCCAAATGAAAATGAGAATAAATAAAAAAGGGCAAAAGTGAAATTTATCAGTAAAGAACAATGATCATCAAAATTCCCATTTCATGTAAATCAAAAGGTCACATAGCCATTATCAAATGTACTATTATTTTTGGTGAAAACATGTCTTGTTTACTGAAAAATGACGCTCCTGACTTCTTTTATGTGAGCAAAACTTTAGACATTGATGGTCTGAGCTGTAGCTACCAAAAACATTGTCGCAATTTCTCAATATAAGAGAATTTTATATTGTTTTGCATCAGACACACCCTGTCTGTAGACTTGCAGTGAAGTCGAAGGATCATCAAGGCAGATTACAGCTAAATAATATGTACAACTCTAGGCAAAATAAAATAATGCCTTTTTTTCCTTTTTCCGTAACAGGGCAAGTTGTCCAGCAAACAGGACAGTTATATTTAGTGCCTGTTCACACCAGAACGGTGTTAAGTTAACGACGTTTGCTTGCATTGGATCGCATGGTATGGAAGTACCATGCGATCTGGTTGCGGTGCATTACAATTCAGACCATTCAAAATCAATGGGCTTGCACTCTCTTCCATATCTGATAGTCTTGACCGAAGGTGATGAGATTCTGGACAAAATTCTATACAATGATTAGATCTGTCCTAACAATCTCCCTTGCACATAAGCCCTGGGAAGCCAATCCGATCCCTAACTAAAGCCCAGAGGAAGTTGGTGGGAATTTGTTCTCCTGGCAGCCCAGACAATGGCCAGAGCCTAGATACAACCATTTCTTAATTTCACAGAGGTCAAGCAGAGGCTTATGGGAACTATGGTTCATTAATAAACTCATGTCTATACTCACTGATACCCATGCCAAATTTTTGAAAATTAGGGACCTATGGATAACCTACAGGGATCACCTCAATCTGGATCTTTCTCTAATTTACTATACATATGACCTCTTGTATGGACCAACCCGCCATCCTTAGTTAAGTGGACCCAATGGGAACCTTTTTTTTTTTATTAAAAGAAGAAATTTTTACAAACAATGCAAAAACAAAACAGTGGTTTGATGGGTATGAAGATCAGTGTCGGAGATATTACATGAGTAACAAAACATGAGTCAATAATGCTGCTGTCAAAGAGACACGGTGACAGTGATGATCTTTGATCTACTGTATTTTAGTACCTATCAACTGGGTGTACCCACATGACACTTTAGGAGGAGTCCAACAAACAGGAAAAAAAAGGGGGGGGTCAAAGAAAAAGAGCACAGCTGTCTAAAAAAGTGGTCAAGGAAACTATCGCCAATTAAGCCCTCCCAGTAAGGGGTATATTAGACCGCATGCTGGGCGTATCCTGAGAAAAAAAAAGGGGGGGGGGAGGGACAAGAAAACAGGTATGAGATAGGTAAGGAAGCCTCAACATGAGGCCACTCTGGCAGGGGCCCTCTCTATTTCTCCTCAGAAAGATGTAAACTGTCTGCCATTCAGAAGTCATGCTGGAAAGCTCCCATAACAAGTACTGTATGAGGCGAAGAGAAAGCTGACCTAATGGAGATTTAGGGAGTAAGGCCCCCCTTTTTTTGCTCTTCTCTCAAGTTCTCTTACCTTTCTCTTCCCCTCCCTCTATCTTTTTCACAACTACCTCTTGGTCTCTCACTTTCCATTCTTTAGTTTCCACATTCATTTCCCAATCCTGAGCCCTCAATTTGAATCAATAGTGCTTTTTACCCCTCTCCCCTTCCATGGAGGTATGTGTCCTCATCAGCATGGAACAGCATGGCTGTCCGTTATATACCTTTGTACTGATCTGTTTATGTATCTCTGCCTCTGTTATGTCATTTCCATTATGCCCAAGTTTTCTATATGAAACTCTCCAAAAAAAGTTTTAAAAACCCAATAAAACACTTTGTGAAACAAAATGAATTGGCTCAAATCACATCCCTCTACACTGCATGTGAATTACAAAGGAATGCGCAGCATGCTCCTCTGTGATTCGTGGTATGAACCAACTCATAGAGCTAGTCCCAGACTTAGATGCTATGGAAATTGTTAATTAACAAGCAGGCAGCATTGAGTGCAGAGGATTGGATGAAAGCACAAGAAGACTATCATCCTGCAGAATTAGTAGCTGGTGGTCACCCTATCAAAAATACCTCAAAGAGAGGGAGAGAGAAAGCAAAAATTGTCAGACCAACAGGTATTTATAAACAATAACTCATGCCAGTATTTAAAACTTGCACAACTATATTCACACAACTTTATTATTTGAGTTTACATACACTTTAGGTGCTTCCCGCCCAGCCTATTGTAAAATGATAGCCAGGCGGGAGCACTGTTATACTGAGTGGATGCCATATAACAACCTCTCAGGGTCCACCTCGTGTGTGCCCCATGGGCCATGCTACGGTGTGATCTGTCACCCACTGTGTCCAATGGACACAGCAGGTGACAGATCGATGTACAGGCTAACTGCTGATACCATGTGATCTCTGTAACCAATGACAGCAGATAACATAACAATTGTACACAATGGATGGCTTCAATTCATGCCATTTATTGTATACTATTGTGTTATTGTGTTGATCTCTGTGATTGGTCACAGTGATCACATGGTGCAGACAGGGCCAATCACAGCCCATCTATACAATGTGATTATTTGTGGCCAATCAGTAAACACTGATTATTTGGATTTCATTCAGAAAGAATGTTTGCCTATAACAGTGAAATTCACTGTTATAAGCAATCATAGTGCATAGAAAAAATAATCCCGATCACCTCCCCAGGGTAGTACAGTAACACTATATTTCTCTGGCCACAGTATGTAAAAAATCATTAAAGAAAAAATCTAATAAAAAATAAAAAATATTTTAAAAATTTAAAAGAAAATATTTATCTTTTTTTTTCTTTTTTACATACTGTCACCAGTCAGTGTCCCTGATCACTGTCAACCCAGTTGTATGATGATGCTGTACTGCACTGGTGACAGTTTTTCAAAAAAAAAAAAAAAAAGTTGTGGAAAATTTATTTTAAAAATGTCTTCATTTTCCAAAAAAATGTGCCAAAAAAAATTCTTGAGGCATTTTTGGGCCTCAAGAAATGACACCATCAGTACATCAGTATTGTATGATTTTCAGATATATATACCATGGTTTGTGGACATTATAACATCCTACAGACCAAATACTATACACTGATTTGGGTTATTTTCACCAAAGAAATGTAGCAGGATACATTTGGCCTCAATTTATGAAAAAAATAATATTTATTTGCATTTTCAATTTCATAACAGAAACAAAGATTTTGTCTGTTATGTCTTTTTTTTTGTTTATTTAGCAAACAATGCAAAACCCAGTGGTGATTAAATACTACCAAAAGAAAAATTTATGTGAAAAAAATTATAAAAATATCATATGAGTACAGTTGTGCATGACCGCGCAATTGTCATTCAAAGTGTGACAGCACTGAAAGCTAAAAATTGGCCTGGGCAGGAAGGGGGTGAAAGTGCCCGGTATTGAAATGGTTAAACTGATCATTGTCAAATGAATGAGAAAATAATAGCTCTCTTTTATTCCACATTCATGGATTAGCCTTGATTGCTAGATATATCTGTCCTTTGATTGTTAGTCAAGCTAAACTAATTGAAGAAAAATGTAAATTTTCTACAACACTAGTTGTATCTAGAATAGTATTATTATATATAGTGTAGAAAGTAAAGGGACCTGTGTTGAGTTTTTTTGTTGTCTGTGTTCTTGGTGGGGAGGTTCACCTTTTCTTTTTGTCCTGGTGACCATGACCATTGTCATCATGACAAAGAGTGATGGGAAATCTAAAATTTTACAGTTATAACCAGAGGTTAGGGAAAGCTTTCCATTGGTGAAACCTGCTTTAGTGGCACCTGTCTAAGGGCCCTTTCACATGGGCTTTCCGATCAGGTTCATCTGTCAGTTTTTCAGGGTGGACCTGATCGGATCCTCCATTCACCCCTATGGATCGAAGAATGTTATTAGCGGTGGCATGTCTGCTGAAGCCCGCCGTTATCTGACCTGATCCTGTCTGCCAAATCTGGAGGGTCAGATCAGATGAGACCGGATGAAAACGGACAGGAGGTTGGTTTTCCTCTGATTTCCCCATAGTGGAGAGTGGGACTCTGACAGGTCTCAGTACAGTGAGCAAAGACGGACCTATCATCTGCCTGCTCAGCAGGGATCAGTAGATCGATCCCCCACTGAGAAAAGTGGAGTCCACCAAGTGGACCGCTTGTGTAAAAGGACCCTAAGATGGGATTTCCACTCACTTCCAAGAGTTTACCACTCACTCCCTGTTGTGTCTGTAGGGTAGGAAGTAAGGGAAACCTCTATAACAGTACATAGGCAGAAAAAACAGGACAGATATTCTTAATTCTCTACTCCAAAAGCAAAAAAATAAATAAAAATAATCATAAAAATAATTATTATAATAATAATAAAAATATTTTTTTTTGGTTAGGGATAACAGTAAAAAAAATCTTAATGATTATTAATCTCTGAACAAGTCTGTGATTTTATTAATGCGTGTACTTTGATCTATCCATATACCCATCCTTCCATCCCTTCAATCAAAATAGGAAATTCTCAAAATATGCACAAAGAGATATAGGCATATGTGTAAATATTTGTTTAAATTCCAAAACTAGAAAAAAAACAAAACAATTTAGCCTTCACGTTTGGCATTTTAAATATTCCTGCATTTTAGCCCGTGAAACCCAGATGCAAAAAAAAAAAAAAAAAAATGTCATGTTGACTTCTATCCGAGGCTCATACATGTAATTCAGAATCCACACTTGTGCGGGAGCTATACATCCAGATGGCAATGAAGTAATTTTAGCAAAAGGAACATGTTATTTTTTTCTGGCTTCATGCCAGCAAATGAAACCCTATGCTGTATCTGCATTTTCAATTGCTAAAAATCTGCCTTGAAGTGCCACTTTAATTGTTCGGTCTCATTTCCAATGCTAAAAAAAAATTAGGGCAAACTGATTCCGTTTTTTTTAATGGGTAATCATTTTCAACAAGTTTCCATTTAAACCCACATCATTATACATTGACCTTATAAATAAAAATTCAGACAACAAATCCTAGTCATTTATATATATTCATATGTCAGTTTCAGTGACTGAACAAATGCACATATGCAGAATATGTTCATGCAACCATCCACATCTTCAGTTTCCCTTATAAAATCTATCTATCTATCTATCTATCTATCTATCTATCTATCTATCTATCTATCTATCTATCTATCTATCTATCTATCTATCTATCTATCTATCTATCTATCTATCTATCTATCTATCCATCCATCCATCTATCCCATCTATCTATCTATCTATCTATCTATCTATCTATCTATCTATCTATCTATCTATCTATCTATCTATCTATCTATCTATCTATCTATCTATCTATCTATCTATCTATCTATCTATCTATCTATCTATCTATCTATCTATCTATCTATCTATCTATCTATCTATCTATCTATCTATCTATCTATCTATCTATCTATCTATCTATCTATCTATCTATCTATCTATCTATCTATCTATCTATCTATCCCATCCATCTATCTATCTATCTATCTATCTATCTATCTATCTATCTATCTATCTATCTATCTATCTATCTATCTATCTATCTATCTATCTATCTATCTATCTATCTATCTATCTATCCATCCATCCATCCATCCATCCATCCATCCATCCATCCATCTATCCATCTATCTATCTATCTATCTATCTATCTATCTATCTATCTATCTATCTATCTATCTATCTATCTATCTATCTATCTATCTATCTATCTATCTATCTATCTATCTATCTATCTATCTATCTATCTATCTATCTATCTCCTTCATTCAATCTATCTTTGTTTTGTAAAACGCATTGTTTCTGTTTACAGTGCACCTGAAACACATTGTATATTTGGCAAGAAGCCCAGATTTTCTATTTGGGATTAACTTGACAAGTTTTTTTTTTTTTTTTCTTTCCCTTTAAACAGCAGTCGTCTTGCATGGTAAACATCGCCAGTCACCATAATATTGTTAGTGTTTCTTTTATTGCATCTTTTTTATATTTACATGATGCTTTGGCAACTGATCAACTAGGAGGGGTTGAGATCTTAAGTATACAATTATTTTGTTATTATTTGGCACTAGACAGCACGTTTAGTCAAAAAAAAATAAAAAATGCCGGCTGCCAAAGGGTTAAAGTGTTTGGTTCACATGACGACTTTCATCTGTATCTGTCAAATTTCCTTAATCAAAGTATTGTTTAGGCAAGAGAAAAGAACGCTTTGCTCTTTAAAAGTCAGAATGTGGTTAATTTACACCAATACAGAGAAAGTCAAACAACATGGTTTAGAAGCTTGATAATCATTCATATGATTCATATTCATAATGCAGCAGACTTATTTATTTATTTTTTGCTTACTGTGCAAGTAAAAAAAGCATTTTTAGGAGGCAGACTTTATATAAATAGTAAAGAAGAAATTTGCAGAATAAAAATAAAGGAATACAACAGGGCATATTTATTAGCATTGCCGTTATATATACATTTACCGACCACTGTATTAGATACACCTTGCTAGTACTGGCTTGGACCCACTTTTGCCTTCAGAACTGCCCTAATTCTTTGTGGCATAGATTCAACAAGATGTTGGAAACATTCTTAAGTAATTTTGGTCCATGGCATCATGCAGTTGCTGCAGATTTGTCGGCTGCACATCCATGATGCGAATCTCCCATTTCATCACATCCCAAAGGTGCTCTATTGGATTGGGATCTGGTGACTGCAGAGGCCATTGGAGTACAGTGGCCTCATTGTCATGTTCAGGAAACCAGTGGTGAGATGATTTGAGCTTTGTGACATGGAGCATTATCCTGCTGGAAGGAGCCATCAGAAGATGGGTACACTGTAGTCATAAAGGGATGGGCATGGTCAGCAACAATACTCAGGTAGGTTGTGGCATTTAAACAATACTCAGTTGGTACTAAGGGGCCCAAAGTGTGCCAAGAAAAATTCCCCCACACCATTATATCATCATCACCAGCCTGAATTGTTGATACAGGCTTTCATGTTGTTTTGGCCGAATTCTGACTCTATCACAGCTGAAATCGAGACTCATCAGATCAGGCAACCTTCTTTTCTATCTTATATGGTCCAATTTCGGTAAGCCTATGTGAATTGTAGCCTCTGTTTCCTGTTCTTAACTGACAGGAGTGGCACCCGCTGTAGCCCATCTACTTTAAGGTTCAATGTGTTGTGTGTTCACAGAGGGTATTCTGCATACCTTGGTTGCAACGAGTAGTTATTTGGGTTATTGTTGCCTTGCTATCATCTCAAACCAGTCTGCCCATTCTCCTCTGATATTTTCTCTTTTTTGAACTATTCTCTGTAAACCCTAGAGATGGTTGTGCATGAAAATCCCAGTAGATCAGCAGTTTTTGAAATACTCAGACCAGCCCATCTGGCACTAACAACCATGCCACGTTCAAAGCCACTTAAATCCCCTTTCATCTCCATTCTGATGTTCGGTTTGAACCATGTGATTGGCTGATTAGCAATTCCTGTTACCAAGCAATTGAACAGGTGTACATAATAAAGTAGCCAGGGAGGGTATGTCTATACTGTATACACTATATATATATATACAGTATCTCACAAAAGTGAGTACACCCCTCACATTTTTGTAAATATTTTATTATATCTTTTCATGTGACAACACTGAAGAAATTACACTTTGCTACAATGTAAAGCAGTGAGTGTACAGCTTTTATAACAGTGTAAATGTGCTGTCCCCTCAAAATAACTCAACACAGCCAATAAAGGCAACAAATGTCAGTACACCCAAAAACTCCAAATTGGGCCCAATTAGCCATTTTCCCTCCCCAGTGTCATGTGACTCGTTAGTGTTACAAGGTCTCAGGTGTGAATGGGGAGCAGGTGTGTTAAATTTGATGTTATTGCTCTCTCATACTCGTCACTGGAAGTTCAGCATGTCACATCATGGCAAAGAACTCTCTGAGGATCTGAAAAAAAAAAAAAAATTGTTGCTCTACATAAAGATGGCCTAGGCTATAAGAAGATTGCCAAGACCCTGAAACTGAGCTGCAGCACGGTGGCCAAGACAATACAGTGGTTGAACAGGACAGGTCCCACTCAGAACAGGCCTCCCCATGGTCGACCAAAAAAGTTGAGTGCACATGCTCAGCGTCATATCCAGAGGTTGCCAGTATTGCTGCAGAAGTTGAAGGGTGGGGGGTCAGCCTGTCAGTGCTCAGACCATACGCCGCACACTGCATCAAATGCGTCTGCGTGTCCCAGAAGGAAGCCTCTTCTAAAGATGATGCACAAGAAAGCCCGCAAACAGTTTGCTGAAGACAAGCAGACTAAGGACATGGATTACTGGAGCCATGTCCTGTGGTCTGATGAGACCAAGATAAACTTATTTGATTCAGATGGTGTCAAGGGTGTGTGGAGGCAACCAGGTGAGGAGTACAAAGACAAGTGTGTCTTGCCTACAGTCAAGCATGGGGGTGGGAGTGTCATGGTCTGGGCCTGCATGAGTGCTGCCGGCATGGGGGAGCTACAGTTTATTGAAGGAACCAAGAATGCCAAAATGTACTGTGACATACTGAAGCAGAGCATGATCCCCTCCATTTGGAGACTCGGCCACAGGGCAGTATTGCAACATGATAACGACCCCAAACACACCTCAAAGACGACCACTGCCTTGCTAAAGATGCTGAGGGTAAAGGTGATGGACTGGCCAAGCATGTTTTCAGACCTAAACCCTATTGAGCATCTGTGGGGCATCCTTGAAAGGAAGGTGGAGGAGCGCAAGGTCTCTAACATCCACCAGCTCCGTGATGTCAACATGGAGGAGTGGAAAAGGACTCCAGTGGCAACCTGTGAAGCTCTGGTGAACTCCATGCCTAAGAGGGTTAAGGCAGTGCTGGAAAATAATGGTGGACACACAAAATATTGACACTTTGGGCCCAATTTGGACATTTTCAGTGTTAGACTGCACACTCATTCCTTTACATTGTAGCAAAGTGTAATTACTTCAGTGTTGTTACATGAAAAGATATAATAAAATATTTACAAAAATGTGAAGGGTGTACTCACTTTTGTTAGATATTGTATATATACTATATTACCAAAAGTATTAGGACACCTGCCTTTACATGCACATGAACTGTAATGGCATCCCAGTCTTAGTCCGTAGGGTTCAATATTGAGTTGGCCCACCCTTTGCAGCTATAACAGCTTCAACTCTTCTGGGAAGGCTGTCCACAGGGTTTGGGAGTGTGTCTATGGGAATGTTTGGCCATTCTTCCAAAAGCGCACTTGTGAGATCAGGCACTGATGTTGGATGAGAAGGCCTGGCTTGCAGTCTCCACTCTAATTCATCCCAAATGTGTTCTGTCGGGTTGAGGTCAGAACTCTCTGCAGGCCAGTCAAGTTCCTCCACCCCAAACTCGCATATCCATGTCTTTATGAACCTTATTTTGTGCACTGGTGCGTAGTCATGTTGGAACAGGAAGGGACCATCCCCAAAATGTTTCCACAAAGTGGGAAGCTTGAAATGATCCAAAATGTCTTGCTATGCTGATGCCTTAAGAGTTCCCTTCACTGGAACCAAGGGACCAAGCCCAACCCCTGAAAAACAACCCCACACCATAATCCCCCCTCCACCAAATGATTTGGACCAGTATCACATCTGTAGCACTCCTTGCATCATCTCACACTGCCAAGAGAAAATCCAAACAGAAGAGAACCCTGTACATCAAGTGACTGTTCTGAAGGCATCTAAAAAAATAAATTATTTAAAAAACAAGAAATACAGCTAGTGGCGGGGTGCTGTCCAAGGGAGAGCACTGGGAGACGGGAGGGGTGAGCCCTTGGCTTTATATACAATTAATAAAGAATAAATACATGACATGTACATACAGATGTTCTATTTATTCCCTTTTAGTCTTGTTTTTAGTTAATGTTTCAGTCAGTGGATAACAGCGAATACCCAAAAGAGAAAGAGATGCAATATAAGGGCAATAAAAGGGAGGCAAAAAAATAAAATTCCTTTGTTCTCCTTGCAGTACAATCGTAAATCTATTAGCAGTAGTTTTCTTTCTTTTTTTTACCCTTATTTTGTATCCCAAGCTTGATCTCAAGTTCTCTGAAGCAATCCTTAATCAAGCTCCCAAAGGCCTACGACTGTATGCAGCAATTTCTCCCCTGCTCTCAGCACAGATGTTTCAAGCACATTCCATTACACCTACATGCCATTACAGCTAATGGTTTATTCTGATGAAGGAAACTGCTTTCAGCTCAGTGCAGCAAAGGGGAAAATTTCCTCCTGTACAGTTCATCCATTGCAAAACAATGAAATCTGGGGGCAGGTGGTAAAACAGAGCTATCTAATGTTAATTACATAGAGTATTACCCCCCAAATATGGCTGCTCATTAATTATGCAAATTTACTTTCTAAAAAAAAAAAGAAGACAATCCAGAAGAGCATTTTAACCATTACTCGAAGAGAAATTGGGTGATCTTCTTTTATGGATGTATAGATCAAAGGTTTCATTTCTCTCAACTTCTGGCACTTCAATCAGAATTTGCAATTGATTAGCCTTAGCTAACACAATTATGTTTTAAAGATTTTACTTGCACAGCATTACATTTAGGAGAGAGCAGCTAAAGTATAGAAACGAAGTGAACCTTTCAATTTGAAAAAATCTGATTTGATCCATTTATCTTCTGTTTTTGTATCTGGTTTCAGCTTCATTTGTGATGGAAGTGGTTGTTTCTACTATAGACTCTAGGCACGCAATTATGTCAATAGTCTTATATTATCCAACTTTTTTATGTCTTAAGCCTCGTACACACACAACGATTGTTGGCCGTGAATTTTCGTCCAACGTCCGATCGGCCGATTGTCGGCTTGTCAGTATGATGCTTCCGACAACCGACTGCGACTTTTCGGCCGAAAAAAATCTGGTGTGCATGCTATAAAATTTTTGTTGGCCGTCAACAGAACGGCCGATTGTTCGTCAGTCAGTACAGATTTCGGCAGACAAAAATCAGAATCTGGGCATGCTCAGAGAAGAAAAAACACACGAAAAGTAAACCAGCACATGACATCACTTCTGAAGTTGGTTGTTGTTGGCCGAAAAAATTCATGTACAGTCTAGAGCACATTTCAACCAACACAACAACACTGGACAAAAGACGGCCGATCGGTCGGCCAACAATCGTTGCGTGTGTACAAGACTTTAGTTCCATCTAATGTATTCCCTATAGAGAACATGTTAACATGAGGTGAAAATTTTATGAAAATACAAGTCACTCTCTCCATTAGCTGCAATGCATATAGCAAACTCCAAGATTTAAGAATTGTATATCTAAATTAACTGGACTGTGAAGATAGCCACCCCAACTTGGCTAACTATCCCTAACTATTAATTAAATTGTATTGTAATTGTACTGTCTACCCCATTGTAAAGTGCTGCGCAAACTGTTGGCGCTATATAAATTCTGTATAGTGATAATAATCTTACAAATTGCATTAACTGAGAAAGTATCAAAAGTAGTGATGAGCTTTGGGTTCGAGTAAACATGAGTTCAACCTGAACCAAAGCTGGTAAAGTGGTTCTAAAGTCCGAAGGCTTTTTACCTTAACCACTTCAACTCCGGAACCCTTAATGACCAGGCCATTTTTTGCGATTCAGCACTGTGTTGATTTAACTGACAATTGCGCAGTCGTGCGATGCCGTACCCAAATACAATTGATGTCCTTTTTTCCCCACAAATAGAACTTTCTTTTGGTGGTATTTGATCATCTCTGCATTTTTTATTTTTGCGTTGTAAACAAAAAAAACCTTGATTTTGAAAAAACACCAATATTTTTTACTTTCTGCTAGAAAACATTCCCAAAAATTTTTTTTAAAAAAAATCTAATTTTTTTATTAGTTCAGGCCAATTTATATTCTGCTACATATTTTTGGTAAAAACAAAATCCCAAAAAGCGTATAATAATTGGTTTGCGCAAAAGTTATAGCGTTTACAAACTACGGGATAGATTTATGGACTTTATATTTTTTACATTTTTTTTATTAGTAATGACAGTGATCGGTGGTTTTATCGGGACTGCGACATTGCGGCGGACAAATCTGACACTAAATTACACTTTTTGGGGACCAGTGACATTAATACAGTGATCAGTGCTAAATAATATGCACTGTTACTGTATAAATGACACTGGCAGGGAAGGGGTTAACACTAGGGGTGATCAAGGGGTTAAGTGTGCACCTAGGGAATGCTTTCTACTTGTGTGGGGGATGAATGTGCTAGAGGAAAAGAGAGATCTGTAAAAGATCTCTCTCTGTCTCTGTGACAGAACAGCCGTCTGCCTTGATTACATAGGCAGACGGCCATTCTGTAATTTCCCTGCATGATTGCAGGTGACCGGCACCCATCGCGGCCGCCGGACCCGCTAATTGTCCCCCGCTGTGTCTGATCACAGCGGAAGCGGTACTCCAGCAGCGTGCACGTGCCCTGAGAACCCCTGCACAAAATCAAATATCTATACATGATTTTGCGTAGCCCGGCTGCCCTGCCGAAGTATATATGCGGTGGGTGGTCCGGACGTGGTTAACGTTAATGTGCGTGTAAAGGCAGACGTCCCTATACTTTTGACAATATAGTGTATGTCAGTAAATGTTATTATCTTCAGAAATTCAGCCTCATTGTGACTGTGTTTAAAGATAACCCCTTTATTTACAGAGACCTTGTCACTAAGCAGGGAGAGGAAGTGGCGTCGGAGAAGGTAAGCAGGTTAAAAAACAGTGGATCAATCAGTTTGCAGCTTTCAGTCCTGTAGAAGTCTTACCACCACCACTACTCATAGCTATTCCCCTACACTGGTCTTAAGAAAGCTTACCTTCAACAATGATATCCTCACTGGGGAGATTTGCCAACATTTGCTGTTCGGCGACACCGAGGGAAAGTGAGAGTAAAGCGCCCAAATTTGAGAAGAAATCCTATCTTTGCCAATTTTCTCTGCAACTTGTGTACCCTTTGAGAAATGTATCCTTTGCTCTCATATCGGTGACAAATGTAAAATTTTAGATTTCTTTAGATTTGTCCTAGGTTTCTGCCCCAACAGTTGTCATCAAAACAGCTAGTTTTCTTCTGCCATTTCTGAAGACTTCAATGTGACGAAACTAGTTGGGCGGGCTTACTACGTCACTTCTGTTTTCATTCTTCCAGTCTATGTAGAGCAGGTGGCTCCAGGAAGTGGTTTACATGCACCGCATAGCTTGTGTGTATACAAGCACTGTTATGGAGTAAGTGTATTTTCATTTTTTTCATTGCTAATAAATGCGAAATTACATTATTCCAGGCTGCCTCCTGTTTTTTTCCCTTTGCATATACAAACTGGAAGAAAGTTTATGAAGAACTAGTCCTAGGGAGTGAATCTGTATAAAGCAGCTGCAGGGAAGATACACTCTTAAAGCGCTAAGGACCCACAAGTGGTGTCCACATGGGGAGCACATATTGGTCACAATAAGTGAAGATATTTTATTTTCTACCTCTTGGCACCAGACATTTTTTAAGCGCACTTTATAAACACAATCTTAACACTGTTATTGGATATACAGTATCTCACAAAAGTGAGTACACCCCTCATATTTTTGTAAATATTTTATTATATCTTTTCATGTGACAACACTGAAGAAATGATACTTTGCTACAATGTAAAGTAGTGAGTGTACAGCTTTTATAACAGTGTAAATTTGCTGTCTCCTCAAAATAACTCAACAGACAGCCATTAATGTCTAAACCGCTGGCAACAAAAGTGCGGACCCCACGCCCAGCCTTCCCTCCTACCCCCACGCCCCAAAGGGGCCTGTTATGGATTGGGGGGGGGACCCTGCACTATTTTTATTTTTAATTTTTTATTGCCAGCATTGTTTTGTTTACATTTTAGCTGTCCTTGGGGAAGCCTGCTGACAGCTGATGAGTCGTCGGTTGTTAGGGGCAGCCCACTACTTAGCAACTAGCTATTCTTTACACAGAATTCTAATTGGTCAATGATTTTTTGACCGATCCACATTCGAATCGTTCCGAAAATTTGGAATTCATTCGAAAATTTATAAACTAAACAATATTTAACAAAAAGGAAACTAAACAAATTTTGAAACTAAAATAAACAAATTCCAAAACAAAACGAAACAAAATTAGTAACATAACAAATCTATCCGAAACAAAACAAAGTTTTCTGCACGTCTAATTATCTACCTGTCTCATGCAGCTCTGGTAGAGGATAAAAGTGGCTGACACGCATTATTCGGGACTAGCCTTCAGTTGTCACTGTCAAGAAGAGGGTCCATAGCAATAATGTCCAGTTGATGTTAGAGTGAGTGCATGTAGACAGGGAGTTGCTGAAATAGTCTGCAGGATATCAGCAGTGCTAAGATGGTGAACATTACAGTTTTAATGTAGCAATTGTGGCAGAATGTGCCAGCACACTGTGCATTGGTACGGATGCTTGTAATCCAACTTCAGAGTGTGCTTGAAAGAGTAACAATGCTATAGCTAAACTGAGTAAGTGCCAATGATGACTGGCTTCAATGGTAAAATGCAACATGCTTTTAACATCAGTTTGAGATGCTTTGAAGATCATTCAAAATGTATTTTAGGTACAGTATGAGTTAATTAGGGCTGCGTTCACACCTAATACAGATGCAGCTTACAGCAGGGGTCCGGTGCATCCCTGTTCTCAGCTTTAGGGACAAATCAAAATCAAGCCAGAATTTTGCCTGAATTCGGACCTGAAAGGGAGCCAAAGACACACAGGACCCCATGGGCAATCTGCCCCGCAGCCGCCACAGAGATGTGTGAACTGGCTCCATTGAGAGCCGCGCACACTCTCCTGTCATGCAAATTGGATATGGGGAAACACACATCCAATTCACACTAATGTGAACCCAGACTAAAGCGGAGCTAAAATCCACAATACTTACCACTCCCTCAATGGTCCAAGGTCCCTGGCCAGCAGCTTCTACCGGCTGTGGCTGCCTTAATGGCCAGCGTTCGATGACATCACACCCATGCAAGCTCAGGAGTTCAGTCATTCTGGCACACAGGACCTGTGCCAGAATAAACTGAGCTGTGCATGCTCCAGGCAGGTAGAAAATGGCACAGCGGTGCAGAAAACCATGGGGACTTGACCATTTAGGGAAAGTAGGCATTGTTGATAACTAATGCCTTCTCACTTGAAAGATGTGCTTTGAGCATCTGTTCCAAAATCAATAACAAGCGGGTTGTTTGTGTAAAATGGAAATCAATGAAATTTATCAATACAAATAGACAAGTAAGAGTTCATGTATCAGACAGAGACATAGCAAAACATATACATTGTCATACTTATAGATGAATATGAAACTCTTATAAACAAGTTAGAATAAAATATTGATTAAGGTCATGTGTGTTGGGAATAACTGTTATATCCTGAAATCCTATTGATTGTTATATCACTATTGTTCTTCTTCCTTATAATATTTTAACATTGATGTATGTGTTGGCAGTCAGAAGATCAGCAAAGCCAATTAAAGCTGAAGTTTCACCTGCCTAAATTTTGACATGCTTGGTTCCTCCTTTACCCCCTCCCCCGCCCTAATCAATATGCTAATGAAAATTTTAAATCCAACTTTTCAATTTTCACTACCTCCCTGTTTTTTAACCCAAATCTACGTGTTTCTTGAGTAAGCACTAACAGAAGCGCAAAACACATAGATTTTCCCTTTATCCCCAGAGTGTCTTTTCCCTAAATTTTGGTGCTTTAAAATATTTAATAAAGATGGATGATTCTTGGAAATGCAACTGTCTGGAATTCCTTGATTTTTCACTATGCACAGCTAGATAAGCTAAACGAGCACCTGAGTATGTGAGAGGTGTAAAGGACTGCGGCAGCAGACCCACCCAGAGCAGCTGCATACCTCCTATCTTTTTAAATAAGTTTGGAGAGAGCAGGGCAAGCTAATGTGAACCCAGTGTTTATGGAGAGGGGCAGGAGAGGGGCAAACAAGGTTGATTTGCAGCTGCCCCACATACTTCTTATCAACCATGGATCACTGGTTGTTAGGACTCTGGCAACTAGAATGCTATATTGGTGCACAATGAAAACCTATGGCTTTGTGTAAGTAAAAGGCAGGCTTTATCCATCCACTGATTGTATACAATATTGGGCAATTTATAGGCATTTTGCCAAAGCATCTCTGAAGAAACCTGAAGGCACCCTAGTTTAAAAAGGCTGCTCTATGGGGTTGATTTACTAAAGGCAAGTAGGCTCTTCACTTTGCAAGGGAACTTGCACCAGAGCTTAGTGAATGTGGTGAAGTTTCAGTTTGCCAAGATTACCCAATACCATGCAAGGGAAATAAAAATAATACAATTTTTGCTTGAACATGATTGGTTGGTAAAATCAACAGAGCTTTGTCTCTTTTAATGAGCTCTGAGGCAAAGTCATCTGCAAAGTGAACAGCCTATTTGCCTTTAGTAAATCAACTCCTATGTGTTTATCAAATTTACAACCAGAATTCACAAATGTTTCAAAATTAATCCAGTTAGGAAATGTACAGTATGAATCGTGGTTAAAATTTTTGTAGATTTTGAATGAAAACATCCAGACGTGCAATAAAAAATATTAGCAAACAAATGTTTTAGGATCCCTTCACATACACGTGTCAAACACACAGGAGTCTATGGGGGATTTCCATAAAGCTTTTGCTCCATTTTCTTCTCTAGTTAATGTGTTGAGCCAAAGCATCTGCAACACTATTATAGATCATACCTCTGTACAATGTTGTTGTGTTGTCTGAAGATCCCCTGATATTCTGGGTTTAGTTGTGGTTTTGTACCATGTGACACTCTGTATATCCTGCTATGGACTAAGACCCTTCCACAGCCACTTCCTGCAGTGACCAGTCTATAACACACCAGTCCTACCCCACAACTGGTCAAAATGTGGGGTTCTTAGCACCTATGGTTCCAGAAATATGGGGCTCTTTGTGTAGCCTGTCAGAAGTTGTTTGCAGCAGACTGAGAGGACGAGCTCACAGTGCCTCTGACTTCTTGTCAGAGGCACTTAGCTCAATGGACAGCTTGGAGCCTTGGGCCAATGGTAAAGCACCATTGGTCCAAGCTGTCCAATAAAAATGCTGCAGTGGAGGCTCTCCTCTCACTGCAGTGTCATAGGAGGGTGCATGTGTCTAAAATACAAATGCTCCCTTCCCTCCCAGCCCTCTTAACCGCTTGCCGACTGCTCACAGTATATTTACTGTGGCAGTCAGCCCCTCACAGGCAGAGTGACGTAGGTCTACGTCGCTCGCCTGTGAGGCTCTGGGGAGCGAGCGCACGCCCGCGGAGGCGCGCTCCCGCTCCCGCACGGTCACGGACCCCCCCGCGCGTGTGACCAGCGGACCCGATGTCCGCCGGTCACTCGGCGATCGGCGGGGGAGAGGGAGAATGTCAGGCAGCTTGTGTAAACAAGCCACCTGTCATTCTCCTCGCTGTAAAAACACTGATCACATGGATCTACTATGTAGATCCGTTGATCAGTGTCCTTACAGCTCAAGCCACAGCCAATCACAGTAGAAAGCACGCCCCTAGGGACACACACAGCCCCTCCCTCCCAAATAAAGTTAACCCCTTCACTACCAGTGTATTTTTACAGTAACAGTGCATATATATAGCACTGATTACTGTAGAAATGTCACTGGTAACCCCAAAAGTGTCAAAAATGTCAGTCAAGGGTCCGATCTGTCCGCCCCAATGTCGCAGTACCGCAAAAAAAAATCGCAGATCGCCGCCATTACACGTTAAAAAAAAAAACACCAAAAATGACAGAAATCTTTCCCTTTGTTAGTAAACGCGATAACTTTTGCGCAAACCAATCAAAATGCGCTTTTTGCGATTTTTTTACCAAACATAGGTAGCATAAAACAAATTGGCCGAAAATTTTAAAAAATTTTGATTTTTACATTTTTTTTTTGGGGAATTTCATATAAAAAAATGTGAAAAATATTGTTATTTTTGCAAAATGTATGCTCTTTTTTTGTTTATAGCGCAAAAAGTAAAAATCGCATGGGTGATCAAATACCACCAAAAGAAAGCTCTGTTTGTGGGAAAAAAAGGACGGCAAATTTGTTTAGATACAGCGTCGCACGACCGCGCAATTGTCTGTTAAAGTCACGCAGTGCCGAATCGCAAAATACCCCCTGGTCGTTTAGCAGGAAAATCCTCCGGGGCTTAAGTGGTTAACTACAAGAAGAAAATATGGGTTTATGTGTATAAGGGTTACCCATAATCCTATGTTTTTCTCACACAGTTAGGAGGAAGAATCTGCTGCTGCTGAATATATTATTACGCTGTATGTTATAATATAATAATTTATTATTTATCTTTTTACTGTGAAATTACTGGTTTGAAGTTATAACTTCAAACTTCAGTAATTTGTCCGTTAAGCCACCTGCTTGAGTACAGTTTTTGAAAATATAGTAAATTACCTTAAAAACAATATATAATAATTATATGTATATTACTTACTTACGGTAATTAACCACTCGCCACCTAGGCCAATTCTGACACTGTAAAAATCATAATTTTTTTTTTGATAGAAACTTACTCAGAACCCCCAAACATTATATATATATATATATATTTTTGTTGGACTGTTTCACTGTTTTATTGTTTGTTTTAAATTCTCCTGCATTTCACCTTTTAGTAAATAACCCTGAACCCTTTTATTGTTTACTTGTTTATTACTGAACAATACTATTTCTATTCTTTTTCCGGCTTTAGAAAATGGAGACATGTTTTATTTTTTTCTACAATCTTTTTTGTCATCTTTGCTAGTAATATTGTTTCCAGCATCAACAAAAAGGGTGACTGAAAAACATCTTAAAGGGACAGCTTGTAAATATTTTTGTTACATGAGTATAACTAGTAGAACTGTAATTACTTACATAATGAGAAACAAATACGTAACTTGTGAATATGTAACCTGTGTGTATCTGGCTATGATACTAGCCAGTGCCTCACCACTCTCTGACCTCACCGCACATCCCTGTAACACACCCTTCTGTAGTCTGCGAAGAATGTAACTTCCTTCACAGCTCTGATAGTGGGTGGGATGGAATACATCCTAATTAGCATTCAGTCCCGCCCAGTCACACCTACAGGAAGAGTATAAATAGAAATGTAGAAAGAAAATGGGACTATCCCAGTGCTAGACTACCTCACTCAGTATAACACCATCAACAAAAAATATTTAAAACATTCTTTTATTGTATCAAAATATAATAAAATACAATACAACATATGATAGGTCCATATGTCATTGAACAACTATACATAAATATACATGGTATATAGACCCTTTCCTCAAAACCCAGGCTTGACCTCTCACAGAGACACACTAAATATCAATGTGCCCATGTGCATGTCAGAGGACAAGATTGTCCCGACGCGTTTCGCCTTTAAAGCTTCCTCAGTGGTATTGGGTGAAGAGGGTTCACAGTGTCAGATTACTACAAAGAAAAGAGAAATGATGATAACAATAGATGTGTTCATAAAATATTCATATCCTTTATCATCAAAAGATTCTTCATTTCAATTGCTAACATTTCATATCATAAGTTCTTACATCTTAGAATACTACTTACATATGACTGTGATTTCGGTAGAAAGAAATGTGCCTGGTTCCGGATTGCTGATAAGCCAATGCAGCTGTGATATTCAATGATAATTACAGTGCAACTATCACAGAATATCACTATCACACAAAAAAGGTTTCTTGTGGGTTGCCCTGCGTTCAGAGCAGATGTAAACAAATGGTAACCCAAGCACAACGGGCGTTTCAACACCTTTTCAAAATGCAAAGCAAAGCACCCTTTTTCTGTGCAGGTTGCCACTCGTTTGGAAATGTGCAGATGTGGATGCAGCCAAAATGGATAACGCAAATGTGATGCATATTGCTACACGTTTTCTAAACGCACGGAAAAGCATACATTTTCTTGCAGGTTGCTGTGTGTGCATTTTTGAAAAGCATGGCATGGTGTGCATTTTCTTAAGGGGTTGCCATGCTTTCGGAAAAGCGTAGATGCAAATAAATGGTATTGCAAGTGTGCCGTGCGTTTTCTTGTGGATTGATGTGCGTTTGGAAATGTGCAGATGTTAATGAATGGTAACACAAATGCAACATGTGTTGCCATTTTTTTTTAAATCACTTTTTCTTTGTTGGTTGCTGTGTGTTTGGAAGCGTGTAAATGAGAACACAGCCTACATGGTAACACTGACATGACACACATTGCTGCACATTTTTGAAACGCATGGAAAATCATGCGCTTTTTTTATTGCAGGTTGCCGTGAGCTTAGAAACACTCAGATGCAAACAAATGGTAATGAAAGTGAGCCGCACGTTGCTTTTGAAATGCTCCCCAAACCGTGCATTTTCTTGCGGGTTGCCATGCATTCGGAAACACGCAGATGCAAACAAATAGTAGTGCAAGTGTGATGTGCACGTTTTTTTGCGTGTTATCGCGCATGCGTTGGTATGTGTTTTTGAAACGCGTGACAAAATGTGTGTTTTCTGTGCTGGTTGCATTCGTAAATGCATAAATGAGCCTAAATACTAACAAAAGCGTGACATACATTACTACGCATTTTTGAAACACACAGCAAAGCATGCATTTTTTATTGTGGGTTGCCGTGTGTTTGGAAACAGGCAGATATGAACAAATGGTAACGCAAACATGATGCACATTCCCACACAATTTTGAAACGCATACCAAAGCGTGTGTTTTCTGTTGGGGTTGCGATGCATTTAGAAACATGCAGATGCAAACCCAGCCTAAATGGCACCGTGAGAGAGATGCATCTTTGGTGGGCATTGCCATGCATTTTCTGTGCTGTTTGCATGAGTAAGCATGCATGAGTGCCCTCTTAGCAAGCGGCGGTGGGGGAAGAGGATCAGGGCTGCTCTGTGCAAAACCATTACACAGAGCAGGTAAGTAGAACAAACCATTACACTAAGCAGGGAAGTAGAACAAACCATTACACTAAGCAGGGAAGTAGAAGAAACCATTACACAGAGCAGGGAAGTATAACAAACCATTACACAGAGCAGGGAAGTAGAACAAACCATTACACAGAGCAGGGAAGTAGAACAAACCATTACACAAAGCAGGGAAGTAGAACAAAGCATTACACAGAGCAGGGAAGTAGAACAAACCATTACCCAGAGCAGAGAAGTAGAACAAAGCATTACACAAAGCTGGGAAGTAGAACAAATCATTACATAGAGCAGGGAAGTAGAACAAACCATTACACAGAGCAGGGAAGTAGATCAAACCATTACACAGAGCAGGGAAGTAGAACAAACCATTACACAGAGTAGGGAAGTAGGAAAAAACATTACGCAGAGCAGGGAAGTAGAAAAAAAACATGACACAGAGCAGGGAGAAGAACAAACCATTACACAGAACAGAGAAGCAGAACAAACCGTTACACAGAGCAGGGAAGTAGAACAAACCATTACACAGAGCAGGGAAGTAGAACAAACATTACACAGAGCAGGGAAGTAGAAAAAACATTACACAGAGCAGGGAAGTAGAACATATTTGTTATTTTACAAAAATAAAAAACATGCCTTTAGAATAACTTTAATTCTTGATTAAAGTTCCACTTCCTGCTTCTTCCCTATTTACTGTGCAGAGGAATGTGAGTGTGGGCGGGAATAACACAATTCCATTCCTCCCCTTTCACCACCCACATGAAGGCCCAGAAACACCCACAGTGACCCTTAGACCCGCCCACATCAACTCCAAGAACTGGTACAAGTGACTCCCATTGCCCAACCCAAAACTACAGAGGCTCAAAGGATCATGGGACATATAGTATCAGGACTGGAAAAGGAAGGAAACAGGAAGTCAGAGAACTTCAGCCAAGAGAAGAAGTGACATCACAGTAACAGAAACCTGCTGTATACAGCTAAAGGAGGTAAGTTACACACACACTGACACTGGGGTTGTTATTCATTTACATGCACAATGCATCTGTTGTTTTAGGGAGGAAAAGCTGGAGTTCTTCTTTATGACAGGTGCACAATTAAATAATTCTAAACTGGTGATGTCCAGAGTTTTGCAATAACCTCGGGGAACAGCTTGTGTTTGGGTATTGTTGGCTGTAAGAAGTCAGCCCCTTTACGTTGTTGGAGGGTGGAATTATGGTTCATGATATAATGAATATTGCTGGGGGCACAGGGATGACCTTGACTTGTATTGTTTGATGTAAGCCATTGCACTGTTTGTAAATTGGAAAGTGTGTTTACTTCTTATTGTTCAATTAAACTTGTCTGATTTAAAAATAATAATAATAATTATCCCAGTTTTCTTTTCCCTGCCCATGATATTGACTTTTTCTAGGTCCAGGAGTGACGAGCCCTGTCTCTCTTTCTATTATTCCTATTCTTTTTCCTTCTGATGTTTTTTTTTACCTCTTTTTTTTGTTTAGTTTTGTGAATCCAATGGATATCTAATTTACCTTTTTGGGTTTGAAGCTATCGGAAATGCTTCTGCAGGTACCCTCTGCATTATTGTATCACAACTGGATTGCTTGTTTCTCATCTAGTATACTTACATTTACTGATATTCAAACCTTGTTGCAGTTCTGTTGGCTCTACTTAGCCCAAAAGTATTTCTATAACATATATATGATGGATCACTGTTGGGGTCTTGCAAGACCTTTTCTGTCTGTTATTTGTTCTTTTTCTCACTATTTTTGTATGATTAAATACAAAACTTTAATAAAAAATGTCATAATAAAAAAAAAAGAAATAATTATCACAAAAAAAGACAAAGTCATTTTGCATTTATGACCTCTGCTCAGTTGTAAGATCCAGTTTCTCTTTTTTATTTTACCCCATTTGGGCTGATTTTCTGATATGTGTTACACAATATTAGTGACTGATGTCATTATCAGCTTACTGCAGCCTTTACATTAGGAGGTAATTAAACATGTGAGTTCCAATCTGTGCATTGCTTATAACTGTGCTCACAGCAGAATGGAGAATAAATTATATAAAAAAAAAAAAAACTTAGAATGGAAGACTAATGAGAGTATCATCCTAATATCATGTGTGCATGTGTACGCTGAAAATGTGTGTGTGAATTAAAATTCATATCAATATTCAAATCACACTCCCTGTTAAGTCAAGTGCTGCAGCCATCTCATAACGTATTCTCTCATTTTCTTCCCTGCACATGGGCATGGCAGAAAGGAAAACAAATGAGCTGCAGAAATGTATTGTTCCTCTGCTACAGTATGAATATTTATCATCTCAGTTATTCTATCTATCTATCTATCTATCTATCTATCTATCTATCTATCTATCTATCTATCTATCTATCTATCTATCTATCTATCTATCTATCTATCTATCTATCTATCTATCTATCTATCTATCTATCCATCTATCCATCTATCTATCTATCTATCTATCTATCTATCTATCTATCTATCTATCTATCTATCTATCTATCTATCTATCTATCTATCTTTGATAAATATTTTTATGTATAAGCCAACATTTGTCCTAATATTATAGTGCAGGTACACTGCCTTATCACAAGGTATTTATAACAATAACAAGGACTTTAGGTGCTAAACTATATTTGTAGAAAATCTACATCCTGCTGTGTTGCTGGATTGAAGACTTTCTTGCTAGCTAATTTTTTGCTGCATTGTGTGAACTTCCATCTAGTGTCTTGTTGCCTTTCCTGGCCTGAAATTCCCTATAGCCCTTTCACATGGGCTTTCCGATCAGGTCCGCCTGTCAGTTTTATAGGCAGACCTAATCAGACGCTCCATGCACCCCTACGGGGCAGTGGATGTTAGTGGTGACATGTCCGCTGACACCCGCTGCTATCCGATCTGATCCTGTCCATGAAACCCAGATGGATTGTAACCCTATTTTCCATCCGCCTGGTCGATGGGATGGGATCGGATTGGATAAAAATGGACAGGCGGCCCGATTTCAACTGATCTCCCCATAAAAGGAGACTCTGACAGCTCCGTCTCTGCACAGTGAGCAGAGACAGACATGTCATCTGCCTGCTCAGCGGGGATCAGCGGATCGATTCCCCGCTGAGCAGGTACCGGTAGGCCCCTTTCACACATGCCAACTGTTCAATTCATTAGTTCAGTCACATTTTTTCAAAGAAAAAACGGATGAAGTTTACATGAGTTTTTCATGAGTTTTTCATCAGTTTCTCATCATCAGTTTTTACATCAGTTTTTTTTTACATTCACTATCGATGCAAAAACAGATGCAAAAACGGGCTGTTTGTCAGTTTATATCCATTTTTCGTCAGTTCTGTTTTTTAACGGAACAAAAATAGGGTTTTGATCCATTTAAAAAACAGCTGTTGATGGAAGCGGATGTAAACTGATGTAAATGGATGATCATTCATTTACATCTGCTTTTCCATAGAGCTGTATTAATGTCCGTTTTTCATCCTTCAACGAATAGATGAAAAACGGACAAATGTTCTGGATGTTCAGGCTCCATAAACATATTCCTAATGTCACAAATTGAAAATACACATAGACAAAAGAATCAACATATTTTATGTAGTTCTTTTGTATTAGAAGGCATTTTTTTCATTGTCTCTTCTATTCATATGTGATTCTTTAGTCTATCTCTCCGTATAGCCTTATATTACATTCATCCTATAGTGCAGTTACAATGCCATAATGTAATATGTTTATTTTTAATTCACTGCCAAGATGTAGAAGTCTATTTCCACCCTGCTGCATTGCTGGTTTAAAGAATGTTTTGGTAGCTTTCATTGTGCTGTTGTCCCTGAATTTTCATCAAGTATCTTGCTGTCTTTCCTAATCTGGGATATCTATCTATCTATCTATCTATCTATCTATCTATCTATCTATCTATCTATCTATCTATCTATCTATCTATCTATCTATCTATCTATCTATCTGTCTATCTGTCTATCTGTCTATCTGTCTATCTGTCTATCTGTCTGTCTGTCTGTCTGTCTGTCTGTCTATCATAATTGTAATACATGGATAAAGGTTAGGTTTGACCAAACCCAGCAGACCTAGGGACCAAAATAGTTTTTCAAGCATTGACAATTGAATCGTGCGGTCATAAAGAAATTCATAATCTCCCTGCTCTATGAAAATATTTTGGTGATGGGCTCCTACTAGTGTGATCTATACCAAGTGTCTACTTATGTCCTATAGTGGTGATTTACCTATCAATCTATCTATAAACATTTTAATAAACAGAATATTATTATACAGGACTTACATAGTGCTAACAGTTTGTACATCCTTTACAAAATGGAGGGAGACACTACAATTACAATCGAATTCAATAAAAAAAGGATTAGAAGGCCCTGCTCATTAGAGTTTTCAATCTAAAAGGAAGAGTCAAGTGAGACAAAGGGTATTAACTGTTGGGGATAACTAATGGACTAAGTATAGTAAAAGTACAGTTTATTAGTTAGAGGCATAATAGGCCTCTCTGCAGAGATGGGTTTTCGGAGATTGGATAAAGGTAGATAGGGTAGGAGATAGTCAAAAATATTGGGGTAAGAAACTATAGACAATGGGGGAGGCTCTGGAGAAGTCCTGGAGGCAAGAATGGGAGGAGGTAACAAGCAGCTAGAGGGCTGTAGATCTTGGGAGCAAAGAGAATGGTTTGGTTGGTATTTTGAGATAAGGTTGGTAATGTAGCTGGGGGCAGAGTTCTGGATGGCTTTGTAGGTTATTGATAATATTTTGAATTTTATTTGTTGGGTCAATGGAAGCCGATGGTGAGATTGGCATAGAGGGGGCGCAGGCCCCCGAATAGTTGGTAAGGTGGATGAGTCTTGCAGCAGCATTCATGATGGACTGAAAGGGGGGTTAGCCTGTGTAAAGGAAGGCAAATAGTTACAAGGGAGTTGCAATAGTCAAAGTAAAAGATAACCAGGGAGTGAATTAGTAGATATGTGCTGTTGTTGGTTAACCTCCCTGGCGGTATGATTATGTCAGGAATTCTGTACCAAAAGTGGTACAATTTTATTCATGGAAATTTGGCGTTATGTATTATAGGCCTACAATTCTTAGTAATTACTCACTTAAACCTGACCAAAACAAGACTCTAGTAGACATCCCAGATGTGATCAATTTGAAACACAAACGCATGAATTATAATCGAATCAATAATATAATTTTATTATATAATATAGAATATATATAATAAAATTATATTATTGATTAGATTATAATTCATGCGTTATATATTATATATATGTGTGTGTGTGTGTGTGTATATATATATATATATATACATATATATATATATATATATATATATATATATAATATATAACGCATGAATTATAATCAAATCAATAATATAATTTTATATATATATATATATATATATATATATATATATATATGTGTGTGTATATAGGTATATATATATATATATATATATATATATATATATATAAGGGTGTGCATATATATATATATATATATATATATACATATATACACATATATACACCGCTGCGCTCTCTGCACATCCACCCCGAGCGTGACTCTGGGATACCGATCCTGGACTAAAAAATCCAACCCGAGTCACGCTCGGGATTACCGCCAGGGAGGTTAAGAAGGGGCGATATTTGGAGGGCTTACGGAGGTTTAGGAAGCATGATTTGTACAGTATAAAGGTTATCACCTGACTCATCATTTAAATATTCACACATATATGTAAATACTAAGGTGTGGTAAAGTGTCTGAAATTAATTTATAATATAATACAACAAGAAATATTTTTATGCTAATTTAGTTCAACATTGAATTATTGTAACCTTGTTACTAAATGAATGTTATAACCTTGTACTTTCTTGTTAATTCACCGCACCTCCAGTAATTTAATTCCAAAGGTAAATAATAGAGTGTCTGCATTCAGAAGGTGATGCCTCTCTTTCTAGGCTTCTGTTTTATTTTGTATCCATCTCCAAAAAAGCATCATCATATTAACATAGATGACAATCTGGCAAGGAGGCTCTGATCAAAGATAAATTTCACACTCACTGTTCGCATTTTCTAATTACACCATCTGTGTCAGACTCCTTTGTGGCAGCTCTTTCCAATCTGTCAAATGCTGCATGCCTATGGGAATGCAGAGGAGTCAGGAAAATTGCCTCAGTCTTTGCCACAAGCCGATCCATCACCCCAATCGAAAGTGAGTGGATGTATTGATCTAATTGGGCCCAGAATTAAGAGTCCACACAGCACATAATGAATCGTTGAGAGCAAAACAACAGAACTGACTTGGAGATCAAGCATTTCTTTAACAACATTCTCCTCTGTAGTTTCTTAAATTGCAAGCCAAGAAAAGCCTGTCTGTAGAACAGAAAGTCTGAGCCAAAACTTTAAAAAGAATAATGCATGAAGAAGAGAGAGAAGATTATTCCACAGGCCTGTGATTCCTTCTTTCACATTAACTATAAATGATTGTGGACAGCCTGTGTGGAGGTGAAGTAATGCATGCTAGCGGAGCTTATAAAATGTAAATGAAGGCAGAAGCTGAAGAATCCATGCAACGATAACATCTCTGTTCTGTTGTATTTCTGGATGAAGACTAGCAACGTGCTGAGAAAATCTCTGCTACAACAACCCTTTTGTTTTGTGGGGCTGACTGACTGGGAATATGCATTGTGTGAGTGACAGTACAGAATGACACAGATTGAGACATACAACTTAATAGCTGATAAAGCTTATCCATACAGTAATATAGTCAACTAAGTAGAGATGCCCACCCTAGGAAAAGTGTACCTCTGCGCAAAACGCTTTTTTCAGCTTTAAGTCCTTATGCACATTGGGCCCTTAGTCCCGATGTATCAGTCTCCAGCATTTAGCAGAAGCTAGAAAGAACAGGTGCCCCTGGCAGCCCCACTGCTGGCAGCCTGTCAAACTCTATGAGAGGGCTGGGCAGTGCACCTAGTAGTATATACGTTTAAGGAAGTATGCTCTCAAGAACGAATGTTCAGAATGCAAGCAGTCTACATTTAGGGAATTTGTACCCGGGTGCATATTGCCCTAAACAGAAGTACTGTTGAGTGAATCTCAATACATTTTAGAGGTTTCGCTCGGAGTACTGATTTTTTTTGTTATTTGAGCTATGATACAGTATCATCATAATCTGTGTACTCCTATACAGTGATGATTTGGGTCTGGTATCAGATGAATTAGTCTACAGGTTTTTATTGCTGTCTTCCTCATGACTGGGGGTATTTATCCTCTCAATGTGTTCTTGGGGATACTGCCACCTGGGCAGAAAGTGATGAGAAAAACAAAATTGTACAGTTATTTTGGGAACTGAAGGTGATGGGAAGTCTAACAATGGAGACACCTGTCCTTGTGACACCTGTCAAGATTTCTCTTTACCTTGGGAAGATGTTATCCTTCATCTTGTTGTGTCTTTAGGACAGAAAGTGAAGGATAGTAGAATGTGCCTAATGGGATACAGCACAGAAATCCCAACAAGGGTCTAAATAGATATAAAGATCTGACTTTATTTACACTTTAAAGACATATAGGTGGTCCCCGGGTTACAAACATCCTCCTTACAAACGGAGAGAGACAACAGGAAGTGAGGAAAAATCTAGTCCTAGGAAGGGAAATTCACTCCTGTAAGAGTTCTCATGGGAAAAAGGTGTCTCCACTGAAGCTTTATCACCAATTCTTGTTTCCACAACAACCCAACATTTTCAAAATACAGTTGGGAAGTAAATACAGTTGGGACGTAAAGTGAGGTGAAATCTTCTGAACAGGGGTACAGACAGCAATACAAATGATACAGGGGTGCTAACCCTTCCCTTTGCTATCCAAAAAACATTAAAATTATTCTTTTGGCCGGGGCTAAACTTAAAACCTGTTCCGACTTACAAACAAATTTGATTTAAGAACAAAGCTACAGTCCCTATCTTGTTTGTAACCCGGGGACCGCCTGTACATCAAATCACCAGTAAAAACTAAGCCTTGTAGGAAATCTATGATTGTTAAAATACATGTGGTTTGATTGCTGACTTCCTTCTTAAAATGCAAGTTGAGTGGATGTTATGATGATCCAGTGGTTTTTATTGCTTTCTGAATCACAGACCAGGAAGAGGCATGCAGTAAGTGAGCTTATATTTGTCACAGTTCAGTGACTTGAAAAGTATTCCTTTTATTCACTGATCACCTGACTCCTGCCTAAAGCTGGCTCAGTTGTGTACTAACATTGCTTACTTTGCAGCCTCTCCATCTTTATCATTACCTATCTCCTGCTTACTCTGCTAGCGACAAGCACTGAGTAAATAGTTTGGGCCAAGCAAAAGTTCGACCCGGACACCGCCTGTTTGCTGGTTTGGTTAACACCCGAATTTGCGGGGCACTCGGTGGGATGTTCACCCGCCAAGCGCCCCACAATGCACTGCGTGCTGCACATTCCCAATCAGGGCATAGTGAATAGCTGGTTGTTAACGGCTGGGAAGCCAGCCACTGCGTCCTTAACAATGAATGAGTCATCACCTGTCAATGGGCTTCCACACTGATAGTTGAATTAAAAAAAAATTGCTGGCAATAGAAAAATGTGAAAAAAAAACAGTGTGGGCCCCCCCCCCCACAATTCATACTAGGCCCTTTGCCGCTCGCTTGCCCCCCCCTTTCCAGGCCTGCCAGGGCTGCATGCTCAGGTAAGGGTCTGGTATGGATTGGGGGGGCCCCCAATGCGTTTTTTTTAACATTTTTGTATTGCCAGCAATGGTATTGTATTGCTGGCAATTTATATGTAATTATTTTTTTCTTTATAAATGTCAGTTTTGCTACAGCAGTTTCTATACAGGGTACATATGCCCCAGTTTACAAGCAGACTAAGGGGACCCCTAGGCACTATATTTTAAGGAATTTTCATTCCTATTGTTTCACTTTAAGCATCATTAACTGGGGGTTGTTCAGCCTACCTCTACTAGCTTCCAGTTGTTAACTGGAACCTAACTTAATTGTTTCACAATACAAGCTCTGGTTTTATCTTAGGGCTGTTTTGCGCAAAAATCCACCTTCTTCAAATTTTTCATTCCTATTGTTTCACTTTAAGCATCATTAACTGCTCCTTTAAAAATTATCTTTTTTAAAAAGTTTTTTGCATTGGTACATGTCCCCCAGGGCAGTACCCAAATTCAGGTCCCATAGACTTCAATGGGGTCTGGGGTTCGGGTCAGAACTTTTGAATTGTTCAAGAGTTCTGGTGCCAACCAAACTGGGGGTTGTTCGGCCTATCTCTACTAGCTTCCAGTTGTTAACTGGAACCTAACTTAACTGTTTCACAATACAAGCTCTGGTTTTATCTTAGGGCTGTTTTGCGCAAAAATCCACCTTCTTCAAATCCCACTATTTGTACACAATCCATCTTTTGAAAAACTGTGAAAAAATAAACTTGACAATGGTGGGATGCCCAAAAAATGCCCAATAAATGCCTGCAACAACACACCTGGGTCTTTTTGTTGCAGGCGTTTATTTGGCATTTTCTGGGCGTTTTTGGAGGCAGGCATAACATCTGAACTTCTGTATAGGGGTATATATACACACACACATATATGTATATATACACATACACACATATAGGTGTGATAGGAGCAGAACCCCATCCCTGCAAATAATTTCATTAGCGCAGGGATGGGGTTCC
Source organism: Pelophylax lessonae (assembly GCF_965119305.1). Lineage (NCBI taxonomy): Eukaryota > Metazoa > Chordata > Amphibia > Anura > Ranidae > Pelophylax > Pelophylax lessonae. The sequence continues at coordinate 472,398,340 of NC_138772.1, forward strand.
GCTACTTTCACACCTATATGTGTGTATGTGTATATATACATATATGTGTGTGTGTATATATACCCCTACACAGAAGTTCAGATGTCATGCCTGCCTCCAAAGACATCCACAAAAAAAGCCCAATAAAGGCCTGAAACAAAAACACCCAGGTGTAAAAGGAGCGGAGCCTCATCCCTGCTCTACTGCAATTCTAAAACAAATGATCTTTTTTCTCTGGCGGTCACCCTGACATGGAAGAGTTTGGTCACCCTGCAATAGCAGTCAGAGTCAGTTTACCCTACACTACACTACGGTCACCCTGACACTTAACACTTTCCCTACAGAAACTAGATTATTGAATCTAACTATAGTGGTATAAAGTACCCTAACTACACTAGATATCCCTTTCCTCACACTAATAATTGCTAAATGACACTTTTGCAGCAGGAGTAACAGAACTGCTTCCACTCTCTTCCACAGCCCCTGTATTACAGTGCTAGAGATTTGGCGGGGCTATGTTATATACTGGGGGGCGTATTCACTACTGATTGGCCTCTGGATCCCCTAGTCACTCCAATCACATTCCTAGCATCCTCCTGCCCCCTCAATTGGCTTTTACTGATGTTTCTGGTCCAATCACGGGCTTTTAAAGCCCAGTTCCTGTCCCATTGCATTTTGGGTGGTTCTGGTTGCCGAATTCCGAACTTTTTCCGCAAAAAGTTCGGAATTCGGCCGAATTTCGAACAGTCAATGTTCGGGTCGAACCGTTCGATCATCCCTAGTCCTGATCATTGAGACCCTTGACTCCTTGTGCAAATTGGTAACCCCACAAATAAATCCGCCTAGCACAGCCCTCCTTTTCTTTCAGAAAAAATAGTACTATCCAGTTTTCTATAACAAGAGAATAAGAGTTCAACTTTTGTTAGTGTCAAAACATTGAAAGGTAATTGGATGTGGGTTACTGTGGGAAACATGATTGGCTGTGTGGCTGTGGGTTTGTACATTGCTCATTTTGGTTTACAGCAGTTCATATCAGGTATGATGTAATGAAGATACATTAACACGATAACAGATTGAGAAAGAATACTATTGCATACTTTATGGTTTCAAAGACATTGTTATTGGAGAAGACAGTAATTAGTAAAAACAACAATAACTGCTCACAGTTTTATAAAGCATAGTGAGAAGTGTAATAAATTATGTAATAATTAGACAAAATGTAGCTGGAAACAAGCTGTGAAAACCACTTGACCACAACTGCTCTGGGCTGTGAATTTTAATTATTTAGGCTCAATAGGGAAAAGAAAATGTAATTGGTTAACTGGAAACTTTAAAGCAAAAAACATTAGCTATTTTGAAAATATACCATTAATAGTGTTGAGCGAACACGGACTGTATTATTCGTGTTCGTACCGAATAATTGGATTTTTTGTACCCGAACACGGACACGGACACTTTACTGTATGTTCGGGTAAAAATCCGTGTTCGGTCGTTTTATTTCCGGGTTTTGCATGCTTTGGCGCTCTTTTCATGGCGGGCTTTCAACAGCCAATCAACAATCGTTTAACTGGTGTGCCTTAAGCCATCCCAGCCATGCCTGCAAATGTCTCAGTAGCTGTGATTGGCCGTCTGAAGCATGTGACCAAGTCTTTATAAGTTCGAGGCAGCCGCAGCGGCGTCATTATGCTGCTTAGATTCAGGGACAGAGCACACATCAACGTGCTGGCTGCTGATTAGGGAAAGATAGGCAGGAAAAAACCATTTGTGTCCGGATAGAATTGAGGGACAGGTCGGAGTGTTTAGGCAGGGCGAGTTGTAGGCATTTTAGGGATAGAGTCTGCTGAATTATAGGGTCAGTGTCTTCTACAAACTACAATCGATATTGCTGTGTGGGGGGTGGGGTGAATCTGCACTCAATCCTGATCTACGATCTCTTCTCAATCCTGTTAGGGACAGAGTCTGCTGAATTTTAGGGAAACTGTGTTCTACAAACTACAATCGATATTGCTGTGTGGTGTGGGATTGGAGATAGGCAGGTGTCAGTGATCCACATCCATTTTTCTGTGTGTGAGCTGCAGTGAACACAATCTTTTTGGGCTGCAGTGAACACAATCTTTTTGGGCTGCAGTGAACACAATCTTTTTGGGCTGCAGTGAACACAATCTTTTTGGGCTGCAGTGAACACAATCTTTTTGGGCTGCAGTGAACACAATCTTTTTGGGGTGCAGTGAACAAAATCTTTTTGGGGTGCAGTGAACACAATCCTTTTTGGTGTGCAGTGAACACAATCTTTGTGGGGTGCAGTGAACAAAATCCTTTGTGGGGTGCAGTGAACACAATCTTTTTGGGGTGCAGTGAACAAAATCCTTTTTGGGGTGCAGTGAACAACATCCTTTTTGGGGTGCAGTGAACACAATCTTTTTGGGGTGCAGTGAACAAAATCCTTTGTGGGGTGCAGTGAACACAATCTTTTTGGGGTGGAGTGAACAACATCCTTTTTGGGGTGCAGTGAACAAAATCCTTTTTGGGGTGCAGTGAACAAAATCATTTTTGGGGTGCAGTGAACACAATCTTTTTGGGGTGCAGTGAACACAATCTTTGTGGGGTGCAGTGAACACAATCTTTTTGGGGTGGAGTGAACAACATCCTTTTTGGGGTGCAGTGAACAACATCCTTTTTGGGGTGCAGTGAACACAATCTTTTTGGGGTGCAGTGAACACAATCTTTGTGGGGTACAGTGAACAGAATCTTTGTGGGGTGCAGTGAACACAATCTTTGGGGGGTACAGTGAACACAATCTTTGTGAGGTGCAGTGAACACAATCTTTGTGGGGTGCAGTGAACACAATCATTGTGGGGTGCAGTGAACTCAATCTTTGTGGGGTACAGTGAACACAATCTCATACTTCTGAAGGTTTGAGGGTGCTGCCTGTTCCATACTCCCCCTACTCCTCATCTAGCCTTTTAGGGGTACAAACAATAGTAATTGGGGCCTAGTGTGGTTGTGTACGTGTGATATACATACACTTTTTTGGGATCATATTTTCTATTCCGCTATTTAATCAAAAACCTTTGGGGATCAGTTAAATTGGGGGATAGTCTGTGTTGGTACGTGTGAGAGAGATCCACCTTTCCAAGTTGTTGGGGTTCATCTCATACTTCTGAAGGTTTGAGGGTGCTGCCTGTTCCATACTCCCCCTACTCCTAGCCTTTTAGGGGTACAAACAATAGTAATTGGGGCCTAGTGTGGTTGTGTACGTGTGATATACATACACTTTTTTGGGATCATATTTTCTATTCCGCTATTTAATCAAAAACCTTTGGGGATCAGTTAAATTGGGGGATAGTCTGTGTTGGTACGTGTGAGAGAGATCCACCTTTCCAAGTTGTTGGGGTTCATCTCATACTTCTGAAGGTTTGAGGGTGCTGCCTGTTCCATACTCCCCCCTACTCCTAGCCTTTTAGGGGTACAAACAATAGTAATTGGGGCCTAGTGTGGTTGTGTACGTGTGATATACATACACTTTTTTGGGATCATATTTTCTATTCCGCTATTTAATCAAAAACCTTTGGGGATCAGTTAAATTGGGGGATAGTCTGTGTTGGTACGTGTGAGAGAGATCCACCTTTCCAAGTTGTTGGGGTTCATCTCATACTTCTGAAGGTTTGAGGGTGCTGCCTGTTCCATACTCCCCCTACTCCTAGCCTTTTAGGGGTACAAACAATAGTAATTGGGGCCTAGTGTGGTTGTGTACGTGTGATATACATACACTTTTTTGGGATCATATTTTCTATTCCGCTATTTAATCAAAAACCTTTGGGGATCAGTTAAATTGGGGGATAGTCTGTGTTGGTACGTGTGAGAGAGATCCACCTTTCCAAGTTGTTGGGGTTCATCTCATACTTCTGAAGGTTTGAGGGTGCTGCCTGTTCCATACTCCCCCTACTCCTAGCCTTTTAGGGGTACAAACAATAGTAATTGGGGCCTAGTGTGGTTGTGTACGTGTGATATACATACACTTTTTTGGGATCATATTTTCTATTCCGCTATTTAATCAAAAACCTTTGGGGATCAGTTAAATTGGGGGATAGTCTGTGTTGGTACGTGTGAGAGAGATCCACCTTTCCAAGTTGTTGGGGTTCATCTCATACTTCTGAAGGTTTGAGGGTGCTGCCTGTTCCATACTCCCCCCTACTCCTAGCCTTTTAGGGGTACAAACAATAGTAATTGGGGCCTAGTGTGGTTGTGTACGTGTGATATACATACACTTTTTTGGGATCATATTTTCTATTCCGCTATTTAATCAAAAACCTTTGGGGATCAGTTAAATTGGGGGATAGTCTGTGTTGGTACGTGTGAGAGAGATCCACCTTTCCAAGTTGTTGGGGTTCATCTCATACTTCTGAAGGTTTGAGGGTGCTGCCTGTTCCATACTCCCCCTACTCCTAGCCTTTTAGGGGTACAAACAATAGTAATTGGGGCCTAGTGTGGTTGTGTACGTGTGATATACATACACTTTTTTGGGATCATATTTTCTATTCCGCTATTTAATCAAAAACCTTTGGGGATCAGTTAAATTGGGGGATAGTCTGTGTTGGTACGTGTGAGAGAGATCCACCTTTCCAAGTTGTTGGGGTTCATCTCATACTTCTGAAGGTTTGAGGGTGCTGCCTGTTCCATACTCCCCCTACTCCTAGCCTTTTAGGGGTACAAACAATAGTAATTGGGGCCTAGTGTGGTTGTGTACGTGTGATATACATACACTTTTTTGGGATCATATTTTCTATTCCGCTATTTAATCAAAAACCTTTGGGGATCAGTTAAATTGGGGGATAGTCTGTGTTGGTACGTGTGAGAGAGATCCACCTTTCCAAGTTGTTGGGGTTCATCTCATACTTCTGAAGGTTTGAGGGTGCTGCCTGTTCCATACTCCCCCTACTCCTAGCCTTTTAGGGGTACAAACAATAGTAATTGGGGCCTAGTGTGGTTGTGTACGTGTGATATACATACACTTTTTTGGGATCATATTTTCTATTCCGCTATTTAATCAAAAACCTTTGGGGATCAGTTAAATTGGGGGATAGTCTGTGTTGGTACGTGTGAGAGAGATCCACCTTTCCAAGTTGTTGGGGTTCATCTCATACTTCTGAAGGTTTGAGGGTGCTGCCTGTTCCATACTCCCCCTACTCCTAGCCTTTTAGGGGTACAAACAATAGTAATTGGGGCCTAGTGTGGTTGTGTACGTGTGATATACATACACTTTTTTGGGATCATATTTTCTATTCCGCTATTTAATCAAAAACCTTTGGGGATCAGTTAAATTGGGGGATAGTCTGTGTTGGTACGTGTGAGAGAGATCCACCTTTCCAAGTTGTTGGGGTTCATCTCATACTTCTGAAGGTTTGAGGGTGCTGCCTGTTCCATACTCCCCCCTACTCCTAGCCTTTTAGGGGTACAAACAATAGTAATTGGGGCCTAGTGTGGTTGTGTACGTGTGATATACATACACTTTTTTGGGATCATATTTTCTATTCCGCTATTTAATCAAAAACCTTTGGGGATCAGTTAAATTGGGGGATAGTCTGTGTTGGTACGTGTGAGAGAGATCCACCTTTCCAAGTTGTTGGGGTTCATCTCATACTTCTGAAGGTTTGAGGGTGCTGCCTGTTCCATACTCCCCCTACTCCTAGCCTTTTAGGGGTACAAACAATAGTAATTGGGGCCTAGTGTGGTTGTGTACGTGTGATATACATACACTTTTTTGGGATCATATTTTCTATTCCGCTATTTAATCAAAAACCTTTGGGGATCAGTTAAATTGGGGGATAGTCTGTGTTGGTACGTGTGAGAGAGATCCACCTTTCCAAGTTGTTGGGGTTCATCTCATACTTCTGAAGGTTTGAGGGTGCTGCCTGTTCCATACTCCCCCTACTCCTAGCCTTTTAGGGGTACAAACAATAGTAATTGGGGCCTAGTGTGGTTGTGTACGTGTGATATACATACACTTTTTTGGGATCATATTTTCTATTCCGCTATTTAATCAAAAACCTTTGGGGATCAGTTAAATTGGGGGATAGTCTGTGTTGGTACGTGTGAGAGAGATCCACCTTTCCAAGTTGTTGGGGTTCATCTCATACTTCTGAAGGTTTGAGGGTGCTGCCTGTTCCATACTCCCCCTACTCCTAGCCTTTTAGGGGTACAAACAATAGTAATTGGGGCCTAGTGTGGTTGTGTACGTGTGATATACATACACTTTTTTGGGATCATATTTTCTATTCCGCTATTTAATCAAAAACCTTTGGGGATCAGTTAAATTGGGGGATAGTCTGTGTTGGTACGTGTGAGAGAGATCCACCTTTCCAAGTTGTTGGGGTTCATCTCATACTTCTGAAGGTTTGAGGGTGCTGCCTGTTCCATACTCCCCCTACTCCTAGCCTTTTAGGGGTACAAACAATAGTAATTGGGGCCTAGTGTGGTTGTGTACGTGTGATATACATACACTTTTTTGGGATCATATTTTCTATTCCGCTATTTAATCAAAAACCTTTGGGGATCAGTTAAATTGGGGGATAGTCTGTGTTGGTACGTGTGAGAGAGATCCACCTTTCCAAGTTGTTGGGGTTCATCTCATACTTCTGAAGGTTTGAGGGTGCTGCCTGTTCCATACTCCCCCTACTCCTAGCCTTTTAGGGGTACAAACAATAGTAATTGGGGCCTAGTGTGGTTGTGTACGTGTGATATACACACACTTTTTTGGGATCATATTTTCTATTCCGCTATTTAATCAAAAACCTTTGGGGATCAGTTAAATTGGGGGATAGTCTGTGTTGGTACGTGTGAGAGAGATCCACCTTTCCAAGTTGTTGGGGTTCATCTCATACTTCTGAAGGTTTGAGGGTGCTGCCTGTTCCATACTCCCCCTACTCCTAGCCTTTTAGGGGTACAAACAATAGTAATTGGGGCCTAGTGTGGTTGTGTACGTGTGATATACATACACTTTTTTGGGATCATATTTTCTATTCCGCTATTTAATCAAAAACCTTTGGGGATCAGTTAAATTGGGGGATAGTCTGTGTTGGTACGTGTGAGAGAGATCCACCTTTCCAAGTTGTTGGGGTTCATCTCATACTTCTGAAGGTTTGAGGGTGCTGCCTGTTCCATACTCCCCCTACTCCTAGCCTTTTAGGGGTACAAACAATAGTAATTGGGGCCTAGTGTGGTTGTGTACGTGTGATATACATACACTTTTTTGGGATCATATTTTCTATTCCGCTATTTAATCAAAAACCTTTGGGGATCAGTTAAATTGGGGGATAGTCTGTGTTGGTACGTGTGAGAGAGATCCACCTTTCCAAGTTGTTGGGGTTCATCTCATACTTCTGAAGGTTTGAGGGTGCTGCCTGTTCCATACTCCCCCTACTCCTAGCCTTTTAGGGGTACAAACAATAGTAATTGGGGCCCAGTGTGGTTGTGTACGTGTGATATACATACACTTTTTTGGGATCATATTTTCTATTCCGCTATTTAATCAAAAACCTTTGGGGATCAGTTAAATTGGGGGATAGTCTGTGTCGGTACGTGTGAGAGAGATCCACCTTTCCAAGTTGTTGGGGTTCATCTCATACTTCTGAAGGTTTGAGGGTGCTGCCTGTTCCATACCCCCCCTACTCCTCATCTAGCCTTTTAGGGGTACAAACAATAGTAATTGGGGCCTAGTGTGGTTGTGTACGTGCGAGATACATACACTTTTTTTGATCATATTTCCTATTCCGCTATTCAATAAAAACCTTTGAGGATCAATTGAATTGCGGGATAGTCTGTGTTGGTACGTGTGAGAGAGATCCACCTTTCCAAGTTGTTGGGGTTCATCTCATACTTCTGAAGGTTTGAGGGTGCTGCCTGTTCCATACTCCCCTTACTCCTCATCTAGCCTTTTAGGGGTACAAACAATAGTAATTGGGGCCTAGTGTGGTTGTGTACGTGTGATATACATACACTTTTTTTGGATCATATTTTCTATTCCGCTATTTAATCAAAAACCTTTGGGGATCAGTTAAATTGGGGGATAGTCTGTGTTGGTACGTGTGAGAGAGATCCACCTTTCCAAGTTGTTGGGGTTCATCTCATACTTCTGAAGGTTTGAGGGTGCTGCCTGTTCCATACTCCCCCTACTCCTCATCTAGCCTTTTAGGGGTACAAACAATAGTAATTGGGGCCCAGTGTGGTTGTGTACGTGTGATATACATACACTTTTTTGGGATCATATTTTCTATTCCGCTATTTAATCAAAAACCTTTGGGGATCAGTTAAATTGGGGGATAGTCTGTGTCGGTACGTGTGAGAGAGATCCACCTTTCCAAGTTGTTGGGGTTCATCTCATACTTCTGAAGGTTTGAGGGTGCTGCCTGTTCCATACCCCCCCTACTCCTCATCTAGCCTTTTAGGGGTACAAACAATAGTAATTGGGGCCTAGTGTGGTTGTGTACGTGCGAGATACATACACTTTTTTTGATCATATTTCCTATTCCGCTATTCAATAAAAACCTTTGAGGATCAATTGAATTGCGGGATAGTCTGTGTCGGTACGTGTGAGAGAGATCCACCTTTCCAAGTTGTTGGGGTTCATCTCATACTTCTGAAGGTTTGAGGGTGCTGCCTGTTCCATACTCCCCCTACTCCTCATCTAGCCTTTTAGGGGTACAAACAATAGTAATTGGGGCCCAGTGTGGTTGTGTACGTGTGATATACATACACTTTTTTTGGATCATATTTTCTATTCCGCTATTTAATTTAACTGGGCCTCCATGCGAGACCTGTGTGCCTTGTTGCGCTGTTTTGAGTACTCCACCAACATGGCCAGTGGCAATGACGCCGTTCTCAGCTTAACTATCCCACTTCTATGCCTCCTTGAAAAAACAATTCGGGCGATGATGGAAGAGGATGTGGCACAGGATGAGGAGGAGGAGGAGGATGAAGAGGTAACATTTCCAAGGCTTTCAGGGCAGTCATTCGCAAGGGGCTCCGAGGGTGGGTTCCTGCACACGCAAACGCCAGGGACGCAATTGTCCAGCAGGGGCACAGTTCTGGAGGATGAGGAGGATGAGGAGGAGGAGGAGCTGGAGGAGGAGATGGAACCATGTTCACAGCAGGGTGGCACCCAGGCCAGCTCATGGCCATCACTGGTGCGTGGCTGGGGGGATACAGAGGACACGGACGATACACCTCCCACAGAGGACAGCCTTTCGTTGCCTCTGGGCAGCCTGGCACACATGAGCGATTACATGCTGCAGTGTCTCCACAACGACCGCCGAGTTGCCCACATTCTAACTTGTGCTGATTACTGGGTGGCCACGCTGCTGGATCCCCGTTACAAGGACAACGTACCGTCCTTAATTCACTCACTGGAGCGCGATCGCAAGATGCGCGAGTACAAGCGCACGCTGGTAGACGCCATGCTGCTGGCATTCCCATCTGACAGCGGGGCCACAGTGGAAGCACAAGGCAGAGGAGGAGGAGGAGGAGGTCGCCAACGCAACCAGGGCACCGCCAGCACCTCAGAAGGCAGGGTTAGCATGGCCGAAATGTGGAAAAGCTTTGTCAGCACGCCACAACAAACAGCAGCACCAGCAGCTCAGATGGAACGTCTTAGCAGGAGGCAGCATTTTACCAACATGGTGGAGCAGTATGTGTGCACACGCCTACATGTAGTGAATGACGGGTCTGCCCCCTTCAACTTCTGGGTCTCCAAATTGGGCACATGGCTTGAGCTTGCCCTTTACGCCTTGGAGGTGCTGGCGTGCCCTGCAGCCAGTGTATTATCTGAACGGGTATTTAGCACGGCTGGGGGCGTTATAACAGACAAGCGCAGCCGCCTGTCCAGAGACAATGTGGACAAGCTCACGTTCATTAAAATGAACCAGGCATGGATCCCACGGGACTTTTCCGTACCTTATGCAGAATAGCAATGGATACCGACCTTACCCACCCATTGTTCCATTTTTGCTCTTTCTCACTCTTTTGGGGTGTACCCTCATTTAAAATTTTTGAAAAGAAGCAGTGTTGGCTACCTCGTCCTCCTCCTCAGGGCCAGATTAATGTAGGGGCTATTGGAGCTGCAGCTCCAGGCCCCTACCTTTTATATAGGCCCCGGGTTGGCCATATTCACTGTTACCGCTCTTCTGTCACTTGTAAACACAGAAGTCTGGCTTCTATGCTCGCTTCCCCAGGCAGCACCCTCAGAACCTCCCCACACAGCGTGAAGGCCGGACAAGGAGGGACAGTTGGCGATGCATGGATGTGTTTATGGGCTTCAGAGACAGCATCCCATGTTGAATTAGGCATGCATGGCTGCACCCTTCCTCCTCTGGGTGCATGGCAAGGCACGGCCCTTAAGGCCCTTCAAAATCCTCAGCACCAAGCCCATGATGCTGTTAATCCGGCCCTGGTCCTCCTCCACCGCCGCTTCCACCTACACCGCCCATAGGTGTGCGCAGCCTATTGCATTAAGGTGTGCACCCCAAAGTTGAAATACACATGCATGTGTTTGCCAGCAGGGAGAGTAATGTATCGGGGCCATGTACCTGTAGGCAAGGAGAAATAGAGCAGAGCAGGTCCCAGGGAGATCTTTCCCATCTCCTCACTGGCAATGCTATGTGCCCTAGGTGATTAGGGTGTGCCCAGGCACACCCAGCACACCCTGTGCGCACGCCTATGTCACCGCCACATCCACCACCACCTCAACCTCCCTCCTACTCCATATGGGCCTCGTCCTTCAGAGATGAAGAAGAACATTGTTTTATTTTTCTGTTTTTTTTTTGTTGTTTTAAGTTATTTCCCTATCCACATTTGTTTGCAGAGCACTTGCCATGCTCTTAATTACGTTTTGCTGCCATTTGCAGCACTCTAGCCCTTTCCTTTGGTGTTTTAGAGCCATTTTAGTGCCTTAAAGTTCGGGTCCCCATTGACTTCAATGGGGTTCGGTGTCCGGGAAAAGTTCGGTAAAAGTCCGGGACACGGACCCGGACTTTTTTTTAAAGTTCGGCCGAACCCGTCGAACACGGACATCTAGGTGTTCGCTCAACCCTAACCATTAATACTACAGCCTGGATCAAAACGCAATTGGTGCATGGTTACTGAAGTGTACATTCACCATAAATCCATTGCTCCTTCTTCTATTTATGAAACTTTGTAGAAAAAGCTATTGTACCAGTCTGTATGTACATTTTTTGCAATGACCCTTAAATATAGAAATGTCTACAACACCCCAAACATCTCAAAAGAATGGTAAAAGGAATGTCCCTAATATCAGTTCCTCTCCTGGCAATCTACAGATGTGGGCTCTCAAAACATATAATTGGGTATATCGCTCCCAACTTTTTTGGGAGTAACTTTTTTATCCTCAGTTGCCCCTCTTTTTTGTCTTATGTACAGACCTCCAAAATGTATTTTTAACTACCAAAAGTGATTATGTTAAACTGAATATTTCACTTAACATCTACGTGATTGTATCTGTTGTATTGAAAAGTCAGTACAGTAAAACCTTTAGAATGAGAGTAACTTGGTCTGAGAGTGTTTTGCAAGACAAGCAACATTTTGACTTGATAAACAAGCGATATCTTGATATACAAGTAGTGTCACGTCACAACTGAGAATAAAAGAGAAGAGCCTCTAAGTGTAGCAATTTGGTTACATTTAATGAAGGTACAACATTTAGCAACTCACATGGTTGATGATTAAAACAGCCACATCTAAGTTTGCAGGCATCCGGGGTAAAGCTGTCCACATAGAACCATCCTCCTCACCCCCATCAACATCATCCCTTGATTCGCTCCACGAGTGCTTCAAGCCTTGTTTTCAGATCGCTCTACTGCAGGGTACACAAAGACAGAAAATGAAGGCCCATGGGACTTTAAAGAGACACACAACGGATGTAAAAATTACATTAGTTTATTATATAAAAAATACATACATAGAGAAAATTCAAAAATATCAATAATGATCATCAGTAAAAAAGAAATACAAAATGCATACAAAATATCACTTCATCTATTTCTGACATTCCAATATAATTATCAATCTGTGCTATATGGATCTCGACGCGTTTTACGAAATCAATAGTTTGTTTCCTCAGGAGAAACACAGATATGAATAATCAAAGCCATAATCAAAATCCTCTCATATAACCATTAGTGTTCCTCTACGTCCATTCCAATAGATAGCATAGCAACAGAAGAAAGGTCCTTCCTCCTCTCAAAAAGTGCAACTCTTCCTTCCGGGAGTTAGGGAGAGAAGGGACACCGTCACCATTGTGGTAAGTCTTGCCGCCAGATCTTATCAGCTCCAGACCATCGAGTTCTAGGATTCCACCTTCTGGCATTTATATCCGGAGGCTTCGCTTTTGCATATTTTTCTGGCTTGGTGTCCCTTCACTCCCGAACTCCAAAGTGCAGTGAGCAGCTGACTGTGAAGCCAAAAGCAGCAACAGCTGGCTGCACACACTTAGTATGCTGGTGCCAGCGGCCGAAGCCCGGTAAAGAAACCAGCCGAGTGAGGACACCTCTGGATCCTGGGACCCAGATCCTAGATCTCTTGCAGGATTTTATTGCTAAAATGGGAACAGTAATCAAAAAGCTTACTGTAACACAATGTTGGGTATAGGGTTCTGTATATAGAGGTTCTCTGTTTATTTAGTCATTTTCTTCTGAACTAGATATTTTCTTTTTAACCTGACTTACTATGTAACTAATATTGGCAACTAATATTGGCCAAATATGCAAAAAGTTTTTTTAAAAGGGTTTTAAAGTGTGTGTGTGTTTTGATGAATGATGTGTTATATATACTGTGTGTATGTGTGTGTGTGTGTATATATATATATATATATATATATATATATATATATATATATATATATATATATCATAAAGAACAGGGTGATTGGAGTCAAGTTGTGCATGCGTTTTAAAAAGTTGAGCCAGTCCAGAACTGCATTTTTAATGGCATGGCCCACTTTTATGTAAAGGAATAGAAAAATTCACAGAAGACAGACATTTTCATTGCATGGGGTTCCACCATTACTGTAACTCGTACAATGCTTCAGTGTCCTGGCTTACTCACTTGCCTGCTTTAGGACTCACGCCTAGGCCCTAGGTCTGCTCCTTAGACCAACACAAAGTTATCTTTCAGTCAAGCTCTCTCATAGCTTGCTCGGGGTCAGCTCCTCAATGCTCAGTCGCGGACTACATTTGCCTCCTGCAGACATGCACGCTCTGGCTGCCCCCATGCAGGCTCTGACTCCTAGAGAGGATGAAAGACCTCCTGTCTGTTGGGTGGAGCCCTGAGTTCTAACCCCTGGGTCTATTATGAACCCAGCCTACACCTGTGCAATCAGCATGCCTGCCTCTCCAAAAATCAGGCGCAAATTGCTAAAATAAACAGTGGCATGGGCTTGCTTCTCCACAAAATTTATATATATATATATATATACACTATAGGCTGGATATCCATTGTTGATCCAATCATCCAGCAGTATAGGTCACTTTAAATCATGTTTATCCCCTGATTGACGAAGTTAACCTGCCAACACGACAGTGTTCAACCACTGCTACTGTTGTGGCAAATTACAGATCCCTGTTTGGCTTCTTTATGTAAGCAAGCAGGCTAGGGGATACTGGTTTATCAAATACATTATATTGTCAAAAGTATTGGGACGACTGCCTTTACACGCACATGAACTTTAATGACATCTTAGTCCGTAAGCTTCAATATTGAGTTGGCCCACGCTTTGCAGCTGTAACAGCTTAAACTCTTCTGGGAAGGCTGTCCAAACGTTTTAAGGAGGGTGTCAATGGGAATGGGAATTTGACCATTCTACCAGAAGTGCTTTTGTGAGGTCAGGCACTGATGTTGGACGAGAAGGCCTCACTTGCAGTCTCCGCTCAAATTCATCACAAAGGTGTTCTAATGGGCTGAGGTGAGGACTCTGTGCAGGCCAGATAAGTTCCTCTACCCCAAACTCGCTCATCCATGTCTTTACAGGCCTTGCTTTGTGCACTGGTCCAAATCATTATGGTGTGGGGTTGTTTTTGCCCCTTAGTTCCAGTGAAGGAAACTCATAAGATGTCAGCATACCAAGACATTTTAGACAATTTCATGCTCCCAACTTTGTGGAAACAGCTTGGGGATGGCCCCTTCCTGTTCCAACATGACTGCAGATCAGTGCACAAAGCAATGTCCAAAAAGTCCTCACCTACACCTGATAGAACACCTTTGGGATGAATTAGAGTGTGGACTGGGGGTCACATCTTCTTGTCCAACATCAGTGCCTGACCTCACAAATGCACTTCTGGAAGAATGGTCAAACAGTTCCATAGACACATGCCTAAACTTTGTGGACAACCTTCCCAGAAGAGTTGAAGCTGCTATAGCTGCAAAGGAAAATCCTTTCTAATGGTCCTGGCAATGAGTCTGGAAGTGATTAAAAATCCATCTTTGGGTTAGAACCAGAACAAGACCAGAGGGGAATTATTTTAAGGAGGACATCTGTTCCATAGCTAGGAAGGGATATCTCTCAAAAAAATATTTTCTTGCACATTCTTTTGTGTCTATAGGACAGTAAGTGAAGGTACACCAATGAAACATGGGAAAATAATAAAGACCTGACAGTGTTTTTAAACATTCCACACTCAATGTGAAACAAACAAAAAAGGTTTGCCTTTAGATACTCCTCAATGTCATTAGAATAATACATTTGCAGCCAGGTTTAGAGGGCCTTTAGGGACTTGAGTTCTTTAGTGTCTCAGACATTTTACTCAGTACGTCCTCACATCATTCACATAGACAGTAACATTCGTACTGTTTCTGTTCCTTCCAACAAATGATATTGCAATATTTAATTCTCTTACTCATTTTGACACAGATTTGCCTGCAAAAATTAGAAGCTATATTTAGAGCACATTTTTCACATCTTTGGCCTGTCTACATAAAATTTTCCAACAGTCTATGTGCCAGAAGGTTTTGGCAAGTAGCAATTATCTCATGCTCCACCATTTCTAAAACAAATATACAATCTGCTATCATGGGGTCATGTGAAACTGGGTTGTGACTGCTGGAGATGACCATTACCGAGTGCCTCTTCCATGAGGACACCCAATGTTTAAATAAACAAAATTTCAAACATATACAACATACTTCTTTATTTTTTTTTTAATTTACTAAGAACAAACATTTTAGATGTTCTGTTGAAAAACCAAATCTGGTATTAATGCTTTTCTAGTGTTGCTAGGAATAACACAGGAAACTATAGAATTATCACAAAACACCTCCCATGATCACAACAACTGACCTCATTTCAAAAAGTGAGCATAAAGTATCTTCTCAATCTTTCAGCACTTTCAGAGCGGGACAGACTGGCCATCTGGCAACAATGATAGATACCAGAAACACGGCCATACTTAACGTGAGTGAGTGATTTACTCCCCGTCTCTTGTGTATCTGGTGCCTTGTGATTGGCTCAGATATATTATAAATGAATGTGGCGAAACTTCCCTTTGCAAAGAAAAACCAATCAGGTGCAAGGAAAATTATAAAAACAGGATTTTTTCTTGCACGCGATTCAACAATAAAAGTCAGCAAACCTTCAGTTGATTCACTAAGCTAAGTGAAAATTTCCTGACACTGTAAGAATTTACTTAGCAGTTGCTCTTAAAATTGTTTAACACTCTCATTAGAAAACTAGTAGTGTTCATGTAAAAAATCAGTTGATATATATATATATATATATATATATATATATATATATATATATATATATATATATATATATATATATTATTTACTGTATAAATACTGTAAATATACAGTATTTATATGGGCTGCAGTGAAATTAATGAGAAAATTGGCAGAACATTTTTATTACAGGATAAGTCCACCCTAAAACGAAAATCTCTGCATCTATAGATCTCCACGATCTAACACTAACCTAACTAGCCCTGTAAAGAAAAAATCTGTATACTTATCTTTTTTTTTTAAACTGATCCAACCTGATCCTATGCTGAGCTGTCAGTCGCGGCTTCGCTGTGGAGGCAGGTGCAGAAGACACTGCCGACAATGGAAGCCCCATAGTAAGTCTATGGGTGATGTCACATCCCATTCATTTCACAGCTGCCGCCGGCTGTGTCCTCTGCAGAGATTACGCCGCTGGAAATCGGGTTGGATCGGCATCAAAAAAGGTAAGTACACTGATTTCTTCTTTACAGTGCTAGATAGGTTAGTGTTAGAACGTTGAGATCTATAGACAGGGATTTTAGTTTTAGGGTGGACTTATCCTTTAACTTCCATAAGTTGTCCACAAGTTGGTAGAGAAACTCTTTCTCGATAGTAACTCTTCTTCTTTTTTATTGCAGGTAAATAAGGGAGTCCAAGCACAAGTAACATGCAGTCCTTAAGTTCTTGATAAAGGAATGTGCAGGCTGTCCGACATCTACAGAAGGCTACAGAATGTGTACAGAGATGATACAATTTACAAGAGCAATATGCACAGATAAATGAAGACGTTAAAATGGTGTAATATCTATAAACATTCTGTTGCCTTCTGTGGATGTTGGACAGCCTGCACCCCATCCTTTGTTAATAACTCAATGACAGCACCTTGCTTCTGCTTGGAATCCTTTTATTTACCTGCAATGAAAAAGAAGAAGAGTTACTATAGAGGAAGAGTTACTCTACCAACTGTTATTAAAAAATTTTGCTCACTTCTGCATTACTTTTGGTACAGCCTATATACAGTATATATGGCAAATATGGTAACTGTACTAAATGCATTCTTCTCCTCAGTTTTTATAAAGGAAAAGGAGGCATAATAAACAGGACTGTATTGATGGGAATACAGAATGTACCCTTGTGGATAACGGAAACCAGTGTTCAAAAAAGACTTGAAAAACTTAATGTGAATAAATCACCAGGACCTGATAGCTTGCACCTGAGAGTTCTCAAACAACTTAACCATGTTATAGAGGGTTAGATAGATAGGCTAATATTCCTAATCTTTAAGGACAGCTTAAAGACTGAAATGGTGCCAGCTGATTGGCAAAAAGCCAACATAAAACCAGTATTCAATAAAGGGCTGAGATATATACCTGGAAACTACAGACCAGTCAGTCTAACATCAATCTAAATACAAAATGAGTACAGTGCAATCCTCTATATGGAAATAGTGATCTTGGTGCACCAAAAAATTGCTACATAAGAGAAAACATAACAAACTTAAAACATCTGTGTTTAAATGTGACTAAATCACACACAAAAAAAAAAAACGAATATCATGATCCAAATACATTTATATTTAAATGTGTCTGTTTAAAAGTAAGTCAACACAAAAAGTCCAAAAAAATGTGTAGTCCTACAATCAATCGTAGACATAAAGATAATCTTGCCACCTCTGTGCGATAATCAATTGAAAAACAGGTGCTTGAACAATCCACTACCAGTGTTAGTTAGCAGCTCACCTCCAGCTTAGACTCCTGTTTTACCAGAGAGTAGAAGTACGCTGTTCCCCCTTAGGGATAAAGGAGCTCTGTATGGATGGATGAATGGATGTCTCTGGATATATCAGGATCCCATGCTTGCATATTAATTGGCCATATAAAACAAAAGTAAAATATCTAGTGCTCTCTGTAAAAATGGGTTTATTAGGGCTAGAAAATAAAAGTAGGCACACTCACACAGAACTGCACTATAAACCGTGCCAGCTGTGTGAAACATAAAACAGATCCCACCGGCTCACAGCTGTCAGTTCAGTAATGACCGTAGGTGACTTCTTCAGTGGGCCTCACTGAAGTCTATTGAGACGCAACATGTATGGATACAGGAGCTAGCATCTGACTTTAACCTACGGTCATTACTGAACTGATGGCTGTGAGCCGGTGGGATCTGGTTTGGCCATATCTAGAGTATGCCGTCCAGTTCTGTTAACCAGTTCTCTGGAAGCTAATAAGGGGGCTGGAGGACCTCAGCTATGAGGAGTAACTAGAATTATTAAACGTATTCTC